>NC_058135.1:38826295-39012688 GCF_016433145.1 Gracilinanus agilis | reverse complement strand
GAAGAAGAAGAAGAAGAAGAAGAAGAAGAAGAAGAAGAAGAAGAAGAAGAAGAAGAAGAAGAAGAAGAAGAAGAAGAAGAAGAAGAAGCAGCAGCAGCAGCAGCAGCAGAGATTGTGTAATTTGAGATCTTCAGTCAATTAGAGTCTGCAGTCAGAAAGTTCAGTAAGGAGAGGACCGTTCCAGTGGAAGAGGACGTTCGGATGGAAGAGGACATGGATGAAGAGGATTCAGGATTCAGGATTTATGGACTTTGTATTAAGACTGATGGACTTATGAATTGAACTGTTAAAAACTTCATTTTCAAGGATTTTCTTAAAGAAGAGGATTAATCATGGACAATTTGGATTAAATGGTTTGGAAGTATTTTGGGTAATGTATATAGTATCACTACATACTCATATGCATCCAACATTGCACATAAAACTATAAAGACCTTCGATGGAGAGGAGAAAAAGAGGAAAACCGGAGAGAAGAGATTTCCTAGAGGAATGGAACATAATGAGGAGAAAGGAGATCTGCAGGAGATCTGGAGTTTTGGTAGGTATCAAGCATCCATCAGTAACATGTGGCAACACAATATGGCAAAGAAACAACATAACAAATCAGATACATAAGACACAAACATGTTAGGATACATTGTGTTCCTTATGGAATGAAATGATGTATAAATACTAACAAAATTAGAATTAGCTATAGGATAAGTACTAACAAAAGATAGTTAGTTACTAACAAAGATTAGCTAGTTATTTAGGTAGATGTAGCTAGACTAATATACTAATATCTTAGGGATAGTTTAGAATAGTTTAGTAAAATAGATATGGTATTAGATTAGGTTAGAGGATAAGATTAGATACTAATGTACATTACAGTGCTGATACAACAAACATAACAAATTGCATTACATGGAGAACATATGACATATTACAGATCACATATCACAAATAATGTAAATAGTTGTGTAAATATTATGTGTATATTGTAAATTGTATTATAGTGCAAATATTGTATATATGTAAAGGGTGTACATATGTATATTTGATATGTATAAATTATGTGTACATATGTATATTTGTATATTATACATGTATATATTATACATATATTGTATGTATGTACCATGTGTATATATGTGTATAACTGTAAATTCTGTGAATACTTTGATATAATTGAGTTGCAAACATTCAAATGTAATTTGCATAAGGGAGTTTGATGTTTTGTTTAATTTTGGTGTAAAGACTTATGCAATGTTGTGTTAAAATGTATTTTCCAAAATGGTTTGCATTCATTAGTCGGTAGGATATTTCTGTATTAGTATAGGAGTTATGTTTGATGTTTGTTTTGACTTTTGTGTTGATATTTCATATTTGCTGTTGATTTTGTTGGAAATTTTACATTGTTACTTGTTGCTTTATGCTTTGAACTATGTAACTGTTCAATGTATTTATCCTTTTACCTTTCCTTGTTGAAATCCCTAGTGTAGGGTAGAATAGGATAGTGTTAGATAGAATAGAGTTAGTGTAGGTTGTTTGTTATTTTGGGTTAGAATTTTAGTTTAGTTTGTAGTGCACAAATACCAAAATTTTGGGGCAGCTGGGTAGCTCAGTGGATTGAGAGCCAGTCCTAGAGATGGGAGATCCTGGGTTCAAATCTGGCCTCAGACACTTCCCAGCTGTGTGACCCTGGGCAAGTCACTTAACCCTCATTGCCTAGCCCTTACCACTCCTCTTCTGCCTTGAAGCCAATACACAGTATTGACTCCAAGATGGAAGGTAAGGGTTTAAAAAAAAGAGAGAGGCTGAGATAGCTTAGAGGCTGAAACCTTGTAGTTCCATCCCATCAAAAGAGAAAGAGTAAAAAGTGAGATACAGAAAAATACAAGGAAAACAGACTGATGTAATAATGAGAATAAACCTACCCTCTCAGAAGGAAGAAAACTCAATTAAAAACCTCGAGCAAAAATAGATAAAACAACAGAAAAACATTAATAAGAGGAAAAGATTCACTTTAGGACATCAGAATGAGCCCAAATGTCTAAATTTATATTGTAAGATAAAGAAAATTAAACCAATAGCTGATAGAGGATCCAGTGGATTCTTAAGTGAGAATGGAACCATTGGAGTATGTTTCCAAATGATTGAAGATGGAAATAATGCAGAATTTATGACTTGCAGGGCAGAAATAATTGACAGAATAGAAAATTTGAAGTGAGTTTCTCCAAAGAAGGAAAAAAAATCTGATTTGTAATACAAATAACTATACAGTGAAAGACAGTCTGAAAGAAGAAAAATAAAATGCAATTATATTAAAAGAACACATATTCACATAAGAAAGACATATTGATCTTGAAGTTAGGATACATAGATAACCTAAAGATCATAGACCACTAAGAGAATAGGACAAGTCAAAAAATCTGAACATCAAAGTTCAATAAATAATACTGGGAAACTGACTAGAACTTCTGAATAAAAAATTGTTAATAGAAAGAATCCACAAATTGCTTCCAAGAAAAAGAAAATCCGCATTGCAAACTCCAAGTCAAATAATAAAATTTAACAGTTCCAAAGACAAATATATGCTACAACCATACTTAATCATATTAAAAATAAAACATTCCCAAACCACATGGTTATCTCAAAAGATGCAAAAAAACCCTTTGACATAGTATAATACTTAGCCCAGATGTCCAGTTTCCCCACTATTATCTGAAACAGTTCCAAAAATGCCAGTTATACCAACAATATAGAGGGGGGAAAAATAAAGACATACAAAGAGGAGAAAAATTATCTCTAGTTATTGAGAGAATTTAATAACTTCAACAAAGTTGCGGGTTACTAAATAAACCTGTAAAAAACAACATTTCCAGTCTCTCTGCTGACCTTCAATTTCTATTCAAATTCACATTTTTAACTGCCTTTCAGACATCTTGAAGTGAATTCCAGTAGACACCTTAAACTCATGTCCAAAACATTCTTTTCCCCTAAATTCTCACCTCGTCCTTCCTTCCCTAAGTACATAAACCAATCTAAGAAGATAGAAAGTAAAGACAAATATGATAGATAAAATAAATATGATATAAATACAGATATAGATATACAAAACCAAAAGTCATACCCAAAAAAGAAGTATGCAAAGGATAGGAACAAATGGGTCTCAAAAGAATTGCACAGCATTCACAAGCATATGAAAAAAATTCTCTAAATCATTAATAATTTAAGAGAAATGTAAATCTAAACAACCTTAAAGTTTCATGTCACATGAACTGAGCATTTTGGCAAACATGATAAAAAAATTAAGAAAGTTGATAAAGGAGGAGCTGTGGGAAGATAGGTGCATTAGTGCATTATGGCAGAATTATGAATGAGTTTACTGTTTTAGAAATCATTTTGGAATTAAGCTAATAAAGTGAATAAAATGTCCACATCCTTTTACTCAAAGATTCTTCTACCTGGCATGTAACCCAAAGAGATAATTAAAGAAAGTCTTCAGAAACACTAAAATATTTATAGTAGCACCTGTTGTGATAGCAAAGAACTAGATCCAAAGACTAGCAGTTAGTCGATTATCATTTAAGTGTCCTCTATGTATTTTATACTATACTATGTTGGAATATAATGAAATTGTGTTGTCAGAAACAGTGAAATGTGATGAATACTGAGAAGTACTGAATAACTTCAGAGGGAAGTGCAGGAAGCAAAGGGGGCCACTTGACTGCAATCTTTTGGGCTTCTCCATTATATCCCAAGGAACCTCATTGTTATGAAACCTCGCCATTGCATCATCTTTGGCTCATCACCACCCCCACAACCTTCTGTGCCTCTGATCAGAGGAAAAAACAAAGAGCTATTCCTAAAGCCACCATTTAATGAGGTGTCCAGGCCATCAGTCTCTTCATTTCATACCTTTTCTTATAAATCATAAAACATATGATTATGATGAATTATTTTGGTCAGGATTGAAACAAAAATACATCTTTAAATAATTTAAAATGCCATAATATTCTATGAAAATTATAAATTTTATTACTAGAATAATCATATTGACAATTAATATTAATCTAATGTCCACATTATTAATGTTAATTTCCACATATAGTTCATTGAAATGTATCTTTCGAAAATTCAGTTTCAAAAATTCTTAGAAAACATGAACTGAGCATATAGTCTAGAAATCTAAATGTACTGTAATTTTTTAATACATCAATATAGCTCTTAAACATGACATTTTCTACTGAGAAATATAATTTTTCTCTTCATTAGTTGGTTAAGTTGGCTAAGGTATTTTTTATACTTGAACAAAAATGAAAAAAACTGTTTCTACAAAATCTATAATGTTTTCCTCTTCTTTATGGCTGACTACTATATTTCAGGCCTCGTATGGCTAAGAGAACTGTTAAAATTGATCCTGTATTTCCAATCCAAAACTCAATTCAAGAAAAGGCCGGCTAAAAAGAAAGAAGGGTAACTTCTCTGATTCAGACTGCCCAAATTCACAAAATTTTAAAGGAATTACATCTTTAGATATCTCAAACTCACTTCTTGAAATGGAGAAAGAATAGACTCTTCTCTCCAAGAAGACAGAGAGATAGACAGCTGCTGTAAGAAGGGGATTGTTTCCACATATAAAACATTGATGGAAGTAAGGAAAGTGATAAGGAAACCCAGCTGTCAACTTTGGCATGTTTTACAGCAAAAATATATAGAAGTATAGACAAAACATAAAGTTTAAGAATGTTGTATGTATGATAGGACTTAGTCATTTAAAAAAAGGAACTCCTGAGCTGAAGAGGTTCTTTATGAGACCATTCAAGAGATGAAGTGTTAAATTTTTCAATTTGATTTTGAAAATAGAAAACAAAATTGTTATTTCTTCACTGAACTAAAGAGGTAACAATAGGTTCTCAAAGATTATGTCAATGGGCCATATCTTCTGAACAATTTTAGCATGCTTGACAGGTTTTCTGAGGACTAACTTTGCTATTTATTGAGAGGCATATCACCAGTCAATAAACCACATACCTATCATGTGCCAGGCGCTGTACTAACTAACCAAGGTTATAAAAAAGAAGGGGAAATGATTGATAATTAAGAGAGGGAAAGCATTAGAATTAAGATGAGTTGGGAAAAACTTTCTGTAGAAGATAAGATTTTGGTTGGGAATTAAAAGGAAGCCAGGGAGGATTTTGGGACTTCCAGTTAAGATGGCGCCAGAGTAAGGAGCAGCTGCTCGACCTCTCCTAACTGAAACATACAGGACTCCTCAAGGGGACATAAAAACGATCCAGACGAACGAGGGAACCCCACAACAGGGCGCAGCATCGAAGGTTCGCGGAATTGGGGCATTTCCACACTATAAAGGGGTGAAACAGCTCTCACTAAAATGAGAGAGGAAGAAGCCCATCCAACCCCCCCCCCACACACACACAATGCACAGCACCAAGGCCAATGCACAAGAGTGAAAACAGGATTGGGGCAACCAGTAAATCACTAGCAGCCCCAGGGCTTGTACATGAGAGCTACAAGACGTGGGACCCCAAGTGGCTGGGGGGCGCGCACGGACTTTACCGAGTATCTGTGCGGGTGAAAACATTGCCCTAGGCGTGGACAAAGATCTCTAACGCAGGGACTTTCCCAAGAATCTGAGCTGGTGAAGGCAGTGCCCTAGGCGTGGACAAAGATCTCTAACGCAGGGACTTTCCCTAGCATCTGTGCGGGTGAAGGCAGTGCCCTAGGCAGGGACAAAGATCTCGAGCCCAGCTTGGACCTTGAGAGGGGACCTGGTGTAGACGGGAGCGAGGCTGTGGAAGCAGCCCCTGAGACTGCTGAGGGAGCCTCAGGCAGAGGGGCAGACTGAGGACTACCAGGAGGCTTGACCCTGAGGACAAGGGAGACCGGAACCCTCAGAAGCTTAGAAAGAGCAGGCAGACCCTGAGTGTGAAGACAAAGCTGAAAAGGGGTGGGGCTAACAATGGCAAGCTGAGAACCCCAGAAGAAAAAGATTATCAAGAAAAACTCTGGAACACTCAACAACTTTTACACAGAGAAAATTCAGACAACAGAGGAGGACAAACAAGTATCCAACCCTTCCCAAAACAATGAAAACTGGTCACAAGCTATTGAAGAGTTCAAAAATGAGATGTTGAGGAAGATGGAAGAGATCTGGCAAGAAAATAACAGCTTAAAAGGCAGAATTTCACAATAGGAAAGTGAGGCAAGTCAACTGAAGACCAGAAATGACCAGATTGAAAAGGAAAACCAGTCCCTAAAGGCTAGAATTGAGCAATTAGAAGACAATGATCTCTCAAGACAACAAGAACAAATAAAACAAAGTCAAAAGACTGATAAAATAGAAGGAAACATGAAATATCTCAATGAGAAAGTGACAGACCAAGAAAACCGGCCTAGAAGAGACAATTTGAGAATCATTGGTCTTCCAGAAAAAGCAGAAATTAATAGAAACTTGGACTCCATACTTAAAGAAATTATTCAGCAAAATTGCCCTACAACAAGAGGGCAATATAGACATTGAAAGGATCCATAGATCACCCTCTACACTGGACCCGGAAAAGTCAACACCTAGGAATATAATAGCCAAATTCAAGAGCTTTCAAGTAAAAGAAAAAATCTTACAAGAAGCCAGAAAGAGACAATTCAAATATCAAGGAGCACCAATCAAGATCACACAGGATCTGGCAGCCTCCACACTAAGAGACCACAAGGCTTGGATTACGATATTCAGAAAGGCAAGAGAGCTGGGCCTTCAGCCACGGATCAACTACCCACTGAAACTGACTATATACTTGCAGGGGAAAGTATGGGCATTCAACAAAATTGAAGATTTCCAAGTTTTTGCACAAAAGAGACCAGGACTAAATGGAAAGTTTAATACCCAACCACAAAAATCAAGAGAAACATGAAAAGGTAAATAAGAAACAGAGGGAAAAGAAAGAAAACTAATAATTTTTTAAATCTGACTCTTTAAGGGCTTAAATAAGATCTAATTATCTGCATTACTATGTGGAGAAAAGCTATGTATAATTCTCTGTAGTGAACTCTATTCACTATTATAATATTCACTATTATAACAACCAGAAGAATAATTCATAGGGAGAGGACAGGATACTAAATGGTCTAAAATGACATGGGGGGTGGGAAAGAGGGGGGTGAATAGCAGGGGACACCAAGAAAAATCTGAGTAAATAAGAAAAATAGGATATTCTATTACACACAAAGAGGGCATGGGAAGGGGAGGGGATAAATACTATTATAAGAAGAAGAGGAAGAGAGCATTAAGAGGTAATAATCAAACCTTACTCTCAGTGTAATCAACCTGGAGAGGGAAGAGTAGCTTTATTATCCATTCAGATAAAAAACTCTATCTAACCCTACTGAGAAAGTCAGAAGGGATAAACCAAAGGGAGCAGGAGAGTGGGGAGGTCAAAAAAGGGAGGGGAGAAGAAGGGGGAGGGAATTCATTAGGCCTTTAAAAAACAAAAAGGTGAATAACAAGGGAGGGGGCAGAAAGGGAAGTCAATCAAGGGAGGGGATAAGGGATACTGGCTCAAAGCAAACCACTGGTTAAAAGAAAATAGTGTAAGATGAAGGGGTGGGTCTAGGGAAGGATACAAAAATGTCAGTGAATGCACAACTGATAATTGTAACTCTGAATGTGAATGGGATTAACTCTCTCATAAAACAGAAGCAAATAGCAGAGTGGATCAGAAACCAAAATCCTACCATATGTTGTCTACAAGAAACACATATGAGGCAGGTAGACATACACAAGTTTAAGGTTCAGGGCTTGAGCAAAATCTTTTGGGCATCAAATGAGAAAAAGAAGGCATGAGTGGCTATTATGATCTCTGACAAAGCCAAAGTAAAAATAGATAGGATTAAAAAAGATAGGGAAGGTCATTACATCCTGATAAAAGGCAGTATAAACAATGAGGAAGTAACACTGCTCAATATATATGCACCAAGTGGTATAGCATCCAAATTCATAAAGGAGAAACTGGCAGAGCTCAAGAAGGAAATAGATAGTAAAACCATAATAGTGGGAGATCTAAATATTCCTCTTTCAGGTCTAGATAAATCAAACCAAAAAGTAAATAAGAAAGAGGTAAGAGAGGTGAATGAAGTCCTAGAAAATTAGATTTAATTGATATGTGGAGAAAAATAAATAGGGATAAAAAGGAATATACCTTCTTTTCAGCTGCGCATGGTACATTCACAAAGATTGACCATGTAATAGGGCATAGAATCATTGCAAACAAATGCAAAGGAGCAGATATAATAAATATAACCTTCTCAGATCATAATGCAATAAAAATAATAATTAGTAAGGGCACCTGGACAGGCAAATCAAAAACCAATTGGAAATTAAATAATGTGATTCTCCAAAACCAATTTGTCAAAGAAGAAATCATAGAAATAATCAACAATTTCATTGAAGAGAATGATAATGATGAGACATCCTACCAAACTCTGGGATGCAGCCAAGGCAGTACTCAGGGCGGAAATTTATATCCTTGAGTGCATATATTAACAAATTAAGGAGGGCAGAGATTAATGAATTGGGTATGCAACTCAAAAAATTAGAAAACGAGCAAATTAAAAGCCCCCAGATGAAAACTAAATTAGAAATACTAAAAATTAAGGGAGAAATTAATAAAATCAAAAGCAAAAGAGCTATTGAATTAATAAATAAGACTAGAAGCTGGTATTTTGAAAAAACAGATAAAATAGACAAAGTACTGGTCAATCTAATAAGAAAAAGGAAAGAAGAAAACCAAATTGACAGTATTAAAGATGAAAAGGGAGACCTCACCTCTAATGAAGGGGAAATTAAGGCAATCATTAAGAACTATTTTGCCCAATTATATGGCAACAAATATAACAATTTAGGAGATATGGATGAATCCATACTGATCCCAAAGCCAGGTAGACCAAAATGAATCCACTATTTCACAAAAACTGCTGGGAAATTTGGAAAACAATATGGGAGAGATTAGATTTAGATCAACATCTCATACCCTACACCAAGATAAATTCAGAATGGGTGAATGACTTGAATATAAAGAGGGAAACTATAAATAAGTTAAATTAACACAAAATAGTATACCTGTCAGATCTCTGGGAAAGGAAAAATTTTAAAACCAAGCAAGAGTTAAGAGAAAATTACAAAATGTAAATTAAATGGTTTTGATTATATTTTGATTATATTAAGCTAAAAAGCTTTTGTACAAACAAAAACAATGTAGTCAAAATCAGAAGAGAAACAACAAATTGGGAAAAAATCTTTATAACCAAAAACTCTGACAGGGGTCTAATTACTCAAATATACAAGGAGTTAAATCAATTGTATAAAAAGTCAAGCCATTCCCCAATTGATAAATGGACAAGAGACATGAATAGGCAATTTTCAGGTAAAGAAATCAAAAGTATCAATAAGCACGTGAGAAAGTGTTCTAAATCTCTAATAATTAGAGAAATGCAAATCAAAACAACTCTGAGGTATCACCTCACACCTAGCAGATTGGCTAAAATGAAAGAAGGGGAGAGTAATGAATGCTGGAGGGGATGTGGCAAAATTGGGACATTAATGCATTGCTGGTGGAATTGTGAAATGATACAACCATTCTGGCTGGCAATTTGGAACTATGCTCAAAGGGCTATAAAAGAATGCCTAACCCTTTGATCCAGCCATACCACTGTTGGGTTTGTACCCCAAAGAGATCATAGATAAACAGACTTGTAGGAAAATATTTATAGCCGTGCTTTTTGTGGTGGCAAAGAACTGGAAAAGGAGGGTATGTCCTTCAATTGGGGAATGGCTGAACAAATTGTGGTATATGCTGGTGATGGAATACTATTGTGCTAAAAGGAATGATAAACTGGAGGAATTCCATGTGAATTGGAAAGACCTCCAGGAACTGATGCAGAGTGAAAGGAGCAGAGCCAGAAGAACACTGTACACAGAGACTGATATACTGTGGTAAAATCGAATGCAATGGACTTCTATACTAGTAGCAATGCAATGACACAAGACAGCTCTGAGGGATTTATGATAAAGAACGCTACCCACATTCAGAGGAAGAACTGCAGGAGAGGAAACATAGAAGATAAACAATTGCTTGAATGCATGGGTTGAGGCGGACATGATTGGGGATGTAGACTCGAAATGACCACACCAATGCAACTAACAACAATTTGGAAATAGGCCCTGAACAAGGACACATGTTACAACCAGTGGAAATGTGCGTTGGCCATGGGTGGGGGGATAGCGGGGGGTGAAGGGGAAAGTAGGGGCATGAAGCATGTAACCATGTTAAACATGAATATTAATAAATGTTAAAAAAAAAAGGAAGTCAGGGAAGATAATAGGCAGAAACGAGGAAGGAGAGAATTTCAGAAATGTGGGAGAGGCAATGAAATTTCTAGAGAGGGTCTTTTGTTTGTGTAATAGCCGGGAGGCCAGTATCATTGTGAAAAAGTATGTGGTGGGAAGCAAGTTATAAGAAAAATTGGGAAAGTAGGAGCAGGGTAGGTTATAAAGAGATTTGAATGTCAGAGGATTTTGTAATTGATCCTGGAGGTAATAAGAAGCCTCTGGAGATTATTGAATAGTGGTGGTAAAATGGCTGGACCTGTGCTTTAGGTAGATCACTTTGGTGGTTAAAGAGAGTCTTACACTAGAATAGAGAGGCACTTAAAAGAGACAGGCCCATCAGAAGGCTATTGAACCATTATTACCAGCAAGTGGCAATCTTGGTCATGTTTTTGTTTTTTTGAGATGAAAACTCACGAAATAATGAAAATGTCAAAATAGCCCTTAGTCCTGTGTGTCTTTTCCTGCTTCTCTTCTACAATGGCAGTAGAGTGGCAAGAGAAGGGCCAGAGGGTACTAAGCATAAGTTTTAAGACTGTCTACACATTTCAGTTTGATAGTTGATAGTCTGAATATAAAAGCTTTGTTTTAATGACCAATGAATCTTTATGTTTGCTGGAGGAGTGGGAAGTTATTGTAAGTCTTGGAATTCTTGCTATTAAAACCAGAAGAAAGGAAGTTGTAGCAAAATTGAAGATAGTTCAGAAAGGCAAGGATGATGTTGGTTCAAGAGTCACCAAACATACCTTGTCCCCTGATGTATATTTTATCTTGACAAGTCACAATATTAGTCATAAGTATCTACAAACAAAACAAAGTAAAATTTAAAAGACCATGAAAATAATAATGTCTTATGCACACAGATCAGTTACTGAAGATGAAGTGATCAGGAACCACTACTGAGAATTTGATAAGATTGAGCAAATGAAACTTGCTTTAATACTTGATGACTTCAGTGTAAATATGGGAAAACATGAAGGTGGAGAGAGATAAATCAAAAGCATGAGAAAGAAGACCAAACAACTGATTACACAGAAGTCTCAAATTTCAATATCAGAAAAAAACTACCGAAAAAATTGTTAGCCAGTAGGCATGAAAAGCACCTAATAGAAACAGAAAGAGTGAAACTGATTTTATAAGACACTTGTTAATAAAGAGTGAGTTGAGGCAGGTAGGTGGCACAGAAAAGAGAGATCTGGACAAGGAATCTGCAAGACTTTTGTTCCAAACTCATCTCTGATATTTACTAGCTGTGTGACCTTCAACAAGTCACTTAAACTATGTCTGCCTTGGTTTCTTCATTTGCAAAATGAAAATAAAAATATAAATTTCTACTTCTCAGGGTTGTTGTGTGGGTCAAATGAGGTATTTCAAAAATACTCTGCAAATGCAACATAAGTGCCAACTATTATATATACTAGCAATAAGCTCTTCAGAGCTAAGATTAGAGTGACTTTTTTTTAAAAAATGAGTAAAAGATATGGCCTAAAAGTGAAACAACCTAACACTTAGCTATTTAAATAAGTAGTTGAAACCCCCAAATGGGAAGTAAACAATAAAAATAGCATTGACACCAACAAAAATAATTTTATGCATAAGTATAATCAATGTAAATTACCTGTTATAAAATGGAATTTCCCAGAAAGTACAGACAGTGGATATTTAACTTATTTGTCAAGTAGAGAAATAGCTGCCAAAGGCAATACTGGGTTAGAATAAAATTAAATCATACAAAGAAGTATGATATGAGTAAACATGTCATTAAGTAGTGAGGCAATAAAGAATAAATCCAGTTTAAAGAAAGTTTGACAAGATGTCTAGATAAGCAAAATCTTTCCCTAAGCATTCAATAACAAAAAGGGAAGGATTATAAATAGAAGAAAACTGAAAAAAACCCCAAAACTTGGAAAACCCATTTTAATAAAGTGATTTCCCTCCATCAAGGACCGTAGAATGACCACAGCGAGGTCAGAATATCACAGGTTCCTAGAAAAGCATTTCTATAAATGATGCTATGTGCTTATAAAAATAAATTCTTAAAGAAATTATGCTAAGAAGGAAAGTGATAAATGTTGGAGGGGATGTGGGAAAATTGGGACACTAATACACTGCTAATGGAGCTGTGAATTGATCCAACTTCTGGAAGGCAATTTGGAACTATGCTCAAAGGGCTTTAAAAGATTGCCTGCCCTTTGATTCAGCCATATCACTGCTGGGTTTGTACCCCAAAGAGATAATAAGGAAAAATACTTACACAAAAATATTTATAGCCATGCTTTTTTATAGTGGCAAAAAACTGGAAGATGAGGGGATGTCCCTTGATTTGGGGAATGGCTAAACAAATTGTGGTATCTGTTGGTGATGGAATACTTCGTGCTAAAAGGAATAATGAACTGGAGGAATTCCATGTGAACTGGAAAGACCTCCAGGAACTGATGCACAGTGAAAGGACCAGAACCAGGAGAACATTATACACAGAGACGGATACACTGTGGTAAAATTGAATGTAATGGACTTCTCTACTAGCAGCAATGCAATGACCCAGGATAATCCAGAGGAACTTATGAGAAAGAATGCTATCCATATCCAGAGAAAGAACTGTGAGAGTAGAAACGTAGAAGAAAAACATATGGTTCACATGGTTCGATGTACATATGACTAGGATTTTGGTGTAAATTTTACACTGCAAATATGAATATCATGGAAATAGGTTTTGAACAATGATACATGTATTACCCAGTGGAACTGCTTGTTAGCTCCGGGAGTGGGAGGGAAGAGGGGTGAGGAAAATCATGAATCGTGTAACCATGGAAAATATTCTAAATAAATTTTTAAAAATTATGCTAAGGAAAACAAAGATGGGAAATAGCACTGGATTATGTATACTAAACATGTAAAAAGGAAATACATTATAGAAGATGATGTACTGTTATACAAGGAATTTGAAAAGGAAGATGCCAAATGTTCGGAAAAATCCTAGACTTTATTATAATATAAAAAATTTAGGGGGCAGCTGGGTAGCTCAGTGGAGTGAGAGTCAGGCCTAGAGACAGGAGGTCCTAGGTTCAAACCCGGCCTCAGCCACTTCCCAGCTGTGTGACCCTGGGCAAGTCACTTGACCCCCATTGCCCACCCTTATCAATCTTCCACCTATGAGACAATACACCGAAGTACAAGGGTAAAAAAAAAATAAAAAAAATAAAAATTTACTGAGAAAACTTTAATATAGTTACTATCTCTCCCATCCATACAAAACCTTTATAAGGCATCTATATGAATCAAGAGAATCCTCAGCAAGGAACAAACATACCTCTGCAAGAAATATTCAATAATGGATCACATCATATTTCGCAATTAACTGAAAAATGTAACAAATAAAAGTTCTCATTGTATCTATTGCCTGTTGATTATGAAACAAGCATTTTACTCAACAGAAAAAAAATTTGCCTTTCAGTCTCTTTGAAATCAAGGTGTTTCCGTATCCTTGGACAATAATAATGATCACAATTTATTATCATTCAAGATTACTTGGAAGTTATAACAACTGAAATAATGGTATTCAATGACTGTCTGGTAACAATCATCAAGAAAGGGGTAAAACAGATATTCTCCACTGTAATGAATGATATACAGAGTAAATTTTAAGTCATGGAGGCTGGCTAGATCCTCCAAATGCTCTGCTTGAAGATAATTTAAATAATAATAAAATAAATAATATAAATAAAATAAATAATAAAATCAGACTGATTTCATCAAATATCATAACAATGTAGAACCCTCGAATGAAAACTGTAATTAACCAAAGAGGTCTGTCTTCTTCACTAATACAAGATCAATTTGATGAAGACTGTATATTGTCCAGAATTTAATGTGTATTTTCATGGACATCCTACGGTATGTGTATCTGGGAAAGGCAAAAAAGATGGACAAAATAATCAGGATGACAAAGATAGAGGGGAAGAGAGTGTTTATATATTGCCTACAATGTTCCAGGGCTTAGCATTTTAGTACTTATCTCATTTGATCTCAAAAGCTATTATTGTCCCCATTTTGTGGTTGAGGAAACTGAGGCAAAGAGAATTAAAATAGCTTTCCTAAATTTGTTACATGGTATATCTAAGGCTGGATTTGAAGTGAGATCTTTCTAATACCAGGCCCAACATTCTAATCTCTGGACCACCTCATTTCTTCCTCTAGGAAGAAGATAGCCTGTATTTTTTTTTCTTAGGAGAATACAAGTTCTCCTATATATTCTCCTTAGGAGAATACAATGACCTCCTGAGGTCATTATTGACCTCAAGTTCAACATTTTTTCAATACTTGCTATATGGCAGAAGATGTGGAAGACTCTTGCCTTCAAAGAACTAAAAATGAGTATCAAACAGAGAGAAATGGAAAAGGGCATGGTGGCTGTGAGACGACTATAGCATATAACCAATAAAAAATGATGAAGAACAAAAATAATTTTATGTTAAGACTGACTGTCAGCAAGCTCTTCTGGTACCTCTGAGATGTCAGAAGGAAGCAAAAATTCCTAGGAAGTCAGTTAGAACCCCCTCCCCTCAGTCCCCGAGCATGCTGACTATCTAGCTATTGTCTCTCACTCTTTACATCATCTCATCTCCTAGATGATGAGTGCAAAATATGGAAAGACATGAATGGTTTGCAATCTGCATCATAGCAGTGGTCTCACAAATCAAATCAGACCCTTTTAATGTTTTGAGTGTTTGAAATTTGCAATATTATAATAAGTACATGTTGTATAACATGTCTAAAAGAAAACTCCTCCAAACATTTTCTAGTGATTAGTTGGAAAGAATTCCATTTGAAGAAAAGTTTGGATATATTTAATTAATCATAAAGAAATAAAGTTGAAACCATGTTAATGAAGAAGAGTAGTAATATTCACTGGGAATGCTGGTAGACTCAAACTTGTTCTTCAACATTATAGCTTCCTAATAAAGTCTGACTTAAAAGTGAATTTAAATTTTAATTCCAAAATGTTAAGAAAATCTATTGAAATGTGAGAATTAGTCATTTTTATCTTTTAATTTCAATGTATTTCACTGGCAGCTATAATAGCTTTCATAGTGTATATGGGGTTTTTTTTTGCATTTGCTCTATTCAAATAGCCATTTCCAAAAATACTATCTTGTTAAGTCTATGTGTTGCACGTTAGACATTAACAAATGTGATTTTCAAAATGCCCTTATGTGTGACACATATAGGATAAAATACTTGTAAAAGATTTGATTCAAAGAACCACAATTGCAGGTTAGCTCTCATTCTCCTATTTTTTTTTTCATTTGTTTGTGGCTAGTTTTAATGTGGTCATGGTATACAGTCACATGATTTACAATCAGATGGATTAACCACTAACTTAAACTTCACTCAAGCATTAGCAATCCGTGGCATACCTTCCAGATGCTGGGCAAAAGCAAAAACATCATTATAATGGATTATTTGGACTACATTTTAAAAAAAACAATACAGAAGAAACAGCTTTACATATAACTTCTATAATGTAACATCATTTTTGCAGAAAATACTCAGATAAAACCAGGATGTCTCTGACAAAGGCATATAATTATTTATAACTAAAACTGTCTAATTTAGAGCAAACATATTGCTTCTAACCACATTTGGTGCAGAATTTTTTTGGCTAAGTATAGGCCACTTAGGCACTGCATGAAGGCATGTACACTGTGGCACACCCTGTAATTATATAGGAAGAGTTCTTTCTTTCATTATTTTGTGCTGGCTCGTTCTCCCTAGGAACAAGGTTGGAAAAGTATGTTGCTGCTTTCAGGAGAGAGGACAAAAATGACATCTCTGAAAAACTCAAATTGTATACAAAATCAAAGTCCATCATTTATTTATTTATTTATCTGCTTCTAAATTTATTTATTTATTTATTTGTTTGTTTGTTTGTTTTTAATAAATGTCACAGATATACAAAAAAATGTACAAAAATACTGCGCTAAGAAAAACCTTTGGGACTTCCAGTTAAGATGGAGGCAGAGTAAGGAGCAGCTGCTCGACCTCTCCTAACTGAAACATACAGGACTCCTTAAGGGGACATAAAAACGAGTCCAGAGGAACGAAGGAACCCCACAACAGGGCGCAGCATCGAAGGTTAGCGGAATTGGGGCATTTCCACACTATAAAGGGGTGAAATAGCTCTCACTAAAATGAGAGAGGAAGAAGCCCATACAACCCCCCCCCACACACACACAATGCACAGCACCAAGGCCAATGCACAAGAGTGAAAACAGGATTGGGGCAACCAGTAAATCACTAGCAGCCCCAGGGCTTGTACATGAGAGCTACAAGACGTGGGACCCCAAGTGGCTGGGGGGCTCGCACGGACTTTACCGAGTATCTGTGCGGGTGAAAACATTGCCCTAGGCGTGGACAAAGATCTCTAACGCAGGGACTTTGCCAAGAATCTGTGCGGGTGAAGGCAGTGCCCTAGGCAGGGACAAAGATCTCGAGCCCAGCTTGGACCTTGAGAGGGGACCTGGTGCAGACGGGAGCGAGGCTGTGGAAGCAGCCCCTGAGACTGCTGAGGGAGCCTCAGGCAGAGGGGCAGACTGAGGACTACCAGGAGGCTTGACCCTGAGGACAAGGAGACCGGAACCCTCAGGAGCTTAGAAAGAGCAGGCAGACCCTGAGTGTGAAGACAAAGCTGAAAAGGGGTGGGGCTAACAATGGCAAGCTGAGAACCCCAGAAGAAAAAGATTATCAAGAAAAACTCTGGAACACTCAACAACTTTTACACAGAGAAAATTCAGACAACAGAGGAGGACAAACAAGTATCCAACCCTTCCCAAAACAATGAAAACTGGTCACAAGCTATTGAAGAGTTCAAAAATGAGATGTTGAGGAAGATGGAAGAGATCTGGCAAGAAAATAACAGCTTAAAAGGCAGAATTTCACAATTGGAAAGTGAGGCAAGTCAACTGAAGACCAGAAATGACCAGATTGAAAAGGAAAACCAGTCCCTAAAGGCTAGAATTGAGCAATTAGAAGACAATGATCTCTCAAGACAACAAGAACAAATAAAACAAAGTCAAAAGACTGNTTACCTATTTAGCGCCATACCTATCAAGCTACCAAAACACTTCTTTACTGAATTAGAAAAAACTATAACAAATTTCATTTGGAATAACAAAAGATCAAGAATATCAAGGGAAATAATGGAAAAAAATGTGAAGGAAGGGGATCTAGCAGTACCAGATATTAAACTATACTATAAAGCAGCAGTAATCAAAACAATATGGTACTGGCTAAGAGATAGAAGGGAGGATCAGTGGAATAGACTTGGGATTAATGACGTCAGCAAGAAAGTGTATGATAAACCCAAAGAGCCCAACTTTTGGGATATGAATCCACTATTTGACAAAAACTGCTCGGAAATTTGGAAAACAATATGGGAGAGATTAGGTTTAGATCAACATCTCATACCCTACACCAAGATAAATTCAGAATGGATGAATGACTTGAATATAAAGAGGGAAACTATAAATAAGTTAAGTGAACATAGAATAGTTTACTTGTCAGATCTCTGGGAAAGGAAAGATTTTAAAACCAAGCAAGAGTTAGAGAAAATTACAAAATGTAAATTAAATGGTTTTGATTATATTTTGATTATATTAAGCTAAAAAGCTTTTGTGCAAACAAAAACAATGTAGTCAAAATCAGAAGAGAAACAACAAATTGGGGAAAAAATCTTTATAACCAAAAACTCTGACAGGGGTCTAATTACTCAAATATACAAGGAGTTAAATCAATTGTATAAAAAAATCAAGCCATTCCCCAATTGATAAATGGGCAAGAGACATGAATAGGCAATTTTCAGGTAAAGAAATCAAAAGTATCAATAAGCACATGAGAAAGTGTTCTAAATCTCTAATAATTAGAGAAATGCAAATCAAAACAACTCTGAGGTATCACCTCACACCTAGCAGATTGGCTAAAATGAAAGAAGGGAAGAGTAATGAATGCTGGAGGGGATGTGGCAAAATTGGGACATTAATGTATTGCTGGTGGAATTGTGAAATGATACAACCATTCTGGCTGGCTATATGGAACTATGGTCAAAGGGCTATAAAAGAATGCCTTCCCTTTTATCCAGCCATACCATTGCTGGGTTTGTACCCCAAAGAGATCATAGATAAACAGACTTGTATGAAAATATTTATAGCCGTGCTTTTTGTGGTGGCAAAGAACTGGAAAAGGAGGGTATGTCCTTCAATTGGGGAATGGCTGAACAAATTGTGGTATATGCTGGTGATGGAATACTATTGTGCTAAAAGGAATAATAAACTGGAGGGATTCCATGTGAATTGGAAAGACCTCCAGCAACTGATGCAGAGTGAAAGGAGCAGAGCCAGAAGAACACTATACGCAGAGACTGATATACTGTGGTAAAATCGAATGCAATGGACTTCTATACCAGCAGCAATGCAATGACACAAGACAGCTCTGAGGGATTTATGGTAAAGAACACTACCCACATTCAGAGGAAGAACTGCAGGAGAGGAAACATAGAAGATAAACAATTGCTTGAACGCATGGGTTGAGGCGGACGTGACTGGGGATGTAGACTCGAAATGACCACACCAATGCAACTAACAACAATTTGGAAATAGGCCCTGAACAAGGACACATGTTACAACCAGTGGAAATGTGCGTTGGCCATAGATGGGGGGATATTGGGGGGTGAAGGAGAAAGTAGGGGCATGAAGCATGTAACCATGTTAAAAATGAATATTAATAAATTTTTAAAAAATACTGTGCTAAGTGGCAGGCATTTTATTAAGTTCTAGGGATATACAATGCAAATAGAAAAAAAGAATTAGAATGATGAAATGAAATAGAAATGATTTAAATTGAATGCTGAGAAGTCATAATGAAAAAGATCCACAAAAATTTTGTCCCCAAAGAAGAGATATGAGAAGACACTTTCCCATTCTCTAACTTGTTTTCAGAGCTGGGAGGAGATCTGTTGGGATGGGACACTGTGTAGAGACAAACTTTTCTCATGGAGTGATTGGCTTTGCTGGATATTTTTCTTCTTTCTTTTTAAATTCTTTGTTAAAAAGGATGGTTCTCTTTGGGAGGGGGGAATTAGAGAGATAAGAGAGAAATATGATGATTTTTAAAATGGAAAATAATTTGTAACTGAAGTAAGCAGATTCAGGCGAGTGATTCAGAAGCCAGACCTGTAAAGGTTTAGGAAGTGGATGCTAAGTGAGGGAGTGAAGACAATAAGAATAAATAACTTTTTTTAGGAATTTGGCTGAGAAAAATGTTAGTTTGAGCTTGATGGTAGGATCTAGTGAGGGTTTTCTATGAATGGAGGAAGTTTAAGTGTGTATTCATAAACAATAAGGATGAAGAAGCAAACTAAAGATTAAAGAGAGGAATGTTTTGTTTAGTTAATTCTGATTATCGAGTTATTCATTATATTTCAATAAACCCAGGATTTTATGGACATAAATCAGTTAGCAATACGTCAGTGCCTTCTCATCTTGTGCCACTCAAATATGTTCTCTCATAACTTCATAGGGAATCTACCCAATGTACTAAGGACATTCTTTTGACTACCCTGGCAATGTGGGATATAAATGAAGTACAAAGGCCATCTGCTTATACTGCCAATTCTTGCTATATGATTTTCCCACCCACTTTTCTGGTGGTAGATGTCTCAGAAGATATACCTTATGATGCTTCTCCTGGATAATTGTTTATTGTAAATGTGTTGAAACCTACTCCTGCCCACCAAGCTCCTCCTCCTTGCACAATGGGTGACCCATCCCTTTAATTCTTTAGAGACTGTATTGTTTTAGGCCTTGAAATATAACATCACCAGAACACTGACATATGAAAGAGAGATCTTTATTTTGGGGAAAAGCTTGGAGATAATTAAAAACACTGCACTATTCCCCAAAAGAAATTTTGTCTAAGTCTCCTATTCAATTATAGTCCCAGGATAGCAGTGCCTATTCAAGATATATTAATTAATGGATCGGACTTTATGGTTTTTCCATTCAACAACATGTCCTTTCCTGCCCTTCAGTGGGTAATTATTGTTTTTATATCTTTGTTTTTCTGTGTGGATAAGTGGGCTGGGCTGTGTTGAGTTATGAATCTCTGCAATATGTTTTGGGAATGTCAGAACAGTGTATCAGTTCTCTTTTCAGCTCCTGGAAAAAAAAGGAAGGTTGGGCATCTTCAATGACCCTTCCTGCAGATGAGGTCCTAATAATAAGTTTGTATCATAAGACTTTGTTACAAGACTGCATTCTTGAAGACCTGGTATTGGAGGCTCTGACCCTAGACATGAAGCATCTTGTACCTTGAAATCTGTTCCTAGCAATGCAAGGGCTTAAGTCTTGCATTTTGGGTTGGATACTAAAGATAAAGGCCCAAAGTTTGAGGTTCAGGTTCTGGGCAGAGTCCTGGGGTCAACAGTGAAGTAAGGGTCAATCTAGTATGTCAGAGGCTTTGTGCTAATCACCATATAGTTGTAGTAAATATCTAAGCTACTGATATATGGAGTCACATCAAGTAGCAATAAACATTATGGCACTAGGAACCTTTATAAGATACAAGGAGATCATATCCCCCATTGGTAAACCTTTCACTTGACATTTCAGGTTGCTTATGATGTCACTTGCCTCAAACTTTCTTGCTCTACTCTACTGGGAGACTTCACAATAAAGACAATATTCATTATATACATATGAAAGGGGCGTAAGTACAGCTTTTAGCTTCTCATTACTTCCTTCTGAATTGCTTTTCTACATTTTTACTAGCCTCTCCAAAGTCCACTTTTGTTTGTACTGAATGTTAAAAGTATAAAACAAATTTAATTCAGGTTTCAATACACTTTTCATAGAATTCCTCTATCTACTGCAACAGATATTGTCCATAAGCAGTTATCATAGTATCCTTTTCCCAAAGGTTTATCATATTATATTAGGGTCTCCAGAGATAATATATGGGGGACCCTTTCCTTTAGTTTTTGTCTTCATTTCATTAATAATGAGAGTATCAACCCTGATAAGTTTTTATTCCTCCATTCCAAACGTAGGTCACTGTCCAAAGAGGCAACAATTCTTGTCAATAGACAACCGACAAATTGTGTCCAATTCCAGTGATTCACTGTCTGGGTCTTCTTGTTTTCTTTTCTTTTTTTTTTAAATCCTTAACTTCTGTGTATTGGCTCCTTGGTGGAAGAGTGGTAAGGGTAGGCAATGGGGGTCAAGTGACTTGCCCAGGGTCACACAGTTGGGAAGTCTGAGGCTGTATTTGAACCTAGGACCTCCCATCTCTAGGCCTGACTCTCAATCCACTGAGTTACCCAGCTGCCCCCTCTTCTTGCTTTCTGACCAGTGCTTTTACCAAATTTTGTATCCCTCAAAAGACATTGTTAACATAAGAATCTTGGTCCATTCAGACACTCACAAGGATCCCTAACAAAAAAACTAGTCCACACTTGGATGCTCAAGAAGTCATCTTCTCTTCCCAGTTTGAATTTCCTGTTACTTTTGGGTTCTTTTTTCCCATCTTACTGAGAAGTTTCTATTCTTGGTCAACATAGAGCTCCTGGTTCAGCTTCTTAGCTTCTCAAGGTGTCTGTTCTATTAAACTAACAACAGGCTTTCTTTCCTCATGTTTTGACTATGCCTCATTTATTCTCAGTGAAATGTGGGAGAACAGGCAACATTTTTGGAAACACACACAGATATTCCCTGCCTGGTTCCAGTCCAATGACCATGTGGAAACTGGGGACAGTGGAGTGGAAAGGAAGAAGACTTTTAGCCAGGCATGACTATGAAAATGAAATTAAGGCTATGGAGATGTTGAGCTAGGGCTTAGTAGGTACACAAAAAGGGAAATTCACCCTTCTCTTGACCTCTTCGCTTGGAAGCAGGAGGGCTATTTTAAACTATCTCTTCAAAACCAGGGTAAGGAAAAAAAACAGTTACCCTGAATCCCACCAGAGGTGCCAGTGGAACCCATGAGCACACACAGCTGTTCTTGCTTCCCCTGTGTTTGTCCCCCTCAGTAGGTGACTGAAGTAAGCTTGGGATGGACATGCCTAGGCAGTTGAACTTGTGAGTTTAAGAAATCATGAGGCCCCATCAGAAATCTCATTGGTAGTCATAGCTGAATCACAACAGAGACAAGAGCCAACAGAATGACAGTAGATCGTGGCAATGGAAAAGCTTTTAGCAGATGGAAAAGTATAGTTACTTGAGAATGGTGGTAGTTTCAGGGAATATGACTCCTTTTGCCAGAGAAAATAGCAGCTATAGATTCAAGAATGGCATTAATCCTGGGACAGTGGATGAGTGGTCTATTCTGTTAGATATATTCCATGAAGGGAGAAAATGACTTTGGAGGCCCCCTTTGCCACACTGTGCTTACTATAATTTTGAACCCTCTCTCCCCAAGGACACTAACAAACACATTTTCTAAAAGTATGGCTTGTTGTTGTTAACAGACAATATAATAGTGAGCATTCAATATCAGTAAACCAGTCCCTCAAAATAACTCCTAGAACAGTGAGAAAAGTAGCAGCTATACTGAGGACAAGACCTGCCAACTCTTCTTTCAGAACTAATACTGGGGATGCAAAATCAGGGAACAGACAAATCTCCATTCCTTTCTTCCCCTTTGCAAAGCATCTGAGAAACAAGCTGGTAAGGCTTACAAAGATAAGGAAAGCCCTAAAGGTGATTCACCTTCAGAACTGATCATAGTTGTGTCTCAGAAGAAGAAGAGCTTGTTTAGGTTTGTGCTCTGCTAGATTTAAAAGTTATAGCACCAGTTCTCTGCTCTCCACCTGACTCTGAGGTAGGGGAAAAAAGCACATCCTCAAATAGCTGCCCTCTCTCCTGACTTCAGCCCCCTTTCAAATAGGGCAAACAGGAAAAGAGGCATAGAGCCCACGTTAGCCTCTCCCATAAGGGAGACCATAGGCCATAATGCCTTAATGGTTATCTAATGACTAAATGGAAGAATTAAACCTTTTTTGGATGTTTCCTAGAAACTGTGCTCTTCAGCAGATTCAGCCTAGCCCCACCTCTGAGAAACCTAAATTATTGCCACAAATTTTAATGGGACCAATTTGTACAACTCAATGGACTGTAGCGGCAAACCCCTACTAAAGTATGTGATACTCATTGAAAAATCAAGTCCTACCCAGGATATGGAATCCACACACTGTGAGTTCACATAACTGAAAAAAAACCAAGTTATATTGTACATTATTCATGTATCTACCCTTCAAAGGGGACCCTTCTCCAAGAAGTCCAAATGATGATTCAAGCCCGAACCTGATAATCCCCCTCAGTAGCACAATGGAGCCAAGCCCGAATTAGTCATGGAAATAAACTGGGCCTACCTGAGAGGTCTCTATCTCTTCTAAAAAGTCACTGGCACTTCCTGCTGATTCCATCGCCACATTGTATACAATATGGAGATACCATAACCCTAACCCTAAATTCGTGCCCCAAGGTAGAAGGCTAGCCAGAACTGGAAAATGTATTATGTACAGCCTCTTCCACAGGATCAAGATTCTAGATCCAAAGGCAGCAGAATAATCTAGTGAAAACTAGCAGGTGGGACATTAAGGGGACATTAAGGGTTCTATTCACCGGACAGTCCACCTGTACGGTAGTGGGAAAATAAGTCACCAGACACAGAAGGGTAAATGTGGGCTAGTAAGAGGGGAACCCTAGACCCTAGCCTATGTCCTTCTTTGCTTTATTTTCACAGGTAATACCAAACACCAGATGGGAACTGGGGAAGGTATTATAATTCCATTCTCACTTTTTATAGGAAGTAATTAATTTAAAAATACTATTATAAAATACTATAAAACACTCTGTAAATATACAAGATATTCTTATTTATATTGAATACCACACATGCTATTTATTATTGAAGACTCAAATAGATGCATGCCCATTGGCCTATTTGATTTGCAACTTGATCTCTGACCCTGGCCATCATCTATATAGTGGAAGCCACCAGACTAAGATGGCACCATAAAAGTTTTCCTCCTGCTTTTTGCAGAGAATGTCTTACTTTTGTGTTGTCACCCGCTACACTGCTACATAGTCAACAATACTGAAGTCCTTCCTTCACCTTCCAAACGAGCAGTAGTACAAATTTCAGCAGGAAAAGGAGCTATCACCTGGGCCCAACAACACATGAAGGGTGGCTTTTGCATGCCACATACAGTGCCATTTCCATAAACTCCCTCACCCAGACTTTTCTTTATTGGAATCTAGTATCTTTCTACTCTAGTGAAGAAAATTGAAGTTTTGTGACTACTATCCCTGAATGTCTCTGTTGCCCTTTAGTGAAATCTAGTGATTATTCATGGGAATGAGGTGGACATCAAGATAGTGAAAGATGCAGAAGAAAAAACAAACAACCAGAAGTTAATAAAGAGGAATGAAAATAGCAGTTAAATTGAGCAACAGGCTTTAAGTATCAGGTTTCCATGAACCATATTGGGACTCAAACCACATCACACAGCTGTTTAGTCTATGAGTATGGATAAAGCAAACCATGTTAAGGGTGAAACATATTTATAAATATACAGACTCATACATGCATCTGTTTGAGTCTTTAATAATAAATAGCATGTGTGGGATTCAGTATAAGTAAGAATATCTTGTATATTTAGAGAGTATTTCATAATAGTATTTTAAAATTAGTTACTTCCTATAAACATTCTTTTACTATTCTAATATCAGGCAAAGAAAACAAGGCAGAGAAAATACATTATCCACACTGGTACTGGAAGGGATATTATGTTTAATTGAATATCTTAACTGAGAACTGTAATGTATAAATGGATTATATGTTTTCAAATTATCAGAATTCAAAAGTTACAAGTAACACCAAAATATTGTTATACAATGTAATTCTTTTTTTTTCAAATTTAAACGATTTTTGAGGATCTTTCAAAAAGGCTCAGGATCATAACACTAAGTACCAATGAAAAATACTGTAGATGAAGAAAGTATAGGGAACTGAGTTGGTTCCATATAAAACTTCTTTTATTTAGTTAAATTTAACAAATATCTACTATGTACTAGGTGCTAGAATTGCAAAGAAAAGAAATTAGGATAAAATGGGAGAATAGAATGTGGATATAAAAAAGACTAAACACAACAAGGGCAAAAGAGAAATCTTGGCAAAAACTGCTAAGAACCTTCAAGAGTTGGGTAGATCACTCACCAGAAAGCTATACTATTTTAATTGGGGCAAACTTCACAAAATTACCCAGAGCAAACTGCATAAAACCTATGCCTCCCTGAAGACTGCAGTATAGGACTGTGCCTTCAGATGAACTGTTTAGGACAATCAATTCGGGGGATACATATATAATCTAGTAAGCCAGCCCCCATGAGACACAGTAAGGAGCTCACCTGGGTTGTACAGATGAAGGAGAGAAGGGTTTCTTTTTTGTGTTTCTATGTTGCTGAGAGCATTTGTGCTGTCAGCACCTTCTATTTTTTGGTGCCTTGTGGCAAAACCCTACTTGTTCCAAACACTCTTAGGGCTTTGGGGATCAGAAAGTTCTCATTGTAGAGGTGACAGAGAATCTCTGTGTTGAAGGAAGAGAATTATTTTCATAGGCACAGATGTAGTGGAAGCACATTTCAGGTAAGTGGACAATGGAGGTAAATGCATAAAGGAAGGAAAATATGGAGTAATATCAGAGAATAAAACTAGGGCTCCAGTTGGAGTAAAATGTATAATTGTAAAAGGAGAGTACTATGGGGAAAAAGAAAAATAACAATAGCCACTAGAAAGGAAGTCTGAAATCAGATTCTTTTTTAATCATGAACTTAAGAAATACCAAATAAAATGAACATTTACAAACACAAAGAATAGAAAAAAGAATTAGAAAATGTGAATTTCTATTATGTGTATTTTGCTTCTCTTTTTAAAGCAATGTAACATTGGCTTGAATCTATAAGAGAGATTTATAAAACATGGTCCACATTAATAGTAATTCTGCATTTAGAAGAGTGGTTATGAAATTGCTTATGCCCCCAGTTAGCAAAACTCTTAACATTGGGCTTGGGGGTTGATTCCTAGCATTATTCTAAGAAAGGTTCCCTTATTCCGCATGGTCCCCCACTAATCCTCCTGTCACAAGTAAAGCGACCTCAGACAACAGAAGGATATGGAAAAACCATGGATGTTTGTAAGCAATAATTCAGAACAGAGTAATTTAAAAAAATACAAAATTAAAAGGAAGTAAGGTAGGGATAGCTAGATGGTGCAGTGGATAGAGTGCCAGGCCTGAAGTCAGGGAAACACATCTTTCTCAGTTCAAATCTGGCCTCAGAGCAACTTGGAACTATGCCCAAGGGGCTATAAAACAATGAATATCCTTTGATCCAGTGATACGAATATTAGGTCTGTATCCCAAAGAGATTAAAAAAAGGGGAGGTGGAGGAAATATTTATAGCGGCTTTCTTATGGTGGCAAAGAATTGGAAACTGAAGGGATCCATCAATTGTGGAATGGCTGAAAAAATTGTGTTCTATCATAGAATACTATTTCAGAGAAAGAGCTAGAAAGATCTACATGAACTCATGCAGAGTGAAATAAGCAGAACCAGAAAAACATTGTACACAGTAACAACAATATTGTGGAATGATCAACTGTGATAAACTTAGCTATTCTCAGTAATATAATGATCCAGAACAATTCTGAGGGACTTAAGACAAAGAATGTTTTCCTCCTCCAGAGAAAGAACTGTTATAGTCAGAAAGCAGATCAAAGCGTGAGATTTTTCACTTTTTTTTTTAGTTTTGAGGGTTTTTTTAATATGATTATTTTTTACAAAAATGAATATGGAAATGTTTTGCATGCTAACATATATATAATATATTTGTTAATTATATATATTGTTGATATATATAATTGTTGATTATATATAGATTTAATTGCTTGCTACCTCAGGGAAGGGGAAGAGAAGGGAAGGAGGGAGACTTATGTAGAAATCTGTTATTTCATATATTTGATAAAATATCTTTATAATATTAGGAAACAAACAACAAATCTGGCCTCAGACATTCACTATGTGACCCTGGACAAATCACTTAGCCATTTTTGCTCTGTTTCATATGTAAAATAAGCTGGAGAAGGAAATAGAAAACTACTTTAGTAATTTGGCCAAGAAGATCCTAAATAGGTGATGAAGAGTTGAACACCGACTGAAAATGATTCAACAACAAAGGTATGGATAGGATGGTGTGGCTTGCTCCTCTTGGAGAGCACTCATGATAAAAAAAAGTCAAACATACATAAATACACATACGGAAGTACACACACATATACCCTTCCGGATTCTCCATTTAGAAATCATCTCTCATGGTCTTAAGAGAACTATGGTTGTTGCCATAAGACAACCAATACCTCTCCCTTTTCGTCTCATTCTCCTTGAGGTTCCCCAAAATTCCCACACTTAACCCAGATGTGAAAACCTATCTGTATGAAGGTTAATTACCCAAACTGGGAAGAATTGCAGATTCCAAGGGATTTGTGGGCAGTCAATTCCTTTTCAGAGGCTGCAAGATTCCTCCCGACAGTTTGAAATTTTGCAATCCCTTGAAAAATCAGCTGTAACAGGTCTGGCACCTGTACTTATACAACGTAGCAGAAAGCCATTTCAGAATACTATTTAACTCAGTAAAATAATACACATAGCAGACAAAGCACAAAACAGAGCAATACTTGACAGACTACTCCAGGAACTAAATTAAACATCAAATAATATTTGGCTATAACACATGAAGGTTTCAGTGTCATATGCAAGATCACAAGATAAAAGCAAGTAGGCATAAAAATGACAATGGTAGAACAGTTACTCAGCAATATAGAGGCCAAATATCAAACAAGCAAGTAAAGAAATAAATGGGGCTATAAGACAAGCATAATGCCAATATCAAACAAGCAGAAACAAATGTAAAAATCACATGGACCTCCAAACAGGCACAATTACATTCAAGGCCCAAAGTACAAGAATGAACACTGGCATCTCACTACCTGTATAACCATTTCCCCAATTTCACCTGGGACAAGAGAAGTTAGTTTAGCCACTAAGTAGATAGTTCTAATCTTCTGATGACCTGCAAATTGATCTGCCATTTACCAGTGGTAGCTGACAGTTTGGACTGTTCATAATCCTTCTAAGAACTACAGTCTTGTCCACTTAAAACTGAGTCTACAGAGGGCCCAGACTGGGTAGTAGTTACTGTGTTCTGAAGGAACTGTCTGTCCCCCAGGAATCTCTGGAGCTAATGTGTTAGGCAGAAAAGGTAATACTACTGAATCCAATTTTTTCTAGTCTGGTCCAAACTGATTATTAGGGCAGAGTGCACAGGGTCTTCTGCACTTTAAACATCTGTTTCTGATTGCTTGCCTGGATCATACAGCCTTTGCATAACTGGAAGGTAAATTTTTCTTACAGTCTGCTAAAGTAAATGTCTCCCAGCCTCAACCTTGCTATTTGAGAAGCCAAATAACTCTCCAACTAGCAATAAATGATTGTGATGAATTATCTTTACTTGGCTTTCACCAGTCTCAGGGGCTACTTTGTAAACATGAAAGCTGCCTAGATTCTCCACCACTAAGTATGGAGTAGCATTCCATCTGCCTACTTGGTGTCCCATGAGTTCTAAGATTATTCTTAGCAAGATTCTGACACCTTGATCAAGGATGTGACAATGAACAAGCACATCATACTACCATTTTTTTTCAACATTCTTCCTAGCTGATGATATAGCTAAGTAGTAAACTTCTTTCTCTGCTCATAGATGTTTTGGTCATGAAGACTTGGAGTCTCTCTTTCTTCAGGGACCTCAATCATTCCCAAGCATTAGCATGATGGGGTCTTAAAAGCTAGTTCCATCATTTCTAGTGGAATTGTATCTGTTTACCCAAAAAGCCACTTAGTGACTCCACTGAGATTTTTTTCTCATCTCAGTCCCTAATATGGTCAGGTCATCAGAATATGGTTAAAATGTTCAAATTGTGGGACTCCTTGAAGATAATAAGGTGTTATTCTAGAGTTCTTGATGCCAGCCAGAGCCAGTATCTTTTTGAGCACTGTACTTTGTACTATTATTATCTCTGCTTTGGTCAAAATAAATTCTGGCAGTAAGTCCACACACAGAGAACTATTCTTCCCATAATATTTTGGCAGCTGTGGAGGCTTTCTGGCTCTTTGTGGGATATGCTTGAGCATACAAAATAAAGTGGTACATTATTACCAATATATGACTTATAATCTTACTATCACCTTCCAGAGATAGAAAGTCAATGAAGACAAGTTCCAAATGTTTGCTACTATTTGTATTTGCCAAGTAAGCAGTATGAATTTATAGTACTTTTCTTTGCACACAACAGGTGCAAAGCTCATACTTCTTGGCATTATCTATGGCCATCTTGGGTCAGGAAAATCTATTTCTTACTAGCTCTATCCAATACTATGAGTGGAATCAATAACAGTCTAGTAGTCTACTCTACTACACAGTTCCAACTTTTACTCTTCTTTCGAAAGTAAAGGGCCTTCAGAAGATTAGCACTTAGTCTACTGCCATCACTGCCTCACTTCTTGGCTTCCATTGCTTCACATAGCCCTTTGTTAGAAATCTGCTCTCATCAGTTTACCACAGACAACTGAGGCAAAGAAGGTTGATTCAATGAAGCTGCTGACGGAAGTCTGGTGGAAGTTGTAGCTTTTCGACCTTACTGATAACTGTATTAAGTCTATTCTTCTGATTTCTAAATAGAGCTTTAAATTTTTCTTTAGGAGGTACCACGGCTTTGGCATCCTGCCAATATTCTAGACTGTATATTTCCAAAATCTGAGTAAATGTGGCTAATTGGTACCAACTGATAATTGTGGAAGGGAAGCATACTCATCAGGGCTCATGAGATAACATTAGAAAAACAAACTCCCATTCCCTCTAAATCCCAAAAGGGATAAAGAGAATCACAGCATAAAATTGGGCAGTTTTGTATAAGCAATATTCACACAGTTATAATTAGAAAGGAAACCATAAACTTGAGGGAAAATCCTTTTAGGAAGTATCTCTGATAAAACTACAGGTTTCTGTTTGTAAAAAGAGGAAAGAAGGGAAAATGTCAGTTGTGTTAAAAAACAAAGTGAGAGCAATAAAAATTTATTTAAAAAAACATCCTTTTCCATTTGTGTCACAAACCAAAGAGTTGACACTACCTGGACACTTCCTTCTCAGTTTGGAAGTCCATGTCGAAGAAATGTTAACAAAGGTTGGTAAGGTCATATGCTACCCTCAAAGAAGAAGGACATAGATTGAAGAAGGGCCTGTTCTCCAAGGCTTGAGATGAGAAATTATCTACATAGCATCACATGTAGTGAAGTAGGTGGTAGTAATTGGTGAGACCAGGATGAAGTTTATTTATACTAAGGCAGCTTGTGATATCAAAAGTAGATGTCAAAGAGACAACAATAGTCAAGAAATTTATTGTCTCCTCATGGCATATATCTAAGACCCAGCAGAAAACTTTCTCAGGCTTGTTAAAGCAGATGACCACTGCTTGCTTCTGGTGGTCATTATCCAAAAGGATTCTATAAAGCATTCTTTGGAAATGTAACCTTTAGATTATAAAGAAGTGGGCAAGAAATTAAAGATGGCATTATCATCATTTCTGAAAATTAAAGGAAAGGGTCTGTAAAGAGAAAAAAATTTTTGGAAGTGAACAGCTAGTTAACAAGATAATAACTGAGACCAAGATTTGTATTCTTGTCCAGGGGCAGTATGTAATTATAAGGAGCTAATAAAAATGTACGTGCTGGAGTCTTACAAATCTAATCAAAGGAACTTTAAAATAAAAAAAAGAAACAGAAAAACACACACACACACACATATATTAAACATATATCTATATTAACCTAGATTCTCCAGAGAGGGGCTATACTATAGGAAAAATTGCAATAGAGCTCTAAAAATTGAAATGACACTAAAATCCAAGGAAGTAGCTTGTACCCAAGACTCAGTTTTCTTCACAGAATGAAGAAGGCCTAAGTAGGAAGCAAAGTGAACTAGTGATCCTAATGAGACTAAGAAAATTTGATTTTAAAGTTAAGAGACCTGATGAGAGAGAGCAATATCTAGAATATTATTTTGGACCTTACATAAAGGACGATAGGAGGTAAAAAGAGAGTGGAGGTAGTAGTAGTGAGACAGATTCATAAGGAAACCTATCAACCAAGTTAGATTTTTTAAAAAGGACAGAATGGGCAAGATACAAAGAGGACAATTTTTGGATGAAGAAATCAAAGCTACATGTAAGTATATGAAAAAATGCTCTAAATCATTACTGATTAGAGAAATGCAAAACCAAAACAATTCTGAGGTAAACCCTTAAGACTGGCTAAAACAACAAAAAGACAAATGACAAATGTTGAAGGGGATTGGGAAAATCGGGCCACTATAATACACTGTTGGTGGAGCTGTGAACTGATCCAACTATTTTGGAGACCAATTTGGAATTACACCCAGAGAGTTATAAAAAGCAGCAATACCATTGTTGGATTTACATCCCAAGGAGATCAGGGGAAAAGGAAAAGAACCTTTATGTTCTGAAATATTTAGAGAAGCTCTCTTTAAAGATGGCTAAACAAATTGTGGTATATGATTGTGATGGAATGCTACTGTGAGATAAGAAATGATGAATGGGCTAATTAAAAAAAACCTGAAAGGACTACATGGGATAATGAACAGAAAAATGAATAGAACCAAGAGAACATTATTCACAGCTACAGATTAAATACTTGAAGAGTAACTTGTAAATGTTACCTACAGAGAATAAACTGAAAAATGGAAACATGAAAGACATAATTTTTATATATAAAATATACATGTCTCCCAGATGATGCCTTCTATGATGTGGGGAGGGGAGGGAGGGACTAAGACACTTGTAAATAAATTCTATTAATAGAAAAAAGGACAGAAGCTAAAAGCAAGGGCAGGAAATTGAAGATGAATACAAATCAAGGTTAGAAGATTGTCAGGAGTACTAATGCTAAGAAATAGACATGAAGCAAACAATTTTTTTATCCTAATGCTGCACTTGCTATGGTAGTACTAACCCAACTCCCAGTTTCATTGGGAAGATATTTCTCTAAAACTATAATGGAGAAAAGAGGAAGATAAAAAATGGGATTGGATTGCTACTCAGTGTAGCTGGAACAATAGTAAATATGAAGAGAAGGTGGAAATACTGAATGCTTATTTGGATTCTTTTTTCTTTCACAAAAAGAATTATCATTAGATAGGAAAGGCCAGAAGGGAAAATTTAAGCATTTAACAGAGAATTGATAGCCAATATTTGAGTTGCCAGTCCCAGATGAACTAGAGAATTGAAATAATTGGTGGATGTAATAACAGTGATTTTTGAAAGATTTTGGAGGGGAAATATATATATGTATGTATATATATATGTATGTATGTATGTGTGTGTGTATATGTATTACAATTACAATTTGAGAGAAGCTTTTAAAAAGACCTGGCTTTCAAAATGAAAGCAACAAGCAGTAGAATGTGCAGGGGGTAATTGCCTCATGCATTGGCATGGTTAGAGGCAAAGCCAGATCTAGTAAAGTGCTCTGCTAACTGAAATCTTTAGAGTTCTGGTCACTAGAGTCTATTGATAGTGTCTATACACCAAATTTAAGGGCCAAGATGAGCAGGAATGGGCAATAATTATAATAATAATCTCTATACAACATTTTATAGTTTTCAAAAGCTCCTTCACATGTATTATCTCATTTATATCCATCCTGTAAATTTGGCAGCAGCAATCATGATTAAATGATAACACGTGAAAATGCTTTGAGAACTTTAAAGCCCTATATAAATGCTAGCTCTTCTTCTGCCCATTTTATGAATGAGGAAACAGATGCTTGGAAATGTAAGAGATTTAACAATGGGGTGGGGGGAAGGGGAGCATCTGGGTGGCTCAGTGGATTGAGAGCTAGGCTCAGAGAGGTTCAAATCTGACCTCAGACCCTTCCTAGCTGTGTGACCCTGGGCAAGTCACTTAACCCCCATGGCCTAGCCCTTACCACTGTTCTGCCTTAGAACCAATACCCAGTATTGATTCCAAGACAGAAGGTAAAGGTAAAAAAATAATTTAGAAAAAGAGATTTAACAATGATGGCAAGGACCTAAGTCACACAGTAATTCATATCATGTTAATCGATTGTCCTTGGACAATACTCACCACACTCATGACATCCCTGACAACAATCAGCTTTCCTGGCCTAGTGACCTCCTTTGTATGTGTTGTCTTCCCCTATGGGAGTGTACATTTGAAGGTTAGGGGGAAGGTGGGACTATCTTGCTTTTTATATCTCCAAAGGTTAGCACAGTGTGTGGTAAAAAGAAAATTCCTTAAAAATGATTTTTCATTCACTTATTCATTAATTATTAGAATCAATGATGAAAAACTATTTTGCCAAGGATCACGTTTAACACAATAAAGCTCATCATATCTCTCTCCTGACAAATTTATTTTGATATCTACGCTGAGAGCATTACCCTCCAACTATTTACAAACTCAGTCATCAGAACATGTTGTGTTTTCATTGATAAAATGATTTTATTGATCAATACAACATAAAAAATTCAGTATTTTTACAAACCAGGTAAAGCTATCTTAAATGTCCTAGAATAAAAATGGAAAGCAAATAATTACTATTAACCACTGAGATAGCTTGAATATATAAAAAATATAATAATAATAAATAAGTCATATATCAAAAAGCCAACCCAAGGAATAAGTCACAAGGGGGAAGGGTACAGAACAACTAACCTTTAGTCAATGAGGGTCCTCATTTGCTAAAATAGACACAAAAATTTAGTACCCTCTCATTTTAAACATTTCATCAAAGTATTTCAATGATTGTCTTGACAGGATTCCAGTAAAAAACAGCTGTCAAAATGTATCCTATATTTGAAAAATTCCTACACAGCATAGTTATCATAATAAGTTGTGTTGTGCATATATATGTATATATACACATACATTATATATATATTACAAATACATATATTTTTTTAAAAACTTGTGGAAAATGGAATTTAGGATGGGTAAAACTTTTATTAATGTTCATAACAGAATAATATTCCTCATATACTTCAGTCTTTTTAGAATATTTTCTATTTTAAAAGTAAGCAATCTGGTAAGTGACAATTCATCTTTATATAGTCTCATTAACATACAAATAAAATCCTCATTTTGATTATGGACTTTAATATATATAGTGGTATAAATCAACAACTTTATTTGACATAAAAGATAAAATGGACTAAATAATTTGGCCAACATTTATTTATTGAGTGATTTTTTTTACCATTTTTGATATTTTGCCGCAGAATATCTTAACTACATGGAGTTTGTCCATTCAAAATTATGAGCTTAAAATAGTATATTAGGAGTTTCCACCTTGGGAGTTACTCATCTTGACTGAATTAAAGGTTAGGTCCAAATAAAAGGAGGTACAATTTCTCCTCCTTCCTCAGTGAACACTGATGATGGCAACCTTGAAAGGGCTCTCTCTAAGTGGCCACAAGCCTGTCACTAGTGCCTAAGGATTTAATGGAGTACACGTACAGGCTAAATGAAAGCCAAAGACAATAGTTTTTCTGTGGTTACAGAATTTTTGCAAAATATGTGGAGAGCATATTCACCATAAAAATAAACAAAAAAAATAAGGCACTAAGAGATTGATGGGGGTATTTCTTTCATTTTTCTCTGTTCTACTTGGCCCAGGACATTGAGTTTTACAGCCAGATTCAAGAAAGGTCACTCAACAAATATTATTTTACTGAACAAAACTGCTTAAATGATTTTTTAGCAAATCACTTCCCTAACTTTCCTACATAGATGAAACCAAGCATTAAGAAGTTTAATATTTCATTTTAAGTTTTATACCAGGTAGAAAAAAATCAACTCTAATAATTCCTAGGGATGCATCTATTCATATGACTTCAAGAAATGTAAATGTATATTATATACACTGATATGAATAGGAATATGTAAATTTACTTGTGTGTCCCAGATTCTCTTTTGCTTTGACAGCCTATTCTCTGTGCATACTTATTTCTTATTTACATATAATTTATATATACCTATAATCTTTAAGAAGGCTATCAATACCAACTGTATATCTCTCTTTTAAAATTTTCCCCATCACCATTAATAACATTATGTTGCTCATATTTTCTCAGTATCACAGCCTTTGAGAAATCTTCCAGATTATTATTTCTCCCCAAACTTTATTAATATAAGCTACTATGTAGAGACCAGCTCGTCAAGTTATTTGTGGTCATGGGACAGGATAAGAGGATTGAGGTTGGGATCAGGAGGGTCACAGACAGACTTATAGACAGACTCAAGGCCTCTTTTTGGTCAGTGACAAAGTTTATTGATCACAGCTAGTATTTTATAGATTATATTTTATATCACTGCAGTTTCCCCTGCTATCCTTACTCCTCTAGCTTCCAGATCCCATTTAACAGGGTATTTTTTAAAGCAGAAAAAGAAAAAGTCAAAAAGTACAATGTGTAATACCTGTGGAGTTCTCACTTCTATGAAAAGATGCATTGGGGATGTCCTCTTCTATCTTTTCACTGTTTTGGAAATATTAATTTTAGATTCCTAAGAGACATTCAAGTAGAAATGTCCAAAGGGTAATTGGTAATAAGAGTATCTCTTAGTAGAGAGTTTAGGGTTAGATATATAGATATGGGGATAATATAAAAGGAATAATTAAATTCATGGAAGTTGATGAGTTAATCAACTGAAAGAGTATGAGGAAAAGAAAGGGGAGACCCAACACAGAGCCTTGAGGGGCATCCACATTTGGGGTGAAGTGATATGTATCCTGATATAGCAAAAGAAGTTGAGAGGGGGCAATAAGATAGGTAGGAGTCGCAAGAGAGTACAGTGTTATGAACACTTAAGAGAAGAGATAATAGTAGAGGCAGAGGTAAAAAGTCAATAGATTATGGTCAGCTTAAAGGATTTCAGAATTCTTGGATAGGGAGGTGGCCCATTTGTGGGTGACTATAAGACCATCTTTGTGGCTGAGGTGGGGTAGAGGAACAGATTATAGGAAATATGTAGGTTGAAATGTAGGTAAGGGTGTTTGAGGAGAGTCAATATCTATGTTGAGGTCCCCTCATATGAAGATAGGAATTGAGGAAGAGAGAGAGGAAAATTATGAATCAAACTCAGTGAAGGTCTATAGACAAATAGCTACCAGTATTTTGATTGAGTGGTAGATATGAATGGCATGAACCTCAAAGTCAAAGAGGTTACTGAGTGATGGGGGAGGACTTGGAAGCATTCCAACTTCCCTGTTTCAACCAGAAAGCCAAGGGTAATGATGAAAGTGTAGTAATGAAGTGAAGGTGATCAGTGAGGCTATGCCCATTGAGGGAAATCAGGTTTCATTAACAGCTAATAGATTAACTAGTAGTAATAGCTAGGAAAGTAAGAGAGAAAAAGATTCAGGATGAAGGGGACTTTGTTGCCTATGAAACAGGCATTCCAGAAGGCCCAGTGGAAGGGTTATGGTAGTATTTGGATGGGACTCTGGGGATAGGAGTGCTGAAATGGTTGGGCATAAGGAACTGGTTGTGGGGAGGGAGGGAATAGAGTTTGGATGTTGACCTACCAGATTTAAGAATCACTGGAAAGTGTAGGGTATAACTAGGTATAAGAATGTTCATATTTGGGTGGAGAGCACCATTATTTATCCCAAAGGAAGCTGGAGATGCTGTTGGAAATAAGACCAATATGAGAAGGATATCATCATCAATCATCAGATGGGAGACCCTGATTCAAGACTCTTCTTCCCTTCAAAGGATGGAGATTAGGCAGGAAAGGGTACAAAAGAAGATGGTATTTCCTTGTGCAGAGGAGGCTGGAGATTGGGCAGCAGCAGCAGCTGCAATGGATTTCCCATACAAGGAAAAGTCACATGGAGGCAAATGGAAGCCACCTGTCTGGTCCCTTGCTACCCTGAGGATATGCTGTACTGCAGGAGATGGAAGGCTCAAGGTGAAGTCAGAAGAAGGTTGGAGTTCATTTGTAGCATCTAAAGAACTCAAAAGGGAGACCCCAGAAAGCGATTCCAAGTTTTTACTCCATGGGTCAACAACCTTTCAAAGCCATCATTTCCTGGGCTCCACTGATATGCTAACTAACCAACCAGAAAGACAAGCAACTAGGAAAGGCCCGTCCATACCCACAGGTGTATTTTCCTACAAGTTTCTCTAGTCAATGTCTTGTGGACATATGAATGGGGAGAACACATGTGTCCAGGGCAAATTCAAGGCCAAGAAAACTCACTCCTCTGACATTCCAGAGCCATCCAAGTTCTCTAGTAATGTCTTGCGCTGCTCTCTGCTAGCAGATACTTCTCAGGCAAGGCATATGTTCTGGTCTAGCTGAAAAGTTCACTGAACTGCCCTTTGCTACCATCTGAAGGTACTTATCTACTCAGACTCTTTGGTTTTACTCTTTTTTTTCCTGCTAACGTCTGCAAATGGCTGCTTCTTTGGAGGAAGGTGCAGGGTAAATTCTTTAAGGAATGGTAAATTGGCCAATATGGCTAGACCATAGAATATGTGAAAGGAGAGGAAGGTAGAATTAGGTTAGAAAGTTATTTAAGGTTCCTTAAAATCCTGTAAAGTTCCTCTTTTATTTTGTAAAGCCCCAGGGTATAGCAGATTTATAGAAAGCTTCTGGTAATCCTGCAGCCAGCACAAGCCCTCAGGCTAGAATCATCTATTCTATTGAATGACTTTTCTCCAGATCTAGCCTGACTTGAAGTCCCCCACCTCTGCTAATTTTCTGATTTGAGGTTGGAAATCTGTCTGTATCCTCTCAAACCATATTACAGCCACCATCAAGAAAAACTAAAAAGAAACCATATGGGAACAGAGTAATATGCTCCTGGATTGTCATTCGAGTCAATTTCAAAATATCTAGAGTTATCCGGAAATGTCCTTTGAAGGAAGCTATTGGACTCAACCTAAATTCTTTATCCTAAATCCCTATCTTGAGTAGGAATAACTGCAACAAAGCACCTTTTAAAAAATATTTTTGCCAATGACAACTTTTACTGAACTTTCTATAGACTAAAATACAATTCTGAATGTTGTCTGCTTTTTGAAGGCTGGGAAACCCCCAAAGCATTAAAAAAAAAATCTGAGTCATTCTGGCCTTTGAGAGGCTGATTTGTGCAAATTTGTGCAGAGCCAGTCTGAGTGACCCCCTCCCCCCGTTCATGCTTGAACCTTGCTTTGAGTTGTCACACAGTCACAGTGACTGAGAAGTGGTCCCAAATTCCCTTTCACATGCCCACTTAGACATGGGAGAAAAGTTGAGGGGGCACAAAACCCTTCTCCTCATGATATATGTACTAATTAGCATACTTTTGCTTTTATATAGACATGTTCATTCCTATCTATAAAAACTGTGGGCAGTTTGAAAATTTCAGTGAGGGGCTACACTCCAACTGCTTGCTGCCCTGATATGCTAATAAAAAACTTTAGCATTCCTTTTCCTGAGTTTGTGTCATTGACCAGAGAAAAGCCAGAATCAAGATTTCTTTTAGCCCACTAATCTATCAAAAAGCGTTTTTTAAGCAGTTACTATGTGCTCAGTATTGTGCTAAACTTGGAGTCAAAAAAAACCACAAACAACAAAACAAACAAGCTACTTGTAGGCCAGTCTCTGCCTTCAAAGAGACTACAGTCCAATGTATTAAACAATATATAAATATCTAGGTACTTATAAGATTATACAGAGACAGAATAGGTACCTATAAGATAAATACAGAGTACAGAATAGATGAGAGATCATCTCTGAGGGGAAATCACTAGAAGCAGGGAGAACTAGGAAGGGTCTCCTGAAAAAAGGGAGGCTTCAAACTGAGACTTGAGTGGTTTGGGCAAATGCTAAACAGGCAATAGCACCATGGGGAAGCAGTAGAATTCTTTCACTGTGTACCCTCCTTCACTCTCATTCAGGCAAGTCTTCTCTTCAGCTAATAATAATAATCCCAGTTCATTAATTCTATTATAAAATAAAGTTAAGAAATGTTTTAAAGGTATGTTTAGCATTTCAAAATGTCTTTTTGTTTTCAGTGAAATAGGGACAGCCATGAGAAATGGATAGGAATGTCCCACAGTATATGTAGCATTCAACACCTATGGTTCCCAACCTCTCCAATCCAACAGATGGATAGAGTTAAAGTCACGAAGACTTGAGTTCGAATCTAGCCTTTAATTAAGAGCAACTGTGATACAGGGCAAGTTCCTTATCTTTTCTGGATCTATTTCCTTATCCAAAAGACTGGAATTATAATTGCTATTGGATTATTGTATTATCCTCACTGGATTACTGGGAGGCTCAACTGTATAATACTTTGTAAACTAATAATAAAAAATGTCAGTTATTATTACTATATTGAGAAAACAAAAAACCTGAAGAGGAGGTTGGAAGATCCAGATGACCTGAGAGTATGGCTGGGGATGGGGAGATGAAAATGGATTTCAACTGGCTATGGAATGGGGCCAGTGTATCCTTTAATTCACACAGTCAAATTTTGGAACCTGCTTATGCCTGAGAAATATGGGAGGGGGGGGAAGAAGGGGGGGTTACTTTGAAAGAAAACATATAAAGTGAGAGTGAGGTAATGAGGTGGAGTGGCAGACTGTAAATAGCAGCTGTAATCATAGACCAAAGGTCTTCTTAGTCACACTCTTAAGCAAAGGGATAATGATCACTCACAAACCCTTAGGAAACAAAAGGCAAGGATGACTATATTTGAATTATATTTTTAAAATGCATTAGGGTAGAAGCATATCATCTACCATCTAGTAGTCATGCATACTTGAGATGAAACTGCTGGGACTGACCAGAAGTACAGAAAGTACAAAAGAAAGAAAGAAAGAGAGAAAGAGAAAGAAAGAAAGAGAGAGAGAAAGAAAGAAAGAAAGAAAGAAAGAAAGAAAGAAAGAAAGAAAGAAAGAAAGAAAGAAAGAAAGGAAGGAAGGAAGGAAGAAAGAAAGAAAGAAAGAAAGAAAGAAAGAAAGAAAGAAAGAAAGAAAGAAAGAAAGAAAGAAAGAAAGAAAGAAAGAAAGAAAGAAAACAATTTGGATGAGAAGCTCTGGGATTTAGCTGAGGGTAAAAGTCCCAGTTGGAATTTTTTTAAACCCTTACTTTCCATTTTAGAATCAAAAGGCTGAAGAGTCGTAAGGGCTAGGCAAGGGGGGGAGGGGAAGGGTAAGTGACTTGCCTAGAGTCCACATTTGAACCTAGGACCTCCCATCTCTGGATCTGACTCCCAGTAGGAAAATTTCAACACATGATATGAAGCAAAACTTGTTCAGGGAAAAAAAGTGTGCATTAAGTATCTATGAAAAAATACTCAAATATATAGGAAATTAACATAAGACTAAGGGCCATTCCCCCAAAGCACATGATATGAGTACTAATATGACATTCAAAAGATTTCAAATGAGTAATGAAGAAAAAGAAGATAAAACAACCTTGAGGTTTTACTCCATTTCTAACAATCTCAGCAAAGGCGACAAAAGCTGAAAATAGTAAATATTGAAAGAGTTGTGGGGATTAGAGTTAGGATTATTTTAATGTTAATATATTTGCAAATTGGTCCTTTTATTTTGGGAATGAATTGGTAGCATGCAAAAAAAATGGTGGTTAAATTTTCCTTAACTCTCTTAAGATCCCAAAGGGAGGCATATAATTGAACTTATTGTTTTAATATTGTTTTAAAATCTTCACAAGGTGGAAAGGGAGAGATGCATTTGGAAAGCAATGTGATAGAAAAGTAATAGGCATCAATAATAAATATTTATTATCCTGTTTCCTTTTATTTTTAATAAAAAGCCCTATGGCAAAATGGTGGAAAGATCTATCATATCTATGTAGAGCAATCTGTCATATCTATGTATATCTATCTATCTACCTGTCTAACTATCTACTTCCCACTTGGATATCAGCAGTTCCATAAACTTTCTCGTCCAGCTTTCTCCACTGCAAAAGTTGTCAAAGTGAAAGTGAAAATGAAGGTACTGATTAAATCACACTAATTTTAATTTATGAAAATTAAAACATGAATGTTGAAGACTGTAGCTAGATAGATATACCTAGAGGCAGGTATATCTCCATCCATCCATCTATCTATCTATCTATCTATCTATCTATCTATCTATCTATCTATCTAAAATTAATCCTTAACATCTGTGTTTTGAACTTTCACAAATTCAAGCATTACTGTGATTTAATTAGTATTCTCATTTTCACTTTCTCTTAGGCAACCTAGCCCTTTGCAATAGAGAAAGCCCAATAAGCAATACCATGGAGCTGCTGGCATACCACTAGGCTCTAAAGAACGTCTTGCATATTTGTTGCATATTTTCACTGTTTGCCTTAAATGATTCATGTTGCAATCAAGCCCCTCCCTGCCCCCCTTCAACCCCCCCAAAAAGCATAGGGAAAGTCATTTGGGTTCTCAGCACAATTATGTAAAAGTGAATGATGACATTTACGGAGATAAGGGCATAAGAGAAAATCCCCCTGAAAGTCTGTAGTCTATGTCCACCATGAAGAGAATGTTATATCAGGAAAAAGAATAAAAGTATTTGTAAAAATATTGATGAATAGTCTCTAGAAAAATACTAAAGTAACCTCTCAACTGTTTGATAAGGAAATCATAATAACAGGAAAGTGGCTAAGTGTGTTGGTAAATGAGATGGTTGGTCACCTCCAATCCTCTTATTGCTCATATTAGGGCTCCCAAACCTCTGGGTAGAGTCAGCTTAAGTGGTGGCAGCAGTGGGCTGGGGATGCATATGCTTTTCATCCTGGAACAGTTAAACCACAAAGTCAAAAGGGAGATCAGAGATGGCAGGTTGCCCCTTTCCCTTTTTTACCTCTGGGTTCTTCTGACAATGTGGGTGTGGTCTCTCCTCTCCCCTGCATTTTATGGATTCTTTCAGGGTTACTATGTTGGGGAAACAGCATATTATCATAATTAATGTTTTGTAACAAAGAATTATATGCAGAAAAGTGTGTTTTCAGCAATCTCTAGTAAAACATTACAGTTTTTGGTCAGGGTAGGAATCTAACCCCCTATTTCCTGTAGATTCAATGTATCAAGATTCCTGTTTTTCACTTTCATTGTATATAAAATACATTATGATATAAATAATATATAAAGCATACATATATTATATCTATAAAGGGGTGGGGAGAGTGAAGGCATATGCATAGGTAACCATAATTTTGGTAGTTTAAACTTTAGTGGATTGAAGATTATACTGATATGTACTCAGACTGTCACAACCTCTATTCATTGCCTTGTTACTCTGGGTAATTCTTGTTCATGTTTTTATCTTCTCTGGTTGTTTGTTTCAACCAAAACACTTGAGAATTTCTATGAATTCTTTTCATATGAGTACTAATATGACATTCAAAATCTTTAGCTGTAGAACACTCTCACTGCATTTAATTAAAAGCAACAAACATCTATTAAGCACCTATTATGTCCAGGGATCTGGGGCCAAAAAGAAGAAACAAAGCAATTCCTGACCATAAGGCAGTTTTGTTTTCGTTTCCCTAGCCAGTCAGGAAGAGGACCAGAATTATCCCCAAATGGCCAACTAACCTTTAAGAGAAGAACAACTGGTTAGAGAGAGCCTACCATCTCCCAAAGCTGCCCAATCCATTTTTCCATAGCTCTTTTTAGATAGGTTTTCCTCTTAAAAAGCCTGACTAAGCACAACTTCCACACAGTGCTCTTAATCCAGCCCCAGGCAAATTTCTCTTCCACAGGTCAGCTTTACACATACTTGAAGAATAGAGTTTGCTAAATTTTATTCCCCCCAAGATAAACAATCTCTGTTCCTTATACTAAAAATATGTTCCTAGGCACTTTACTATCCTTATAAACCTGTTCTGGATTTTCTCCAGATCATCAATGCTCCTACTACTTAACCCAGCAACCCCAAGCAAGAGTATTCCAGCTGTTACGCAACTAGGGCAGACTAGCTTGAAATATCCACATCTATGTACACACATCTATCTATCTATCTATCTATCTATCTATCTATCTATCTATCTATCNATGTACACACATCTATCTATCTATCTATCTATCTATCTATCTATCTATCTATCTATCTATCTATCTATCTATCTTATATACATCTGGCTGCATGTTAGTCATAGACCTAGTACATAATAATTAACTAATGCCTTCACAAGCTCCTGAAAAGCAGACTCAGTACTGTTCATCCTTGGGCTACTGAATTATGAGTAAGGGGGTCATGGTTCAAGGGAAGGTCATCACTCCAGGGTTATTCAGCAGAAGAAAAAAATGTCTGCATAGAGTGAACACTATTGGGGTAACCCCCCAGTTTCCAAAGAATGGGGGTTAGTCCTTCACCTAAGCCTCCAGGCTTGCTTCACAGTGCCACCTGCTGGTTACATATCTGTTCAATTTCATCTTATTCTTGGCCAATGGTCAAGCCTGTTGGTATCTTTTTGAATCTTGATTTTATCAGAAATGTCTGATCTATCTATTCTAGCTTTCTAGCATCTAAAATGGGGGTAGGGAGAAAGGCTCATATTTGGCAATTAAGGTGACATAAAGATAAAATATGTAAAAATAAATTATATTTTAAAAAGACCCTCTATTGAAGACAAGAGTGGTAAATGAACAAGATAATCTTATAAACAGTGTGTGTTGTTCCTACTTGATATGATTTTAAGGACAGTCTCCTTGATCAATGTAATCCTGAAGTCATGAAGTGGGCTACTTCAATGTCCATTGGGTAAAAGCATCATCCTTTCCAAGTGATCCTTCTCTCAAAATCATAGAATGTTTAGAGTTCAAAGGAATCTCAGAGATTATAGGAGTGTTTAATAAATACTTATTGTTATTCAGTTCACTGTCTCCACAGTCACAAATGAGGAAAGCGAAACATTAAGTTTCCTCAAATCAAGGTCATAAAGCTCTTTACAAAGATTTCATTTTGGTCTTTTATCCCAGATCTTAGCACAGTCACCACTTAATTAATGCTAGTTGGTGGACTGATTGAACCAGAAATTCACAGTCTTATACTATTTCTAGTCTTCTATATTGCTTTTCAAAATACACCATCTCCCCAGAGTTCTAAAATGTAAATCTCCTGAAGTGAACAAATAGATTTGGTCACAAAAACCTTAGCTGTTTTCAGTTCTAATCCAATCTTGGTTCCTCATATTACTTTCTTTCACGATAGTAGGGATGATTCAGGGCTGCATTAAGTCACCAGGCACTTGAGAATATTAAAAGATACTGTAGAAAGAGAGGAAGTAGGATAGTATAGAAAACAAACTTTAACTATTCCACAATTTTTGGGGATAAACACATTAAGTTATACTAGGTAATATAATATAAGAAGCACCACTTATCCTGAGCTTAGATATTTTAAATACAGTTGCAATACAGAAATGAAAATGGTTTTTGGCTACACAAAAAAGTTATCACAAAGCCCATGCACTTTACTTTGTTTTGTAAAGGAAGGAAACATTGCCAGTCAACTGATTGATTCAATGTATAAAATTAAGATCAGTAATTAAACAAACTCAGTTATTTAGATTCTCCTGAGAAACAAATTCTTCCTAGGTTAAAAAATAACTAATGGGGCAGCTGAATGACTCAGTGGATTGAGAGCCAGGCCTAGAGACAGGAGATCCTAGGTTCAAATCTGGCCTCAGACACTTTCTAGCTGTGTGACACTGGGCAAGTCACTTAACCCCCATTGCCTAGCCCTGTAACAAATAAAATTAATATAGGAGGATATATATATATATATACATAAATATATATATATATGATATTAGGGTTTAAAAAATTTTTTTAAAAGAAAAATAATAACTAGATAATTAAATGCCTAGCTGATGAGAATTCTTATGATAGTAAAAAGTTATAGCTGACAGTAAAGGAAGACACCAAAGAAACATCAACCAGGAACATATCTAAGGTCACTAATTAATGCAGGACACAATAGATATTGCAAATGTATTGATTACACACAATGCTTTCAGAGACAGTCATATAATAATATATTTCATATCTCTCTTAAGGTCTCAGAACTTCATTTATTTATTTATTTATCTATTTACATTTTGTTTTTATAGAAAAATTTTCCATTGTTACATGATTCTTGTTTTTACTTTCCCCTTCAACCCCACCCCACATATCCAACTCACATTTCCACTGGTTTTAACATGTGTGATCAATCAAGACTTATTTACATATTATTGATGGTTGCATTTGTGTGGTCATTTAGTGTCACATTCCCAACCATGTCGACATCAACCCATGTGTTCAAGCAGTTCTTTTTCTTCTGTATTTCTACTCCTGTAGTTCTTTCTCTGAATGTGGGTAGCATTCTTTACCATAAATCCCTCAGAATTGTCCTGGGTAATTGCATTACTGTTGGTACAGAAGTCCATTACATTCGATTTTACCAGAGTATATCAGTCTCTGTGTACAGTGTTCTTCTGGCTCTGCTCCTTTCACTCTGCATCAGTTCCTGGAGGTCTTTCCAGTTCACATGGAATTCCTTCAGTTTGTTATTCCTTTTAGCACAATAGTATTCCATCACCCGCATATACCACAATTTGTTCAGCCATTCCCCAATTGAAGGGCATCCCTTCATTTTCCAGTTTTTTGCCACCACAAAAAGCACAGCTATAAATATTTTTGTACAAGTCTGTTTATCTATGATCTCTTTGGGGTACAAACCCAACAATGGTATGGCTGGATCAAAGGGCAGCCATTCTTTTATAGCCCTTCGAGCATGATTCCAAATTGCCAGCCAGAATGGTTGGATCAGTTCACAACTCCACCAGCAATGCATTAATGTCCCAATTTTGCCACATCCCCTCCAGCATTCATTACTCTCCCCTGCTATCATTTTAGCCAATCTGCTAAACTCAGAGTTGTTTTGATTTGCATTTCTTTAATTATTAGAGATTTAGAACACTTTCTCATGTGCTTAGTGATACTTTTGATTTCTTTATCTACAAATTGCCTATTTGTGTCCCTTCCCCATTTATCAATTGGGGAATGGCTTGATTTTTTATACAACTGATTTAGCTCCTTGTATATTTGAGTAATTAGACCCCTGTCAGAGTTTTTTATTATAAAGATTTTTTCCCAGTTTGTTGTTTCCCTTCTGATTTTGGTTGCATTGTTTTTGTTTGTACAAAAGCTTTTTAATTTAGTATAATCAAAATTATTTATTTTATATTTTGTAATTTTCTCTAACTCTTGCTGGTTTTAAAATTTTTCCTTTTCTATAGATCTGACAAGTATACTATTCTGTGTTCACTTAATTAATTTATAGTTTCCCTCTTTATATTCAAGTCATTTACCCATTCTGAATTTATCTTGGTGTAGGGCATGAGATGTTGATCTAAACCTAATCTCTCCCATATTGTTTTCCAATTTTCCTAGCAGTCTTTGTTGAATAGTGGATTTTTGTCCCAAAAGTTGGGCTCTTTGGGTTTATCATACACTGTCTTGCTGACATCACTTACCCCAAGACTATTCCATTCATCCTTCCTTCTGTCTCTTAGCCAGTACCATATTGTTTTGATGACCGCTGCTTTATAGTATACTTTAATATCTGGTACTGCTAGGCCACCTTCCTTCACGGTTTTTTTTCATTATTTCCCTTGATATTCTTGATCTTTTGTTCTTCCAAATTAACTTTGTTATAGTTTTTTCTAATTCAGTAAAGAAGCTTTTTGGTAGTTTGATCAGTATGGCACTAAATAACTAAATTAATTTGGGTAGAATGGTCATTTTTATTATGTTAGCTCATCCTGCCCATAAGCAATCAATTTTTTCCAATTGTTTAGATCCAGTTTTAATTGTTTCAAAAGCGTTTTGTAATTGTGTTCGTATAATTCCTGTGTTTGTTTTGGTAGATAGATTCCTAAGTATTTTATATTGTCTAGGGTGATTTTAAATGCTGTTTCTCTTTCTACCTCTTGATGCTGTGACGTGTTGGAAATACTGATGATTTATGTGCATTTTGCATCCTGCAACTCTGCTAAAGTTTTTGATTATTTTTACATGCTTCTTAGTTGATTCTCTGGAATTTTTTAAGTAGACCATCCTATCATCTGCAAAGAGTGATAGCTTAGTCTCCTCCTTGCCTATTTTAATACCTTCAATTTCTTTTTCTTCTCTAATTGCTACTGCTAGTGTTTCTAGTACAATGTTGAATAATAGAGGAGATAATGGGCATCCTTTTTTCACGTTTGATCTTATTGGGAAGGCTTCTAGTTCATCCCTATTGCATATGATGCTTCTTGATGGTTTTAGATATATACCGTTTATTATTTTTAGGAAAGGTCCTTCTATTCCTATACTTTCCAGTGTTTTCAATAGGAATGGGTGCTGTATTTTGTCAAAGGCCTTTTCAGCATCTATTGAGATAATCATGTGATTTTTGTTTGTTAGCTTGTTGATATGGTCAACTATGTGGATGGTTTTCCTGATGTTGAACCATTCTTGCATTCCTGGTATAAATCCCACCTGATCATGGTGGATAATCCTCGTACTCACTTGCTGAAGTCTTTTTGCTAGTATTCTATTTAAGATTTTTGCATCCATGTTCTTTAAAGAGATTGGTCTGTAGTTTTCTTTCTCTGTTTTTGATCTACCTGGCTTTGGGATCAGTACCATATTTGTGTCATAAAAGGAATTTGGTAGGGCTCCTTCTTTGCTTATTATATCAAATAATTTGTATAGCATTGGGATTAGTTTTCTTTGGAGGTTTGATAGAACTCACTTGTGAATCCATCAGTCCCTGGTGATTTTTTCTTAAGGAGTTCTTTGATGGCTTGTTCAATTTCTTTTTCTGATATGGGATTATTTAGGTATTCTATTTCTTCTACTGTTAATCTAGGCAATTTCTATTTTTGTAAATATTCATCCATATCTCCTAAATTGTTATATTTGTTGCCATATAATTGGGCAAAATAGTTTTTAATGATTGCCTTGATTTCCTCTTCATTAGAGGTGAGGTCTCCCTTTTCATCTTTGATACTGATGATTTGGTTTTCTTCTTTCTTTTTTTTAATTAGATTGACCAGTACTTTGTCAATTTTGTTTTTTTTTCAAAGTACCAGCTTCTAGTCTTATTAATTTAATAGTTCTTTTACTTTCAATTTTATTGAGTTCTCCTTTAATTTTTTGTAATCTCTAATTGGGTCTTTAGCTAGAGATTTTTGATGTTCCCTTTCTAGTTTTTTTTTTAATTTGGATGCCCAGTTCATTGATCTTTGCCTCTCTAATTTGATAATATATGCACTCAAGGATAAAAATTTCCCCTGAGTACTGCCTTTGCTGCATCCCACAGAGTTTGGTAGGATGTCTCATCATTGTCATTCTCTTCCATGAAATTATTGATTATTTCTATGATTTCTTCTTTAACTAACTGGTTTTGGAGAATAATATTATTTAATTTCCAATTAGTTTTTGATTTGCTGTCCATGTGCCCTTACTAATTATTATTTTTATTGCATTATGATCTGAGGTTACATTTATTACTTCTGCTCTATTGCATTTTTTTGTAATGTTTCTATGCCCTATTACATGGTCAGTCTTTGAGAATGTACCATGTGCAGCTGAAAAGAAGTTATACTCCTTTTTATCTTATTTATTTTTCTCCACATATCTATTAAATCTAAATTTTCTAGGATTTCATTTACCTCTCTTATCTCTTTCTTCTTTATTTTTTGTTATCTTATTTATTTTTCTCCACATATCTATTAAATCTAAATTTTCTAGGATTTCATTTACCTCTCTTATCTCTTTCTTCTTTATTTTTTGGTTTGATTTATCTAGATCTGAAAGAGGAATATGTAGATCTCCCACTAGTATGGTTTTACTATCTATTTCCTTCATGAACTCTGCCAGTTTCTCCTTTAGGAATTTGGATGCTATACCATTTGGTGCATACATGTTGAGCACTATTATTTCCTCATTGTCTATACTGCCTTTTATCAGGATGTAATTACCTTCCCTATGTCTTTTTTTTAAACCCCTAACTTCTGTATATTGGCTCCTAGGTGGAAGAGTGGTAAGGGTAGCCAATGGGCGTTAAGTGACTTGCCCAGGGTCACACAGCTGGGAAGTGTCTGAGGCTTTCCCTATCTTTTTTAATCATATCTATTTTTAGTTTGGCTCTGTCAGAGATCATGATAGCCACTCCTGCCTTCTTTTTCTCATTTGAAGCCCAAAAGATTTTGCTCCAGCCCTTCACCTTAAACCTGTGTATGTCCACCCGCCTCATATGTGTTTCTTGTAGAAAACATATGGTAGGATTTTAGTTTCTAATCCACTCTGCTATTTGCTTCTGTTTTTATAGGCGAGTTCATCCCATTCACATTCAGTTATAATTATCAGTTGTGTATTCCCCAACATTTTGGTATCCTCTCCTAGTTCTATCCCTTGTTCTTGCCCTATTTCTTTTTAAACCAGTAGTTTGTTTTAGATCAGTTCCCCTTTATCCACTCCTTGATTTACTTCCCTTTCTAGCCCTTCCCTTATTATTCCCCTATTTTTTATTTTTAAGGCTTAATGAATTCCTTCCCTCCTCTCCTTCCCTCCCTTTTTTGACCTCCCCACTCCCCTTCTCCCCTTGGTTGATCCCTTCTGACTTTATCAGTAGGGTTAGATAGAATTCTATATCCCAATGGATATAGCTACTCTTCCCTCTCAGGATTAATTCTGCTGAGAGTAAGGTTTAAATATTACCTCTTAATGCTCTCTTCCTCTCCTTATAATAATATTCATCCCCTTCCCTTCCCATGCTCTCTTTGTGTGTAATAGAATATCCTATTTTTCTGATTCATTCAAGTTTCTCTTGGTGTCCTCTACTATTCACCCCTCTCTTTCCCACCCACCCCCTTATCATCTTAGACCATTTAGTATTCCAACCTCTCCCTGTGAATAATTCTTCTAATTACTATAATAGTGAATACAGTTTTTGAAAATTACACATAACATTTCTCCATATAGGAATACAAATAATTTGATCGTATTAAGGCCCTTAAAGAGGTAAATTTAAGAATAAGAATTTCTTTCTTTCCCCTCCATTTCTTATTTACCTTTTCATGTTTCTCTTGTTTTTTGTGGTTGGATATCGAACTTTCCATTTAGTCTTGGTCTTTTCTCTGCAAATATGTGGAAATTTTCTATCTTGTTGAATGCCCATACTTTCCCCTGGAAGTATATAGTGAGTTTTGATGGGTAGGTGATGCCCAGTTGTAGACCCAGTTCTCGTACCTTTATGAATATCATATTCCAAGCCTTGTGGACTTTTAGTGTGGAGGCTGCCAGATCCTGTGTGATCCTGATTGGTGCCCCTTAATATCTGAATTGTCTCTTTCTGGCTTCTTGTAATGGGTTTTTTCTTTTACTTGGAAGCTCTTGAATTTGGCTATTATATTTCTGGACAACTGTCTTTTCAGGGTCTAGTGTAGAGGGTGAGCTATGTATCCTTTCAATGTCTATATTGCCCTCTTGTAGAACTTCAGGGTAGTTTTGCTGAATAATTTCTTTTAGTATGGAGTCCAAATTTGTATTAATTTCTGGTTTTTCAGGAAGACAAATGATTCTCAAATTGTCTCTTCTAGACCCGTTTTCTTGATCTGTCAATTTCTCTGTGAGGTATTTCATGTTTCCTTCTATTTTATCAGTCTTTTGACTTTGCTTTATTTGTTCTTGCTGTCTTGAGAGATCATTGGCTTCTAATTGCCCAATTCCAGCCTTTAGAGACTGGATTTCATTTTCAATCTGGTCTATCTGGTTCTTCAAGGCTTCCAGCTGCTCATTTCTGGTCTTCATTTTGCTCATCAATTCATTTGATTTCTGAGCCTCACTTTCCAATTGCAAAATTCTGCCTTTTAAACTGTTATTTTATTGCCAGATCTCTTCCATCTTTCTCATAATCTCAGAATTGAACTCTTCAAGATCTTGTGACCCATTTTCATTTTCTTGGGAGGGTTTGGATGTCTTTAATTGTTTGTCCTCTGTTTTCTGATTTTTTTCTGTGCAGAAGTAATCAAATGTTTGAGCTTTTTTCTTGGTCTTCTTATTTGTTTCTTGGGTCTCGATTGGCATTATTTTGTTTTATTTGCCAGAAGTCTGAGTAAGGCAATCTGATTCTCTTTGTATGGAGTTAGGGGGTAGTTTTTTTGTCTCAGGCTACTTTGTGAGTCTCCTGGCTTCTCTGGGGACCCTCCTGGGGTCTCTGGTCTAGCAGTTTTCAGGGTCAAGCCCCTGTGATCCTAGCCAGCTGCCCAGAGCCTAGAACTTGGCCCACACTTGATCCTCCACCTGAGATTTTCCCCTGTGTCTGAGTGCACTGGGCGCTGCTACTGCTTCTCTCAGCCCCACTCCAGTGTCCAAGGTCTGAATTTTCCAGCCACCTGGGATCTCAGGTCTTGCTGCTCTCAGGGGCAACCTCCTAGTAGTGCCAATTAGCTGGCTGGTGGCTAGATTTTGTGCCCCACCTCAACTCTGGAGCACAGCCTCTGCCTCTGGTACTGTGGTTGGGGTGGGAGAGGGGTGATCTGCTTGCAGTTTGATGGGAGCTATTTTCTCCCCTTTTAGCATGGAGGTGCCCAAATCCCATGAACCTTTGATACTGAGCCCTGTTGTGGGGTCCCTTCTTTCATTTGGATTTTATTTTCTTGTCCTTTGAATGTATATTATATCTGTTGGTAAGGAGAGAAAGTGGCCCAGCTTCTACTCAGCCACCATCTTAACCCAGAACTCCAAGGTCTCAGAACTTTAAAAGTGCCTTGTACACAGCAGGAACTGAATTATCTGTTGATGATTGGCAGCAACTTGATTTATCAGAGAGATTATTAACTATATTCTATATTCTGCTTATTCTATATTCTGTTACCATCTCTCTGTAGCATGCCACTATACCTCTAGGCTTTAGTTTCTTTATGTATAAAGTGCATGTGTGCATGCATGTGTATATGTATGCACACACAGTCCCTTCCAGCTCTACAAAGACCTATAAAAGTCATTCCACAAAATGCTCTCATCTTAAGACACAGAATATATATGGGTAGAGGTGATGAGGAAACAGAGTTGAAATGACTAGCACCAAGTAAAATATGTGTGTGTATGTGCATATATATATATATATGTATATATATATATATATAAATAATGTGCATTATTTACTACAAAAAAGTAATAGATAATTAAAAGCAACACTGATGAGAAAAAAAAATAGGGAGCAAAGCTAGAGTCTTTCATTCAGGAGTCCTAAGAAACAAAGTTAAGAAAGGATAAATGAATAATGGGCTGATTAGCATGTTATCTGAATCACTTTTGCCTCACTTTTAGGACCACTTTATTTATCCTTATACATCTGATATATCCTATCCTGATGGATAGATAGTGTGCTAGACCTGCTCAGGGAGCCCTGAGTCAGAATTCTGCATAGGATCCTTTCCATCTCAGCTTTCTCATTTGTAAGATTGGATTTGGATTTGTAAGACTGGATTCAAGGACTTCTGAGATTCCATTCCTCTCTCAGTCTTTGATTCTATAATTCTGTGCCTGCAGATTTTCATTTCTGAAGTGGCAGGGATTCACCGAGGCTACTAGGTGGTGCTACAGTGCACAAAGTGCTAGCCTTAAGACAGGAGTTCAAATTTGGCTTAAAACATTTACTAGCTGTGTGACCCTGCGCAAATCACTCTGTCATCCTCAAGCTTCCTTAACTATAAACTGGAGATAATGACAACACCTACTTTCCAGGGTTGCCATGAAAATCAAACGAGATAACATTTGCAAAAAAAGCATTGAGTACAGGGTCTGGCATACAGTAGGTGCTCTATAAATGCTTATTCCTTTTTCTGTCCACTTAGAGAAAACAGAGCAATGGAAAAAAGTCATTATACATTAGTGAGGAAATGTGGAGTGGCAGATAGAGAGTTTTCCTTAAAGCCAGGAAGCCCAGGGCTCAAGAAAGTCACTGCACTGCAGTGTTCAGACTCAAATAGAAGGGGGATGGGGGCACCAATCCATACATAAGGATCCCTGTGGGCTCCATAATGATTTAGATTTATTATAGTATTCCTATTTTCTTAAAATTTTCCCAATTTCATTTTAATCTGGTTCAATCTGTCCAGCTTGGGTGTTTGATGCCTCAGACTAAGTTGCTGACTTGCAGGGAACATGATATTTCTCTCCCAGAAGCCTCCTCAGCCAATTAAATCACAAGGGCCAGTCCTATCTCTATTTTTATGTGTAAGTATGAATCAATAAGATTTACTGATATTGGACATGAAAGACAAAAGTGAAAACGGCTCCTGCTCTCAAAGGACTTCTAGTCTGGCTGACAGACACAGATACATCCCAAGTACATAGAGAAAGAAACAAAATGACTGGGAGAGGAAAAGGCCAGGAGCTGGAGCATCAAGAAAGGCTTCCTGTGGAAGGTGGTACCTGAAGGAAACCAAGGAGCCTGAGAGATGGAGGGAAGGGAGGAGAGAGGGCACGCCAGGCATGGTGCTCAGTATGCCAAAGGGAAAAGCTCAATGAGCTCTCTCACAGTCAGAATATTCAGCTTTTCATTAAACAACAGAAAAAGGGCAGAAGCTATAAAATACACTTTTCCCCACAAACTCAACAGTATCCACGAGATCAATGGGCTCATACTTACAACAGAAATGAGGCACATGCCTGAGGCACATGTGGCAACTCCTCATACTGCAGTGCCCAGAAGTTCTTTCTTTATGAAGGACTTCTCTACCTTCCACTTGGTACAGCATCCCTCTTTGAGCTCAGTTCAGTTCCTAGGTCTTGCTTTGCTCCAGTCTCTTCTTTGTGGCCATGGGTTCATTCTCCATTCTTTTTCCCTCTTTTCTCCTTGACTATTTCATTTGATCTTCTCATCAGCTCCCATTATTATCACTATGCTGATGATTCTAAATCTATGTATCTGGCTCTGACCTCTTTGCTGACCTCCAGACTAGTATCTCCAACTGCCTGGATATCCAGCAGGGAGGTTAAATTCATTTCCAAAACTGAACTCATTTCTTTTCCTCTAAACCTGTGTAAGCAAAAGAGAAAGTGCAGTGGTGTCTCCCCAGAGTAGAATATTTGGGGTTCATCTTGACAGCTGGTGCACGACATATATCCCCTAAGCGCATTGAGAATATTCAAAAATTGAGCAATCCTACCACTAAAAAACACTTAAGAGCAATCCCCAGAGCTCAGGCCAAGTTGAACGGATGAACAGAGAACTTAAAACCATGATTGGCAAATTATGTAGTGAGACACATCTAAAATGGCCTGAAATTCTCCCTCTAGCTCTATTTTATCTTAGAAGCAGACCTAGGGGAGATCTACACATCTCACCATATGAGATGCTTTTTGGACATCCTCCTATACAGGCTAAACCTTTTTCTCCTGCATATACATCACTATTAGGAGGAGATACTTCTATTGCTTCCTATATACAGGAATTGCAACACAGACTGTGTGAACTCCATGAATCTGGAACTGCAGTACAAGCAGGACCAATAGACTTTTCACTTCACGACCTGAATCCAGGAGACAAAATATATATAAAGAACTTCCAGCGCACTGGGGCAACCCAGCCTTCATGGGATGGCCCGTTTGAAATTTTACTAACCACCCCAACAGCTATAAAGATCGGAGAAAAGGACTCTTGGATTCATTGTTCACATGTAAAGAGGGCATCTTCTATTGAACCTGATTGACTGTTTCCTGTTATCTGCATTGGAGATAACAGTTCATGGAATCATGGATGCTAATTTGGAATCATTGGTTTGTCTTGATTCTTTCCCTGATTTATTTTAATTTTCTTATTGATTTCCTAATATCTTTTAATAGAATAATTGATATTTTTTGTCTTTTTCTCATTTCTTGTACTTGAGTACATGTAATCACTTAATTTTTTCATTATTTTTTGCAATGCTATAATTTTAATATGTATATAATTGCTGTAATATTACTGCTTACTCACAAGGTTTAGACTCCAAGAACTTGCCATACATTGTTAAATGTTATGGGACTGTGATTAATGCTTCTGTCTAATTCCAGGAGAAGGGAACACATGAGCCATTAATAATGCTAAGAAAAGCACAAGGTCATGGAGACCGACCGACCAATCCAATGGGATTGCTGAGAACATCTGCACAGTGCCAAGGAGCACAAGGTTAAAGATCATACATATACAGGTCGGATTGAGGTACTCCCACACCAACACTGAGGACTTGAACTCAGTGTAAGAATTGAAGCTGCGACGCTTAACATATGTTAAGACGTAGGGCTCTCTGAACTACACTGCCAGTCAGGTACCGCAGGTTGGCTATTATCTGGCTCACTCATATATTCCTGAGAGTAAAGGGAATGACAGACGCTTCCCTTGCATTTAAATCTGGTCCTTTTTTCTCTCTTATAGAATGGCAACTTCCTGTAGTCGTAGCTGCAAATGCAGTATTACTGCATTGTATCCTACAGACTAGTAGGATGGAAATTATAATTGATTAGACCCTAATACAAGGGCCTGTTATAATTTTATTTTGTTTTCTTCAAAAAATTTTTATGTACATAACTTTTGATATTTTGATTTTGATTTTAATGCTTTTTTTCAAAAGCTTCAATTTTCTTCTATTTGATTTTTATATTTTTTTCTTTCTTTTTTTCTTTTGAATTTACTCATACAACCCCATGACTCAACTGTATATATTGAGCTGATCTGGGTATTTCTTTCTAAATACCCACGTCAGGGGGGATTGTATTTTTATGAAATCCAAGATTAATCATATTTTTATTATATCCAAGATTTAATTTTTGGTTTTGTTTGAGAAAAATTCTCAGGGAAAGAAAACTTGCTGATTCCTTAATCCAGAGAATCAACTGTTTGCAGAGAGATGCCTGAAGAACCTACATTTAATCAAGAGATCCAGAATGAACTTTGGGTTGCAATTGATTGAACTGATGGGGTTTGTTGGATCAAGTGATCCAGAATGAACTCTGGGTACTAATGAATGGACTGATGGGTTTTGAACAGCTACTTTAATTGTACATGATATGCCAATAAGGGACTGCCCCAATTGTTTTTTTTGTCAACACGCTTAGCAAAACATTGGTTTTGCTTTCTCTCTTTTCCATTTCCCTCTTATCTCTAACTATTGTAGTTAGAAGGACCTTTGTGGTAGAAGATGGTTGTGTAACATGATCACTTGGGGTGACTAGGCACCCAATATGATCATCAGGGGGGATTGTGTAAATAGAATTAGCTCCAGCCCATTAATAGTCAAAAATCTACTCAACCTAGGCATGCTAATGATGTCACTCTCACCTCCCTTAGTGGGGAGGGGAGACGAGTTACCCACATGTGACAATAAGTAACAAATCAAGAATAAGGGACTGCCCTTTGGGCAGTCCAAATCAATGTAGAAACTGCCATTTGTCCATTTGAATTAGAGGTGGACCACAGGAAGTAATGAAAGTATCTCTCTAAGTAAGTTAGTGAACTTCCTGTAGGGGCAGTTGCTGTCTCCAACTGGAAGAAGAAGCATCTCCTGAGACCACAGAACGCTTACGCTCTATATTGTCACGTGGGTAAGTTAGGCTGACTTCCTTGGCCTTGCTGGGCCAATTCTAAACTCTGCCTATCTGGCTGTTGGGCCTTGTGGCTTATAGCTTCATTATTAAGCTTTATAACCTTCTTCTCTCTCCGTCCAGGCCAAAGGCCTGGACTAGCCTCTTCCTTTTTCTCTTTATTCCTACTTTTTACCTACCAGACTGTAAATAAACTCTTCAACCCGATGCTGACTTGGGTCTGATTTAATTACGGAATCAACCTAAATTGTTGATTCCTGGCGGCCACACATTTTAATATATATCTATATATCTATAAATACTTAAATTTTCCTTCTTACAAACCTTATCCTCTTCCTACCTTCCTCAAATACTCTTGAGTGTACCACCATTCTCCCAAATCCCCCAAGCTCACAGGCTAGGTGTCATCCTTGATTCCTCATTTCACTCCATCCTACTTTTTTCCCCATCCAATCTGTTGCCAAGACCTGTTAATTTTACCTTTGTAATATCTATTGCCTGTTTTTTTCTCTCCTCTGACTGCCACCACCCTAGGTAGTACAGGGCCTTATCACCTCATGCCTGGACTACTGCAATAGTCTGCTGGAGATTGAGTCTCCCTGGCTCAAGTCTCTCCCTACTCTAATCCATCCTGCACTCAGCTGTCAAAGTGACCTTAAAGCACAGGTCTGACCATGTTACCCTTTTCTTCAATAAATATCATTAAGGTCTCTGTTGCCTCTAGGACTGAATATAAAATTCTGTGTGGCATTCAAAGACCTTCCTAATCTAGTTCTTCTCCTGTACACCCCCCCCCACCTTTTCCAGGCTTATTAAACCCTATACCACCCTCACATACTCTTTGAACCAGTGACACTGGCTTCTTCTGGTTCTTCCATCTTCAGATTCTGGGTCTTTGCACTGGTGGTCTCTCATTTCTGTAACAATTTTCCTCCTCACCTCCATTTACTGATTTTCTTCAAGTCTCTGGTAATATCTTGAGTCTTTCCCAATCTTTTAATCCTAGTGCTTTCCTTCTGTTAATTGTTTCCTATTTATGCTGATTATAGCTTGATTTTACATAGCTGTTTGCATGTCATCTCTCCCTTAGGACTGTGAGCTCCTCAAGGCAACACATTGTTTTTTCTCTTTCTTTGTATTTCCAGCATATAGGGGCTTAGTAAATGTTTACTGATTGATATTCTCTCTCAGTATCTGTTTGGAATATGTGTGTCTGACATTCTCAGATTCATATGCTACCCATGTACTAGCTACCCTTTAAAACTCCATGGCTAGAATCCTGGAAAGACTTCTATAAACTGATGCAAAGTGAAGTGAGATTAGAACCAGGAGAACATTGTACACAGTAACAGCAATAACTTCAGATAATCAACTGTCAATGACAACTATTATCAGCAACTCCATGCTTTTTTCCTTAGAAAACCTTGAAAATATCATCCTCAGAACCAAAAAAACACTCAACACAAATTGGTTTCAATAATTGATTCCATTAAAAATTTTCCTTTCTCTGTGCTAGTGAATGCAAGGAAGGTCATATCTCAATTTCAGAACATGAAGGAGGTCATTTATCTTCTTTACTTGAGAAGTAGTTAAACTATTAAAAGTCTTCTAAAGCAAAAGAAAAACCAAAATGTATATGTTATGAACAGTAGAAACCCAAAAGAAAGAATAAGTTTGTTAGCTATATGCTAATATATTGTTTAAAAAGAAATGTAACATATATACCTATTACATATACTCTTGACACTATTGTTTTTACAAGTAAAATATGCCTCAATTGGCCTTTTGTTGTACTTCTTCAATGTAAAAAATTATAAAAATGTAAAATGATAACTATAATAGTGATTTTTATGGACCTAACTGTGACCCCAGAGGACAGGGAAATTCCAGGAAGAAAATTGCCTCTACCAAAGTGGATTAGCACAGCCTTTGTAACTTTCAATCTTTGGGAGTTGCCTGAAGTACTGGGCTGTTGAGTGAATTTTCCCAGGGTTACCAAGCCAGGAAGTAGCAAAGGAAGTACTTGAGCTCAGGTCTTCCTGGCTCCAAGACCAGCTCACTATCTACTTTGCTGCCTCTCTAAGGAATATGTCGTCTAATTTTTTTTATCTTTTCTTCTGGACTTGTCATTTCATTGATAGCATGAAGCACAGTGGAAAAAAAAGTTTTGGCAGGAATCTGCCAAAGTGAAGAACCTTCTCTGCCAATATAATTCAGTACCATTTTTGAAACCCAAAACTCTTATAGAGTTGACTAGAGCACTGAAAAGTTAGATAACATGGTTACGTTGTACAACCAGTAAATGGCAGAGGCAGGGCTTGAACTTAGGTCTTCCAGACTTCCAGGCCAAGTTCTCTATCCACCATATTTCCTCTCTCTATCTTATTTATAACTTCATAATTATGAATACTGTATTATGTGTTATATTATGAATACTTTTGCTAAGAACATGTAGATATTCACAGATATATATCTAGCTCTCTTTCTGAACTCCATCTGCCTCCTATAAAACTCTATTTGAATGTCTCATAGGCACATCAAACACTCTTCCAAATTTTTCTCCCAAATCCTTGCCACTTTTGACTTCTCTGTTACTGTCAAGAGTACTACTAGCCTCCAAGTCATCTAGAAGTGTAACCTCAGTGTCATCCTCAATTCCTTGCTTGTACACATCACACATATTCAATCTGTTGTCACATCTCAATTTCAATCTTTTTAATCTGTCTTTTCTTCCTTCCACTCCTGTAATTGCCACCCTGGTAAAGGCCCTTATCATTTCACATTCATTCTCTAGTTAACTGCTAAAGTGACTTTCCCAAAGTGTAGTTCTGACCACATCATTCTCATTCCCACTCAGCGATGCTTTAAGTGGCCCCATTCTCTCAAAGATCAAATTGAGGGGAATTCTGGGAAGCATTAAAGCAGCAAGGCTCCAGACCTCTATAAACCCTTCAACAATGATCAAGGACAAAGGGTTTTTAGGGGACAGAAAACCAAATCTGACAACAGTACAGAGTTGAGGGATCTCCTGCTAACCCAACTTAAAAGGTACGCGGGAGAAAAAAAAAAAAAGGCTGAATTCATTGAACTCTCCAGTTCAAGGGGAAAGGAAAAAGGAAGATCCCAGGTCCCCTCCCCCACCTAATGTACTGAGTCTCCAGCAGATCCTAGAATCTCTGGGTGGGCAAGGGCTCTAGTCCAGAGGCAGTGCGTTGCTGGTACAGCTGTGCCAGATTCAAGGCTCTAATCACAGAGGGCAGGGAGGTGGCTAGAGGAGAAGCCCAGAAAGGGCAGACAAACACAAACACTCCATCTTACACTGCCCTCCTCCCCTCCTTTCTCAAGGTTTTGGCCTCAGGGCACATTGAGCCCAGCAGATCAACTCTGCCTTGGCTTAATCTTATCAATACTGTAGATAAGAAGTCTTCAAAGGGGGGAAAAGCTCCAACACCCCTCCCCTATAGACTGCAGTGAAAGTAGCCAAAATCACATCTTTAGCTTTTACTACCAGCTGGGGAAGATCTGGTCTCAGGTACAACTAACCTACTTATTCAACAGAGCAGAGAAGAAACCCTTCCAGGACTGAACAGACCAAACCAGTGATGGGCAAACTTTTTAAAGAGGGGGGCCAAAGGAAAAGAAATACTCATCTGTTAGTCTGTTTCTAAGCAACTCTTTCAAAATTTCATTGTATTGTATCCTACTCATTATATTTGTCAGATTAGGAATAATGTCACATGGCCAGATAGAACATTTCAGGGGGCCGCATCTGGCCTGAGGGCCCTAGTTTGCCCATCACTGGCCCAAACCCACAGATCAAATAGTCAAAGGAGCAAGATTACAGCCAACTACAGGGGAGGGAAGGAAGGAAAAAATATGAGTAAACAACAGAAAAAGAAAAAAGAAATTATAATCAACAGCTTCTATCCAGGTAATGAACAAAAAGCAAATGGATCAGAGGAGGATCAAGGAACACCAAGAAAAAACCCAGAAACTACAGTGAAATGGACACAGGCTTTGGAGGAACTCAAAATTCAATTAACTCAAGATCTCAAAAAACAATCAAAAGAGGCTGAAGACAATTGGGAAAAGAAAATACATGAACTTAAACAAGAAAATAGTGTCTTGAAAGTCAAAATTGACCAGCTTGAAAATGAGGCAAAGAAAGTGAAAAATGACCTACAAAGAAAATCAGACCAGAAGGAGAAGGATGACCAAAACACCAGGGATAAAATACAGTCTTTAAAAATCAGAAACCAACAACTAGAAGCAAATGACTTCACAAGGCAGCAAGAATCTATGAAACAAAATCAAAAGAATGAAAATATTGAGGAAAATATGAAACACCTCATTGACAAAACCACAGATCTTGAAAATAGATACAGGGGAGACAATTTGAGAATTACTGATCTACTGAAAGATCATGACAAAAGGAAAAGCCTGAACATCATCCTACAGGAAATTATCCAAGAAAACTACCTTGACATTCTTAAACAAGAGGGAAAAGTAGATATTGAAAGAATCCACAGATTACCTCCTACATTTAATCCCCAACTGACAATGCCCAGGAATGTTATAGCTAAATTTAAGAACTATCAGACCAAGGGAAAAATATTACAAGCTGCTAAGAAGTCATTCAGATATCATGGAACCACAGTTAGGATAACACAGGATCTGGCTGCATCTACAGTGACACTGAAGGACCGGAAGGCATGGAATACTATATTCTGGAAAGCAAAGGAACTAGGCCTACAACAAAGAATCAACTACCCAGCAAAACTGACTATATTCTTGCAGTAGAAAGTATGGTCATTTTTAATAAAATAGATGACTTCCAAGCATTCATAAAGAAAAGACCGGACTTAAACAGAAAATTTCACATCCAAACACAGAACTCAAGAGAATCATCAAAAGGTAATTAAGAGAGGGGGGAAAAAAACAAAAAAAAAATCAAAACTTTTTTAAGGGACCCAATAAGTTCAAATGATTTGTATTCCTTTAAGAAAAGATGATATTAGTAACTCTTAAAAATTGTTATTATCATCAGGACAACTAGAGGAAGTATACTTAGAGGGAAAAGTGACAAACTGTATATATATATAAAACTAGAGGCAAAAAAAGAGGATAGTATTAAAAGAAATGGGAAAAGAAACAAAATGGGGTAAACTTATATTTCATAAAGAAGTGCATGGTGGGAGCAGGGGAGAAGACCATTACACTGGAAGGGTAAAGAGGTTGGAGACTGGAAATACTTAAGTCGTGTGTGCACTGAAATTGACTCAAAGAGGGAAGAACAATCAGACCTACTGGGGCAGAGAATTGATTCGTGTCTTATAGAGAAGTAGAAGGATAACAAACGGACTGGTGGGGAGGGAAGCAATACTAGGGAGGGAGAGTGTGTGGGGTAATTCAAAAAGACCCTAAAAAATAAGAGGGGAATAAGAAGGGAGGGGGGAGAAAGGGAAGTAAAATAAGGGTGGGGATTAGGGGGATTGATTAAAAACAAAACACTGGTATAGAAGGAAATAGTGAAAGAAGAAAGGGCAGGATAAGGAGAGGAAATCAAAATGTTGGGGAATAAACAGCTGGTAATAATAACTCTGAGTGTGAATGGGATGAACTCACCCATAAAACGGAAGCAAAGAGCAGAATGGATTAGAAACCAAAATCCTTCCATATGTTGTTGACAAGAAACACACATGAGGCAGGTATCCACATAAGGAGTAAAGGTTAAAGTCTGGGGCAAAATCTACTGGGCATCAAATGAGAAAAACAAGGCAAGACTCACAATCATGATATCGGAATAAAGCCAAAGTAAAAATAGATCTAGTTAAAACAGATAGGGAAGGTAATTACATCCTGATAAAAGGCAGTATAGATAATGAGGAAATATCAGTACTCAACATGTATGCACTCTTCCTCATGCCTAGAATGATCTTCTTCCTCATCTCTGCTTCCTACTTTTCCTGGCTTTGAGATTCAGTTCCAATTCAGTCTTATTCAAAAGACCTTTTCTAGTATCTCACATTGCTAGTGCCTTGCTTTTGAAAGCACTTTCCATTTCCATGGAATATATCTTGAATGTACAACTATTCACATACTTTCTGCCCATTACAATGGGAGATGCTTGAGATTAGCAACCTTGTTTTTGTATTCCTGGTGCTTAGCACAATATTTGACACATGGTTAAGTACTTAATAAATGTTTTTTACTAAATGACATACTTACCTATCTTCACTGTATTTTAATCTCCTTCACAAATTCCAATCATTTTGGACATCTCAGATTTTTCCATTTGAGAATTTCTTTCTCCTAAATTTATGTTTTGGTCCAGACCATTCTCCAAGATTATAACATAATCTTCCATATAGCCATTTGTTTAAATCCATTCATGGCATTGTACTCCTTACGGCATTTCAGTGATTCCTAATCACCTACAGAATTAAATACACATTCCTCTCTTTTCATTTAAATACCCTCCTAATAGTAGCTCCATGCTGACCTTAATGGGCTTTGTAGCTGTTCCTTGGTTCACATTATTTCATTTGCAATTTAAGGACATAAACATTATTCCTAACAATGACAGGCATCAGGACAGCTTTGACAAGGTGCACTCCATAGTTTGCTGACTCCTGGTTTAAACATTAACAAAAAAATTTGCCCTGACATTTCCCAATTTCTGTGGAGTAAATGCTCAAACTGAAAAAATTTAAGAATAGAGTCACTTTAGCTAGGATGAGTTGGTTTCAGCACACAACTAGTGGCTACTTTTCACCACTGTGGAGGTTATCTTGTACCCACTACAATACTACTGCCAGAATGATTAAAGAAGAGATATTTTACTAAAAATCATTCTGATATACTCAGGGAAAAGTAGTTCTCATGGTAGTTTAAACAGTTCTGAAGATAAAACAAATATTTCACCCCCCCACCCCCAAGTCTCAAAAAACACTTTTACACTCCTTTCCAATAGACTCACAATTAGACCCCAAAGCAATCTATCAGGGGCAATATTAAATCCCACTGAAATCTCAACCACAACTTCTAAGGGGGTCAGTTCGAACCTTCTTAGTCCCTGGTTTATATTAGTTATAAATTTTGTGGAGCCAATATAATGTAAAAATAGTATTAGGAGTAGTCCAGAGACCAAGGTAGTATAGAGGATATGTCCTCAAGATGAAGATACGATTTTATACTTTTGTTATTGCTAATATATTTAAAGTAAATATCCCTGTCTTAAAAATTGATGGATGTTAAATAGAAAAGAGGCACTAGTCACTTGGACCTAATTTTGTGTGTTTGTGTGTGTGTGTGTGTGTGTGTGTGTGTTTGTGCGTGCGCGTGAGGGGGTGGGGTGGGAATGCCAACAGTAGGATCAAGCCAATCCAAGTAGAAACAACACAGTTCCCAAAACTGCAGGGAACCCCTAGATCCCTGAGGAGGAGATACAGTCATATGCCTCTGAGATGGTAAAGTGTAATCACTTGATACTCAAGTTTTACATTGATGAGGAAACTGCTAAGTGTCAGTGGTAAGATATGAAGAATCCAGGTCTTAGTCTCCAAGTTCACTATTCTTTCAATTGTATCCCATTAGCTAGTCAATTAACAATTGGCTTTTCAATTTATTTCTTTTTATTTTGAACTTAAACACCAAACAAATGGCATTTCTATGTAAATGGGGAAAGAGAAAAATATGAAACCACAAATTTCTATTAACTATTATTAGTTTGCTTTTCTTTAAAAATATGTAATAAACACATAACTTTCAAAGCTGCTCTACTTGTCTATGATTTTTAAAGCTGCCCTACTTGTCTATGATTCCTTCTGGCCTTCTTTCTGTCCCTTTCTATGCATTAAAAAAGATTCTTCAATTACATTTTCTTTTTATGTTTTTTTTTGCCAACCTATCATTACTCCTTACTCCCAAGTTGGAAAAAAAAAACATATTACAAAAAATATGCATAGTCAAGCAAAATAAATTCCCACATAGACTGGACACAAAAATGTATATCTGGAATAGTCAAGAGTTTCTAAGGTGTTTCTCTTTATAAAGTTGTTATTGTAGAAAATGTTCTACTACTAGTATTCATTTCATGCTTCTTTCATTCATTCATGGGTTTCTCAAAAATCCATTTTTTATCAGTTCTTATGGCATAGAAATATTCCTATGTTCATATGCCATAATGTATTTAGCCATTGTACAACTGAAGGGCACCCTTTAAGTTTCCAGTTCTTTCCCACTATCCAAAGAGAGACTATAATTTTCTTAATATATAGAAGTAGGGCATTTTCCTTTTTCTTTGATCTCTTTGGAGTAATAATATAGGCACAGGAGTAGTATCACTATGTCAGAGGGTATGCACATTTTGGGGACTTTTGTACCAGGTTTCTGATTGCTTTTTAGAATACTTGGACCAGTTTGCAGTTCTATCTACAATTTATTTAGTGTGCAACCCCCTTGTGAAACCCCCTCTAAAATGTCATTTAAAACATCAAATTTTGAAATTTTATTTTGAAAAAGTATTCTTATACAATGTGTTTGTTTTGTTTGGTTTTGTTTGCTTGTTTGAAAGCATCCTTATTATAACTAAAATATTTAATTTAGATCTCTCCTTAGGTAAAGGAGATACAAATTTGTCTCTGTGTATCTGTGTGATACACAAACTTGCAATTATTCACTACATTTTAGTTTCCATACATATCTTTAGTGTATCTCAACCTATGTCAAACTATCCTCTTTTATTTCTGCATATAGTAGGAAAAATGAAGTTATTACCTATTTTGCATTCACTACATATTTTCCAAGTAGTATGGAGGCAGATATGTGGTTCATACTAGAAATAAAATGAGTAATGATAAACATAAACTTCTATCCAGAGGTTACCCTTTTTCTAATAAAACTAAGTTACCAATAAAAAAGGCTGAAATTACAATAAATCATAGGCCACTAAGTTCACAACAGATGTAGTATTTGATACTTGGATTTGGATACAGAGAATACCTACTCTTCCCTAACCAGACAACTTCTGGAATAGTATGTTCATTTTTAGGCACTACACAGTGATAAGCTGGAGTAGGATGTCCAAAAGCCTCAAGATTATGTCACATGAAGAGTAACTGAAGGTAATATTTAACCTGAAGAAAACTGGGAAGGGGGTATTGGGAAAAGTGGATGGATGCGAAAGGGAAAGGATTTAACCCATGGAAGAATTTGCTCTGTTTGACTGTGAAGCACAAAGCTAGAGTCAGAGGATGGAGGCTTCAAGGAAATGCATTTAGGCTTGGTATAAGAAAAAATATTTGAAATGTCAGAATGATTCAAAAATAGAATGGGCTCTACACCTCAGTAGTCTTCCCAGAAAAACTGGAGGCCCATTGAGTTGTTGAGTTGTTATAGAGGGTATTGACATCAGATATGAGTTGAACCTCCTTTTGACTCTGAAATTCTTGATTCTAATAAATTTGTCTACTGAGTCAATAACAGAAATTAAATATACCTGTGTTTTTCTCAGTGAATTGTATTATGTATTTCCCAGTCTGATTTTAGGTATCTAGAAACATGGCCCTCCCTTCTACTGCTTTATAGAGTTTATATTAAATGAAAAGTTGGGAATATAATCATAAGAGCTTACAACCCCTAAGTTAGAAAAATTCTTACCAGGAAGACATAAGTTAGGCTCTCTGCCATAATTTAAGTTTGTTTACTTCAACATAATCACTAGTCTCTCAATGGTGAAACAAAAGTTCAGTTTATTGGAAACATTGAGGCAAAGAATGAGTAAAGTATGTTACAATGCTATTAATGGGCAGGCACCAGGAGGAAAAACTGAGGGAAAAGTAGACCTTTTTCTGGAACTTCCCTGGGGTATTGAGTAGTTGGGTACAACCCAGTTTCAGCCTGAGTCTTCTGTTCCAAGATGCCTGTCTTGAGTAGGGGCCCCTTTTCTGATGTAGCTCCGTCCTATGTTTTCTTTCTCCTTTTGCCTCTTGGCCTTGTGCCTTAATTTTTTCCAACTCAATGCTTGAGGTCCTCCTTTTCTTAGTTTCTCTTGCAGGCTGGGTGTGTCTCATTAAAGACTCTGGGGAATGACTCCATTCTGCCTTCTGGCTCAAAGAATATGATAGTCCCAAATCATTCCCAGGGACGAAGGAGAATGTTTATCCCTCTGAACTACAAATTCCAGGATGCCAGTCAGTCCTCAAACCCCTATTACACTTCTATATGATTAAATTAAAATCCTTAACAATAAACATATGAGACCCAATTATTTCCAGGAAGAGATGAGTGAAGAGGGGGGTGGGGGAGAGAGAGAGAGCTTAAGTTCTCAGTGGGAACTAGGCTAGACAGATAAAGAATGAGAGCTTATATAGATGCCTGCTCTTTGGAGAAAGAGAAATTGGAAACTTTCCTGTCACATTGCCCTGCAGAAGGAGAGAGCATAAGGAACAGAAAGGCCACCAAAAAGCCTTGTTCTCCTGCAAACCAGGAAGAGAAAGAGGGTAATGCAAAGGGAGGTGACTTCAGAAGAAATTGCCTCTGCCTTGAAGCCATTCAAAGCAAGGAGGCCTGCCACACAAGGGAATACAGTGCAACAAATTTTGCCTAGCATGAAGGGCCAATTACAAAGGTAGAAAGATGTTCATTTTCCAGGGACAAAGTCAAATTTCTGTATTAGCAAAGAGAAATGACAAGAAGCCATATGATTGGCATAGGTCTTACTTCTCCAGACCCTATTTCACTCTTATGCTTAGTTTGGGAAGATAGGGCTATTCTGATGCCCCAGTTTCAAACACTTGGACCTCCCAAACTCCTGCCACTATTGCTAGGGGCCTTTGATATCCACATATAAGCTTTTTCAAACCAATATCAAATTATTTTTATCACTGCTGACAAACCTGTGCCTAATCATTGTAGGAAAAAAACCATGAAGTGTCCCTTTGTTATGTTTTTTGTTAAACACAAAGCTATCTTTTTTGAGTTTTTCTGTTCCCCAAGCCCCCATCCTTGCCAAGAAAACCCCAAAAGGAGTCAGAAAGAGTTGGATATGATTAAAAATAACTTATTTCTTGTAGTTCTCTTATCTAGATGGTTTGTAAAGAAAACAATAAATTCATATCTCTTCTTGCTGTAGAAATATTTTAAATGTTACTCATTTACTGCTCCCTTTTTTAAAATGATGATTAGGGTTTGATTTGTCAAATGTCACCTTGGGTTGAATCTTGACCTCCTTTATTCTTTGGTACATATTATTCCATACACCTTTAAAATTTTCTGTCCTATCTAAAGGTCTTTCTCATGGCCCCTTGCAGAATTTGTTGTCTGTCAAAAAGAACTGGTAAATTTAACCACTGTATCTTGAAAGTTTCAGTGGAGATTTTTTCTTTCCATTCTCTCCTCCTCCCTCATTGCCCCCCTCCTTTCCTTCCCCCCCTCCCCTTTATCCTGTGGATTCTTAAAATTTACACTTTTTTTCCTGTGTTCAGAAGTTCTGGGCAGTGTGAAAGAGAATTCTTTACTCAATTGTCTATTCTGAATTAACATTAATTTAAGTACCTCACTAGATTGTGAAGACAGGATTAACTCTTCTTTGTCTTACCTTTTGATTGAATCAACACAAGCAGCTTGAACTAGGTGGAGGAGCTTGCAGACCACTTAGTGAATTTACACTCTCAAGAAACTCAATCAGCCAGGATGAGTATTCACCTCTCCAGAAAGTGAGAACTTAACCTTCAGAAGTCTATTGCACAGACACTGCCCCCTGAGCAGTGCTAGACAATTTGGAAACTGACTGGCCCCTGTGAAGAGGGGCAGGGACAAAAAGTCACCATAAAAGCAAGCCCTGAACTCCCTCAGAGGGAGATTATCTTTGAGAAGATAGTCTGAAGAGACTGTCTTCTCCAGATAGTCTTCTGACTGGGGAGAGTCTTCCAGGGAGCTTTTCTGGAGACTGAGGCTTAGATCATGCACTTGGAGCTTGGCTTCAACTTGAACTCTGACTCTTGGACTACTTCGTTGGGTGAGTGAAAGGCTGACTCCTTTCCTCAGTTCCTAAGAGACATCCTGGAGGAGGCCATGAGGTTACTCACTACCAGCCTTCCTTTCCTGGTGGAGAAGTAATCAATCTGCCTGGATTAAGCAGACCCCAGAGTAAACATTTAGGTTGATAGGAGGTAACCTCTCTAACCTCTTCACATTTCTCTACTTTATTGTTTCCTTTCCATTTTCTAAATATTTGTAATTAAAATTTCTTACTTGAGATATAATATTGGCAACCACATAATTTCATAAAATTATTGTCCAACCATTAAAGTTAACCCTTACAAGCAGTTTTCTTGTATTATTTCTTGCTTCATAGTGTTCAGTGTTTTTGACATGTCTTGCTGTTTTGGGAGACCTATGATCCTAAAAGTTGTCTACATATCACTTTTTCTTAATCTATATGCTATGCTTGTATTGATTACATCATGTGTTCTTTTAATATGGTTTTTTCTTTCTCTCCTTCCAGATTGCCATCCTATATATTTGTGTTATCAACTAATTATTCTCTCTTTTGCTTCCTTTAAGAGAGACTCACCATTATGGATTCAAGTTGTTTGCTTTTCCCCCTATTCTGCTAATTAACTGTGCCCGTGCCAGGTCATACATTTTACTTTTGCAATGTCTACTTCTTTCTCTTTCTTGTGAATCCAGATTCTTCTACCTCAGAGGTATTGATTCATTTTCTTTTCTCTTGCAATATTTTTCTAAAGATGTTTAGATTCACTTAGATGTCCTAGAGGCCATCTTGCCGCCTTCTATTATTAATAGCTTATCAATTGATTTATTTGCTTGTGCTTGAGGTATCTAACAATTTATTCCTCCCTAGATCTTTTCCAATTTTTTATACTTTTCCCTTAATGTGCCCCTATTACTTTCTGAGTCCATCCCAGCTATTCTTGCCTTCACTTTTCACCAACTTCAGTTCCTGCCCCATCTGACTTTCTACCAAGCTAACACCCTGCCCCATTTTCCTCTGTTATGTCTCTGGCTGACCACTGTTGCCGTGTAGTATGGTACCACTGTCAAAGCACACTTCCACTTTCCTTTATATCTACCTACTCCACAAGGAGAGTTGAGTTCTGTTGTTTGTTGCCATAGGATGGTGTGTGACAGCTGGACCAGGATGTGCTAGCAGAGAATGCAACACTAGCAAGGAAATTACTGAAGGGATCCCAGAGTACACACCTGGGAATCTCCTTGTGCTACCTTACCAGAGAGTAGCTACTAGTGTGGGAGGAGATGCTGAGTGAGAGTGGTGGGGATTAGGAATTAGCTTTCTTTGTCCTTAATTCACAAGCCTTAGTCTAGGGAAACAGCTATGATATACTTTTTTTTTAAACCCTTGTACTTCGGTGTATTGTCTCATAGGTGGAAGATTGGTAAGGGTGGGCAATGGGGGTCAAGTGACTTGCCCAGGGTCACACAGCTGGGAAGTGGCTGAGGCCGGGTTTGAACCTAGGACGACCTCCTGTCTCTAGGCCTGACTCTCACTCCACTGAGCTACCCAGCTGCCCCCTATGATAGTTTTTTAACTGTGTATTATTCTCATATGGAGGTATTCTGAGAGGCAGTTGGAAGGCAGTACAAATGTCTAAATCTCCATCTTGTTGATCATATGACCTGGAACAATTGAATGATTTGTTAATTAATGCTCCAGGCATCCTTTTACTGACTGACAATGTGACACTCCTATTTCAAATTAGGGGAAAGCAATCTTAATATGCACCATTTGGATATCATCAACATCTATGTTATTCACAGCCAATTATTCATAATCTGGACTCTATGGTTTCGGATATAACTTCAACTAAAATATTTTACATACTTGGAGGTGGCTAGTGTCTTTTTTTTTTCTATGTTCAACACTTTCCCAAGTTTGCTTGCTTTGTATTCTTTACATTTAGCCAACTTGGATAACTCTTTTTTTAAACCATTACCTTCTGTGTTATAACCAATACCAAGTATTAGCTCCAAGGTAGAATAGCGGTAAGAGATAAGCAATTGGTGTTAAATGACTTGCCCAAGATTATTCAGCTAGTGTCTGATGCCAGATTTGAACTCAGGTCCCTCCAGACTCCATTACCTGGCCCTCTATCTACTGAACCACCTAACCTAGCTGCCCCTGGACAATACTTCCTTTTCAAGCATTCTAGGCGGAGCCCTCTTTCATACAGCTAAGCCTTGCACCAGTATTTACAAAATTTTACAGCTCTTGAGAAGTCAGTTACTCTGAAGAGTTAATTTGTTCATCATTAATATTTTCATGGTTAGTGTCCATCAGAAGTCTGTTGGTTCTTGAATATATTATCTTCCTGTTCAGGGCATATCACTTTCTAAAGCTGAACAGCATCTGTCAAACTATAGTTGCCTTGGTAATGGGCCTTGTTTGTCCTATTCCCAGGGAGAAAATCAAATACGGGAATTTGGAGGTATTATTATTTGTTCATAAGCTCTTTGAAGTCAATACTTACTTTGAATTTTCCCTTATTTCAAGAAAGAGACTATCTTTGCCCTGCTACTTTATCAGATGGTTACCTCATTTAAGGCATCTTTTATGTAAGAATGTACTCATCATTTATATTTGTTCCCTTCTTTCACTTTCCTCTCTACTCCTTGTCCATGTTCTACAATGTTGCCCTTCAGAGAGAAAATTCCTGTTGCCCCTAATTCTCTGTTATCTCACCACTGACTACTGCATGCTTGATTTGACACACCACCAATGGGAGATGCTGAGTGCACCTGAAAACAAAATAATACTGGGAAACCTGGATTAAATGTTTCATCTATGCTGAATGGTATCTAACCTTTTTAAATCCATAGAGACTTTACTGATTTCCCTCCAAAAGTATTATTCATTTCACTATAACCAAATGTGTCAGTTCTATCTCTCTCCAAATGATATGAGAGTAGCCTTGTCTATACTACAAGAAGGACCTTGATTCAAGTTCACATTGCAAATCTATTTTCATCCTTCCAGATTCAATTTAGGACTGTGGCCCATAATGCTGCTTCCCCCTGAGCTCACATGGTTCCATATTATTGTTATCTACAGATCTCAGATCCCATGGATTCTGCTTAAATGGCAGGTACTCTGTAAAACCTGACTTAGTTTCTTAAAAAAAATTCAGTCATTTGAATGAAAAACTTTATTAACTAGTTCTGTGAAGGGGAGAAATATAGAAAAATACTTGAATAATTAGGACCCTAGCTAATAGAGCCAAATGAAAGGATGGTATTTCAACAGAAATTTGTTAAGAGAATGACTTATGTAGTTTCCTTATGTATTAAATGATGCATATGTTGAATTTATAGCTACTGGTTGTCTGGAAATTAACTGGATAAACTGAATGGTATACATTGGAGTTTCCTATTGCTCTGTTTGTTTGTGAAAAATGGGGCAAAGTAATAAAACTAGTGTTGCACATTTGAGTATGAGTTGATTAATAACTATTTTGTGGCCAGATTTCTATTCTTGGTCTAGAGCAATGGTTCCCAAACTTTTTTCACTTACCACCCCCTTTCCAGAAAAAATATTACTTATCCCCCTGGAAATTAATTTTTTAAAATTTTAATAGCAATTAATAGGAAAGATAAATGCACCTGTGGCCATTACTGCTCTCCCAGATCACTGCAGCACTCACCAGGGGGCGGTAGCACCCACTTAGGGAATCACTGGTCTAGAGTCTCCACTTCAAGTAATCAAGGAAAAAAGACAGGAAAGGTCCTCATGTGAGACCTCAAATCATACTTACTACAATCCAATTTAGGATTCACAAACCCCATCTTTTAAAGAGCTTCTGCCTTAAAGGATGAAAAGTCTTGTAAACTAACTGTAACTAGTTTTGAATGAACTATTATTCTGTGTAAAATTCTAAAATGTTGCTATTTCATTATTTGTAAAGAATAGTTCTTATGTTATAATGGATTAAATTAGGAATGAAGAGAGCTACTAAAAGCTTTTAAAGAGATAATGTATTTACGTTTAAGGAGTACAGATGATTATAAATGCTATTTATTGTGAATTTGAGCATAAGTAAAGATGTTAATACTGTTAAGTCAGGACTATCTACCAGTTAAGGACATATGTCAAGAGCTGTCCATAGGGATTGCTGCCCTTGCGTTTTCAAATGTTAGCAAATCAAGTGGATTTAGATGGCTGAGAAATGAGATGATGTCATGGTAGAATACTCCTGCCTCAATTTCCCCACAGTACTATTTCTCCTTCAAATAGGAAAGTTTCTCACCTGTTAGAATGTGGGTTTGGAGATATTCTTTTTATCATGTGGAGTTCTAGTGTATAAACTTGCTTTGCAACAAGTAATTAAGAACTTTTTTAGAATCAAACAGGACAGAGGGAGCTTTGTTCAATTATAAAAAGATCAGTCTGTGACTTTTAAGCCTATGCCTCATGGGATAGTATTAATATTATTTCAAGCGTATCCTTTTTGTTCTAACAGCAAAACCCTAACTTTAAAAGGCCAGTCTTACTTGAACAATAATTAGACATCCCTGAACCCACTATATTGTTAATGTAGAGGCAGAATTCCTTATTATTAGTGTTTTTATTCTAATATTATCCAAATTACATTTGAATACTCTTGTATTTCTACTATTTCAAATGTCTAGACATTGCTTTTCTCAACTTCCTTTTCTCTAAAATATAAGTAATTAGAATAGAACAATTCTAAGAATTGCCATCTCCATGTTCATTAGTTTGGTAGTTCTATATTTGTGTTTCAGATTATGGTTTTTTATTACCTCATACTTTATTTGACACTTCATCCCGTAAAATATGAGACTAGAATTATGGTACATGATGAAGAAAGGCCCATGAGGAGAAAACTGAATTTGGATATCAATGGCTAATTAGGATATAAGGCTATACTATCCTCAAAAGGAGGTAAATTATAATGATATTTGTTGTGCAGTCATTTCAGCCATGTCTGACTCTTCATTGACCCCATCTGGGGTTTTCTTGGGAAAGACAATGGTTTGGTTTGCCATTTCCTTTTCCAGCTTATTTTACAGATGAGGAACCAAAGCAAACAGGTTAATAAGTGTCTGAGCCAAACTTGAATCCAGGAAGATGAGAATTTCTAATTTCAGACCTGGTATTCTACCCACTGTACCACCTAGAAAAATGCTCTATTTCTTAATTGAGCAATACATTTTTCCTTGAGGAAAAAGTAGGTGGCCTCAAGAATACAAACAGCTATTTTACACTTGGTCTTCATCAAACCTTTCTAATAACAAGAAAGCAAAAACTTTAGGAAGTCAGAACAACTATGCCATCTTTGATTTTCCTTTCCATTGATGATAGTCTGTCTAATTTTTTTTCTTTACACTGTGCCTTAACTGATAACGTCTAAATCTAAATCTTAGGGTCTCTTCCCTGAAACTATAAAAGAATTTGTTCTTGGGTCATAATTCACTTTGCTAATAGATTCTCCCCTGCTTAAAAGTCATGACCTAAAGACAGTGGTAAGAATCTCTTTACCAGATACTCTAGTTTGACATGAATTTCTATCACTGCATGTGATAAAAATGACAATTCTGGAGGCTCAGTTCTACACTGCTTGTTCCCTCATGCACTCCCCTTGCTTTCCTCAGACTATTAGTTTCCCAAGTTCCTTTCAAGACTTAATTTAAAACCCAACCCTTGTGTAGGAGGACCTTCCAAGACCTCTCAGAAGCTAGTTCCTTAGCTGTTGAGCTTAACTTGCGTCTACTCAGTATATATATTATATATACTAAAAACTTAATAAAGGTGTGTTGGCTGACTGGCCACTCCCATCATGTAAAATAAAAAGTTTATATCAATAGGTACACAACAAACTGAACTAAAGATGAAAGTCTCTAATAGAGACTACAATGATAGCATGCTTGCTGCATAGATAAAACATTGAAGGTTTGCAGTGAAGTTATACCTTTTTAAATATTAAATTTAATATTAAAGGCTTAAGGGTAAGGGACTTTTACAACTACAAGAAAACAACCTTTTGCCAACAAATGAATTATAATTATACCCACTATTTGGAAATAATAATCAGGGACATGACCATAAAATTGAATGTGTGGAGCACTATTTTTCTTAGAACCTAAGATATGGTTTGATATGGTCCAGAATATAAGATCTTTCAAATATAATTTGATTTATATCTAACATACTTAAGAATAAGTAAAAGAGGAGAACAAAGGACTATGGGAGTTCAGGTAAGATAGATGGATAGACAGCCAGACAAGGAGGAAGGCATCCTGGGCCAGATTCTCGTTGGATAAGACAGAGATAGATAAACAAGTAGACAGACAAATGGACAGATAGATGTGGGCAGAATATTAGGTGCTTATTTTATGGGCACCATAAACATTCTAATGGAGAAATCTATCACAAAAAGAAAAGCTAGAAAGGGAAGAGAGTGGGGATGATTTTTGATTGAGCATGGTGAGGAGACAAAGAAGGGGCATCATCACCATCACTCTTATCATTGTTAACATTAATATAGCTCCTATTGTGTGCCAGGAATTGATATGTGCTTTACAAATATCTTCTTCAAGTGATCCTCACAATAACTTCAGTAGATAATAGTAGTTGCTATACTATCTTCAATTTAAAGATGATAAAACTAAGACAAACAACACAGTGGTTAAGTGACTTGCCTAGGGTCACCCAGCTATACATTTGAGGCCATATTTGAATTCGGGTCTTCCTGACTCCAGACAGGTACAGCAGTGCCTCCTAGATTCTTAGAATCCTTGGTTTTCAAGCAATAAGGTAAAAAGCTCACTTATGAGATCTGGGGGAGCCAACAATAGATTATAGGTTTAGGGGAGGGCCTTGGAGAGAGGAAGATCTATCCTGGAGTTCTATCTCAGACAAATCCTAGCTATGGTATAGGCAAGTCATTTCACTTTTCAGTGCTCCAAGTTAACTTTCTAAAACAAGACTCTTAGCCTGAAGGTTGTGATTTTAGTTTCTTTTGGAATTCTATGTGTCTTATATCTTATGCATTTAAAATATTTAACCTTTCCCAGTGACTAATAGGTTTCTCCAAATGAGCTAGTCCTTAGATAGTCTCAGATGGGTGGAGTGTGAAGAACAGGAAAAATGTCATTATAACAGTTTGTCACAATTTTTATTTTTAAAAAACAACTGATTTTTGTAGTTAAAATTAACCAGTGCTTAAATACATTAATAAAAATATCCTCCTTTCAGGAAAATTATACATAAACTACCATTCCACTATAGATTAACATATTACTACATTGATCTACATATGGTCTAAATTAGCACCTGCATATTTCAGTTACTAAATGAAAAACAGCTCGCTCTTTTTTTGACCCATAGAGTTCTTGTATAAAAGAACCTATCAAAAAGCATTATGTTTTTCCTTATCAAATGTGTGTGGTATGACATAATGATGTAATGTAACATAACACACTTCAGTACAATTGGCATAATTTCAATTCCCAAGAACTGGGTCACATTACCCTTTTCCCTGTTTTTAAAGTGGACAACATATATTGAGTACCTAATGGCGAGGCCTTGGATTTTTACCTTGGGTAGCTTAAACATAATTTGAGAATTGGTAACCTAAATTAAATAACAGGCTGAAAACGTATGAGTTGAATAATAATTTACCAGGACAAATCATAAAACTCTAGAAGAATTTTAATGGCAAAAGTTCAAATGCTTTTTAAATCTAAAATGTATAAAGACCAACATAGAAATATGAACAATTCTTTCTAAATGACTCAGAAGGGGCAAAGTAACTGACCAAGCTCAAAATTGGCCACAGTTTGGAGGCTTCATATAGCCAAGCAATGAAGAAGATTCAGCAGCAGTTTGAGAGTTGGAGACAGCAGAACAGGATGAGCAGTCAGGGAATTTTCTCTCCTCTTCTTTCCCATACCCACCCCCATTATGGCCAGCCATGGTGTTTAGTAGAAGAGCTATTCACCTAGGAGATGAAGGAATCAGTTCTATAGACAGTAAAGCAAAATTGAGAGACAAGGAGCACACACTCGATACAGACAAGGACACAGAGAGGTAGTCACTGAAGACTGGGTTTTCAGAGAGAATTAACTCAGGAGGGAAAAAAAAGGCCAGGCCATAGACTCAAGTGAGATAACTCTAGCAGTCAAGAGTTGTGCTTCTGAATAGCAGAACTAGGGAAGACAGCAGAGCCTGATGGGGAGATATGATGAAGAGAGAAAGGGCATCAGGACCCTTACAGTACTGGCATGCTAACAGGTGCTCAGCTTACAAGTATTAGTCATATGTTGTTTTACTACCAACTGGATAATCTGTGTAAATCTGGAACAGGAAACTGAGCAGGATTTATGGGGGAAATGTTTAGAGCTACCTGTTTTTACTACATCAGTAACTAGCTTTGCAAATAGGTGCATGTTTCTGTTAGCTGCACTGTCAAATCCTGTGGTCTCACAAGTTAGAGCCTTAGAAGTAAGGGTCCAAAGGATTACACCTTTAGAATGTGCTGTCTAATGAAATTCCACAAATGTGAGTGAAAATTGAAGGTGTCCTGATGTTTTATGTAATTATTAATTCTTGCTCGCTTTTGGATAAGGAAAACAGAAAAAAAGAGACAATATGACAAAGAGAACATATAATATGAGAAATGTAGTTCAAGAAAAGCAGGCCAAGTACTTAACAATAGTTACATAAAGCCATCTTATTTAATGATGAGCAGTTAATTGTCCTTAACCATTGTACATAAAAGAGAAAAAGAGTTTAAATTTAAATAGGACAGATTTACTTCCTGATGTTAAAGGTTTAGCCAGTGTGCTAATGTAATTATAATGCTAGGCACACATCACAGGGAAAGGGAATGAAAGAAGAAAAAAATCAATTAGAAAAAATTAGGATACATTGAAACTTGTAGCAGGGAGGGAGTGGTGATGAGGCACTTCCTGTAGAAAAGGTCACGTGAATTTGGGCTCCATAGGGAGGGATAAATGCAAGGAGAGACTCTTGATTGTCTGGGAGCAGGAGCCCTGGAAATAAACCAACAAGTAAAAGTTAGGAGCCCCTTGAGGGCTGACTGACACTGCAACTGTGCCACTTTTCAGAGGTAGGAATGACCACCAACAGAATCATTCTGGAACCTGAAAGCATAAGCTATGACCTGGTGCTTGAGCTGCGGCTCAGATAATGCTGACTGAAAACAAAATTAAATATGTCTGGGAGTCCTTCAAAGTAGTTCTTACCTCCTGGGAGAATATAGAAGTGGTAGATTTCCATTTACTTTTTAAATCTTTGTTAATATATGCTTATGAATCTTTTAAAGCTGTAGACATTTCTTTTGTGACGTAGAATAAATAGCTGTTCTATATCTATTATCTACTAGTTGGTACAATGAGTTACTTTTCTGCAGAGTGAATCCCTTTTAAGGGAAATGTGATATATGAGCCATACCCCAAGCTTTGTTAAAAAGATTTCCCTAGAGGTAAGGGCAAAATAATTAGACAAGGCTTACTCTTTCACTGTAGAGAATGAATGTAGATTTGCTTGAGTCAAGAGGAAAAGGCTATTTCTGAAATAGGTCCACCTGGGCTATGGGAGTTGGGGGCTCACTCAGAATTTGAGAAGCAGATTCTAATAAACTCTAATAAACTCAAGTGGTTGAAACTATTTTTGGAATCGTGCATGGTCAGAATTTATCTGAGTTTTTATTTACTCAGTGACTGGGTTCAGACACCCATTTGAAAAAGCATACAGATGATAGGGATCTACTGAAGAAAAACAAGGGTTCCATGGGGAAATTCTATCTGGACCTCCATTTGTATAGTACTATGCAATAGCCATGGAATTCATTGCAGGCATGAATGGATTGACCTTTGCACTAGGACAACCAATGGAGAAATTTCAATTAGAATAATCTGGCTTCTAACCAAAGGATGACTTCAAAGTCAATCCTAAATCCCTAATCTATGTTGGGATGTCTCCATTTGCTCTAGCAGCTCACTTGGGAAAAGATTTTCTCTCTGACAGGTGAAGCTAATTTTCTCCTTTTCTTTTACCCTTAGTTTTTTCTTAGTTTTAATTTAAATATTAATATTCATTATTTCTTAGTTGTCTTTAGTTAGGAGAGGTTTTGTTATACAAATGCTCAAGTTTAGGCAAATGATAATGCAAGGAGGCAAATTTGACCTCATATCACTTAAAACTTAGTAGGCTATACCCACAAGTAGACTATGAATATATATATATATCTGCATATAACTTATTCACAAGAAACAAATTAAGCAGGAGGTGAGGGGTGGAGTTAAGTTAGTATTGTATATTACCTAAGACACGTACATGAAGAAATTCAGGAAGCAGCAAAGGAAGTCAGGTCAGAAATAATTGGATAAAAGTCAAAGGAATGAGGAATAAATAAGAGCAATTTTGTTAGGGAAGCGCATACTTTGGACTACCTTGGCTAGAAAGAAGAAATGGATGAAGAGTTTGCCAAATAGATCACAAGAATAGCAAAAAGGCATAAGGGTCATCAAAACATCTGCTGATGTTCTCGTTCTGTCATATGCAGAACAATTAATAATTTCTTGACTTGCCTTGGTGCTAATTTGATCCTTCAAAAGGTTGAAGGGAATCTGAATCTCACTGGTTCCTGGAATGAAAATTAATTTTATAGATGAAGAAACTGAGGCAAACAGAGGTTAAGTAGCTTGCTCAGGGTCACACTAGGTAAGTGTCTGAGGCTGAATCTGAATTAATTTTTTTCCTACTCCATAACCAGTGCTTTCTATATACTGTTACTTAGCTGCCTCCACCAGTACAGAGGAGATTACAAAGAAACTTCGTAAATACCTATATGAACTGATGCAGAATGAAGCAAGCAGGTCCAGGAAAAAGTGTATGTACACACACACACACACACACACTCACACACTTACTCTCTCTTCTCTCTCTCTCTCTGACTATAACACTGTTCACAGAAAAAACTACAACTCTAAAAAAAAAGCAAGTAAAAGTAAATGTTATAAAGATTATAAAGATTAATAAAAACTTGAATGAGAAGACAACTCCAACCTATCCCCCCCCTCATAAGGTAGGAAGCCCACAGTTATCCACTCTAAAATACAGTATTTATCATATGAGGTGGCATAATTGAAAGGAAGAGGGGAAGTGATACTTGGGATAACTTTGGGGATATAAGAAACAAAAGCTATCAAAACTTATTTTAAAAAAATTTAAAGTATGAATAAGTAGTAATAAAGTAAGAATAAAGTAAATTGGTAGGAAACTTTAATGTAACTTTTTTTTACTTAGACAAATTTTAACAAAATATAGAAAAGAAATGTTAGAGATATCTTAAATGAGATTTTGGAAAAATCAGAAATGATGCATCTCTAAAATTACTGAAAGGCAAATAAAAGAGAATTTAGATACTTTGGGATCTGAATATGGCATTTTAAAAAATAACAATTGGGTCATAAAACCATGCCAAAAATACAAAGGAGCAGAAATACTGCACATACAATAAAATTATGTGCATTAGGGGGATTCATAAAGAAATAACTAAAAAGCAGATGGAGACAAGAAATATAAATCTAAAAAACTGGTGGGGGCAATTATAGTAGCAAAAGAACATGTTATTCAAGAAATTATAATGCTACAACATTCCAGAACTTATAGGATGAAGCTAAAGTAATTCTTTTATTTTTTTTCTTTAAACCCTTGTACTTCGGTGTATTGTCTCATAGGTGGAAGAGTGGTAAGGGTGGGCAATGGGGGTTCAAGTGACTTGCCCAGGGTCACACAGCTGGGAAGTGGCTGAGGCCGGGTTTGAACTTAGGACCTCCTGTCTCTAGGCCTGACTCTCACTCCACTGAGCTACCCAGCTGCCCCCTGAAGCTAAAGTAATTCTGAAGAAAATGTTTATAGTTCTAATGGCTTTCAACAACAACAAAAAAGAGATAAAGAGCAAATCAATGAATGAAGCATGCAATTTTTAAAAAAGCTTGAAAGAGAAAATTTTTTAAAATTTCCAACTAAATAACAAAGTAGAAATTGTGAAATTAAAGAAATCAACAAATTGTGCAGGGAAAAGGAACATCAAATGGATAAATTTAACCAGAAGCTATTTTTAAAGAAAAAACTAACAAAACAGATAAAAAGAATGGAAAACCAAGTTGCTTATGCAAGAAAAAAATTAAAAGTGAACTCAAAAAACTGAAGAGGAAATAAGGGAAATTATTTGAAATTATTTCACTCAATTGTTTGCAAACAAAATTGATGACTTAGAGTAAATTGATAAATTCTTTTAAAAAACAACTTATATTAACAACAGAAGAAAGGACTAAATAATCCAATATAATAAAAATAAATTGAATAAGCTTTAACTGAACTCCACTCCCAAAGAAAACTCTAGGTCCCCAGATTCACAAGTAAACTATGTCAAACATTCAAAGAAAATAATTATTCTAACACTTCATAAACCATATACACAACAATAATAAAAGAAGACATCTTCCACTCTCTTTCTGTAATACAAATATGGTCTTTATATCTAAACCAAAAAGAGAAGAAAAGCAGAGAAAGAAAATTGGAGGCTAATATCACTAATGGATACTGATGAAAAAATTTAAATAAAATACAAACAAGCTACAAAAACATAAAAGATTATGAAAAGACTGAGTTTGTACCAGAATTGCAAAGTTGGTTCAACAAAAGACCATAAATATAATGAACCATATTCATAATATAAACAAATCTATACTTATGATTTCTAGAGTTTGATTCATTTCTATTAAACTCTAGAAATCATATAAATTATAGACCTTTCCTTAATATATTAAATAGTATTTATCTAAATATAAGAGCAAACATGGTGTTTGTAATAAAATTAGAAAGGTCTTTTCAATAAAATCAAGGAACTGCAAGTTAATAAGTATAAAACAAGAAAAAGAAATTGAGGGGATAGATTAAAGATAGGCAGAAAAAAACAAAATCATAGATTTTTTTTCATGTGCTATGATGACATACTAAGAGGATACTAAAGAGTTAACTAAAAACTAATAAAAATAATCAATAACTTCAGCAAAATTATAGGATACAATATAAATCCATACAAGTCAATACCCCTTATATGTAACCAACTAAACCCAATAAGAACTAAAATATATATATATATATATTCAAAAGAAATACAAAAACTATAAAATAATTGTGATGTATATTGGTAGGTATGTCAAGATTTACTTAAGGACTGTATGAACCCAATTACAATCCTTAATATAACCCTAAATAACTGGAGAAACACTAATTCTTCACAGTTAGGTCAAGTTGATATAATAAAAATAACAATATGAACTAAATTATTTATTTATGGTCTACTGAACCCAGTTCCCAAAAGAATATATTTATATAGAGCAATGAAAAATAATAACAAAATGCATAAGGAAGTAGGCAAAGTTAATAATGAAAAAGGAAATAGGGTCTATCAGATCTCAAACTATATTAATCAGTAATTGCTAAAATTATTTTGTATTGGTTTTAAGAAGGTTTGCTGAGTTGAAAAGTAATTAAAGACCCACCACACAGAAGGAAACAAACACAGCTGCATAATGTTTGAGTTAGCATAAACTCAAAAAACCTAGTTACTTGGGGAAAGACTCGGTATTTAGAAAAAAAAACTGCTATAAAAACTGGCTAGCAACGTTGCAAAAATTGAGTTTTTAACAATATCTCCCATCATATACCAATATAAATTCCAAATAGACAATACAGTACATGAAAAACAATTTAGAGCAAAGAAGAAAATAGCTTTTGTGTCTATGGTCCTACCAGAGAAAAAAATATTTACTAAAGGGAAAGATCATGCAAGATGAGAAGGATTATTTTGATTATCCAAAATAATTTTTTTTGCAAATTTAACATATTAGAAGCAAACCAAGTAACTGGGGGAGAAAATATCTGCAACAAATTCCTTTGGGAAAAAAGTCTCATTTCTGAGATATATAAGGAAATAATTCAAATGTATAAAAAAGTCATTACCAAAAAGATAACTGTCAAAGAATGGGAATGGTAACAGAAAGTTTTTAAAAGAAGAAATGCAAGTTATCAACAATCCTGTCAAAAAAGATGCTCAATCACTAATAATTTAAGTATCTTTGAAGTTACACTTTACACCAGATTGGCAAAGCTGATGAATGTTAGAGGTGCTGTGAGAAAATAGTTATAATCATGCAATGCCTCGGGAGCTGTGAATTGGTACAGCTATTCTGAAAAGCAATTTCTATGTGCAAGAAGATACTATTATTGTATGTATCCTTTGACCTAGTAAATACTCTTATTATCCCAAAATAAATCAAAGAGGAAAAGCAATTGTACGTAAAAAATATTTGTGGAGAATGAGTGAGTTGTCCTATTAGGGAATGGCTAAAAAAATGTGACATATGTAACTGAAGAAATTATGAAATGCATCACTTCAGAGGAATAGCAGACCATTTTGCATTGCTAAGTGATAAAGAATTGAAAGAACAAAAATAGCAATATTATAGAGGAAGAAATGTTTTAAAGAATTTTAGAATTCTGATCAACACAATGATGAACCATGAATCCAAAAGAATAAAGATGAAATATGCTGGGTACAGATATGTGTGTGTATGCATGCATACATGCATTTTTGGACATAGTTATTACAAGAATTTGTTTTGTTGAACTATGTAGATATGTATTGAGTGATCTATTTTTCAGAATATTTTTTGTCCAGAGAGGGAGAAAAGTAGTGAGAAAAGCAGATGAAAGTATTTGTTATTTGAAAAATAAAAATAATAAACTAAAAAAAGTTACAAAATGAAAAAACTGTGAAAAGAGAAACTATTCCAAGTATTATCTTGGTTCTGTTAATTTCATTCTTCATTATTTCTTGTGGATCTTTCCAAAGCTTCATTTATTTATTTGTTTGTTTGTTTTTATTCCTTAAAAAAAAATTGTGCCTTCTGTCTTAGAATCAGTATCATGTCTTAAAATTCAAGAGCAGGAGAGCACTAAAGGCTAGGCAAAAGGATTAAATGACTTATACAAGGTCATAATGTTAGGAAGTATCTGAGGCCAAATTTAAACGCAGGACCTCCTAGGCCTGGCTCTCACTCCACTGAGCCACCTAGCTGTCCTGTACCCTTTCCAAACTTTAAAAAAATTCACCTGCTCTGTTTCTTACTGCCATCACAATTATATTCCTTAATTTTTATTCTGCCATTCCTCAATTGATGGATATCCTCTCAATTTCCTGTTCTTTGCTACCTACCACAAAGATAGCTGCTATAAATATTTTGTAACATACGAATTCTTTTCTTTTTCCCCTAACCTCCTTAGGAAATAGACCCAGCAAAGGTATTGCTGGGTCTGTGCATATATACATAGCTTTATAACTCTGTGGGTATATTCCAAATTGCTCTCCAAAACAGAATGAGCAGTTCCACCAAGAGTGTATTAGTGTCCCTATTTTTCCACATCCCTTCTAACATTTGTCATTTTGTCCTTCTATCATAACCTTAGCTATTCTGATAGGTATAAGATGATATCTCAGAATTTTTCTGATTTGCATTTCTCTAATCAATAGGAATTTAGAGCATTTTTTCATATACCTTATATATATGGATTTGATTTCTTCATCAAATATCTGTTCATATGTTTTTGACCATTTATCAACAGGGGATTGGTTATTATAATTTAACAAAATATATATTTTAGCTAGGAGACCTCTATCCAAAAAATTGTAAAATCTCTCCCCAATTTTCTGCTTTCCTTTTATTCTTGGCTACACTGGTTTTATTTGTACCAGAATTTAAATTTAATGTAATCAAAATTATCTATTTTACATCTCACAATGCTCTCCATCTCTTGTTGATGGAGATAATAAATTCCTTTCTTATCCATAAATATGATATTACATCTTTTCTGTTCTTCTAACCTGCTTATGATATATATCTTTCATGACTAGAACGTGTATCCATTTTGATCTTATCTTAGGTGAATGGTGTAAAGATATTGGTCAAATATCTAGTTTCAAACTACTTTCTAATTGTCCCAGCAATTTTTACTGATTAGTGAGTTCTTATCCCCAAAATTTCAATCTATATATACACCTTTGTCAAATACAAGGTTACTATAATCTTTTCATTCATTGTATGACTGTTCTGTTCCACTGATCTTACCTTTCTATTTCTTAGCCAATAACAAAAGTTTTTATTATTACTGCTTTGTAATACAATTAAAAATCTGGTTACTGCTGGACTTCTTCCTTTATATTTTTTCCTTTATTCTCCCAAATAGATTTTGTTATTATTTTATGTAGCTCAAAAATGATTTATTGTTAATTTAATTGGGATGGCACTGAATACACACACACACACACACACACACACACACACACACACACACACACAAAGACTGTCATTTTAATTATATTGGCTCTACCCATCTGTGAACAATTAATATTTCTCCAGAAATTTAACCAGATTTTATTTGCCTAAAAAGTATTTTATAATTATGTTCATGTAGATTCAGGGTTTGTTTTGGCAGGTATACTCCCTTTTATTCAATCTATGTTTATTTTCATGGTTTATCTTTCCATCATTCTTGCAATTCTTAATTAGTGATATATAAAAATGCTGATGACTTAGGTGGTTTATTTTATATCCTGTTACTCTGCTAAAATTGATCATTTAAAATAACTTTTTAGTTCAATCTATAGGATTTTTTTCACATATACCATAATATCATCAGCAAAAAAGATCATTTTATTACCTCTTTGCTCATTCTGATACCTTCAATTCTTTTTTCTTCTCTTATTGTTATTGCTAGCATTTCTAATACTATGTTAAGTTAATATTGGTGATAATAGGCAACATTGTTTCACTCTTGATCCTATTGGAAAGGTTTCTTTCTAGCTTTTTCCCAACACAAATAATACTTCCTGAAGGTAGATCCTTTGTATTATTTTTTTAATCCTTTTATACTTATTATCAGTGTTTTCAATAGGAACGAGTATTGTATTTTGTTAAAGGCTTTTTCTAAATCTTATTGATATAAGGAATATGATTTTTCTTACTGTTGTTATTAGTATAATTAATTATTGACAGTTTTCCTTATATTAAAAATCATCTCAGGGGCAGCTGGGTAGCTCAGTGGATTGAGAGCCAGGCCTAGAGACGGGAGGGTCCTAGGTTCAAATCCAGTCTCAGACACTTCCCAGCTGTGTGACCCTGGGCAAGTCACTTGACTCCCACTGCCTACCCCTTACCACTCTCTTCCACCTATAAGTCAATACACAGAAGTTAAGGGTTTAAAATAAAAAAAATCATCTCTGCATTCCTGGTTTAAATCCTATTCAGACACAATGTATAATATCTTTGTGATATATTGTTTTAGTCTTGTAGCTATTATTATATTTAGGAATTTTGTAACCATATTCATTTTAATACAATTGGTTTCTAATTTTCTTTCTTTTTTCTCTTCCTTTTTTTTTTAAACCCTTGTACTTCGGTGTATTGTCTCATAGGTGGAAGAGTGGTAAGGGTGGGCAATGGGGGTTCAAGTGACTTGCCCAGGGTCACACAGCTGGGAAGTGGCTGAGGCCGGGTTTGAACTTAGGACCTCCTGTCTCTAGGCCTGACTCTCACTCCACTGAGCTACCCAGCTGCCCCCTTTTCTCTTCCTTTTTTAAAACAGTTTTCCTGTTTATTTTTTTATTAAATCTATTTTACCTTTAACTTTATTAGATATGACTTTATTTTTATTAGCTGAAGCATAGTATATTCTGCACCAGCCCTTTATTTTTACTCTACATGTGTCCCTCATTCTTTAAGTATATTACTTATAAACAACATATTGTCAGGTTTTGGTTTAATCCATTCTGTTATTCATTTCCATTTTGTGGGTGAATTCATCCCATTAACATTCAAAGTTATAATTATTGGTTTTACATTACTCTAAATCCTACATTCATCATTGTTTGTTTGTCCTCTTTTGCCCTATATTTCCTCAGAAGTCCTATTCCTTCTGACCACTTCTTCTCCAATTCTTACCCCTTCCAAGATCCCTCTCTTTATCCTCTCCCCTTGCCCTCTTAGCTCTAAAACTAACTGTTCTTCTAAAGGTCCCTCTCCCTTATCCTTTCCCTTTTCCTTCCTATTTCTTATTCTAACTATCCTTCCAAAAGTCCTTCTATTATCTCTGCACCCTGCCCTTTTATTTTTTTATATTAATTTCTTTCTAAGAATTCTTCCTTATATTATTTATTCCCCTGCCCTCTTTTCTATTAATCTATACTTCCTTTTCTTAGACCCTTAATTTCTTAAGGGGACAATTAATTGGTCCCCTTATCCTATCCCCACATCTTCCTGTTTCTATGAAAGTTAAGAAGACTTTTACCCTTCTAGTTGTATATGTTGCTCCTTCTTTAATCCATATCTGATAATAGGGTTCTAGTATTACCAGACCTCTGCTCCTTTCCTTCTTCCCCTTCTCTGTGACAGTTCTTCCCCACTCCTGCCTTTTTTTGTAGGAAAAGGTTTCATTTTACCTCTTCCTACCCTATTTTATTATTATTTTTTAGCTTATTCCATTATATTTATTCCATTATATTTATTCTCGATCTCAGTAATTTTTTTAAACCCTTACCTTTCATCTTAGAATCAATACTGCATATTGGTTTCAAAGCAGAAGAGTGGTAAAGAGTTGGCAATGTGAGTTAAGTGACTTGTCCAGAGTCACATGGCTAAGAAAGTGTCTGAGGGAAGATTTGAACCCAGGATCTCTCATTTCTAGACCTGGCTCTCAAACCACTGAGCTATCTAAGCTGCCAACCCAAATCCAATGATTTTTAAATTATTTCCTTGATATGTTTCCCAGGCCAATTATTATATACATATATACAGTTAAGGGACCTGTATCTGTGGAATAGACATTACAAGATCTACCATGGATGGCTGAAACTGTAGATATAAGTAAATTCATATCCTTAACTTTGGGTAAGTGAATCAGTAGCTTATGGAATAATGGATTATGGGAGCACAGCAGCATATCAGTGCCACACTGCTCATTCACTTTGAGTCCATTACTATGGAAAATAGGGCCTTTCTTAGACAAAGGCCCTGTGATAATGCTGGAAGGAGCATGATTATTTATAACTTTAGAGACAGACTGGAGGAAAGGTCCGAATGGGAACATGGGTATGGAGATAAAGGGAGATGATTCATGTAGGGGGGAACTTTATGTTACAATCTATATTTGGTGAGTGGTGTGAAACAACATTTTTTTTCTGGAATTTTTCAAATTTTCCAAGTTTTTTCATTCCCTCTCCAGGGATAGCTGTAGGAAATTGATTCAGTGGATACCGTATCAGTAGATACAAGGGCCCAACTGTATACATATACGTGCACATAAATATGCATCATATAGCCTATGTTTTTTTCAATTTGACCAGTCTTTTGATTTTGTCCTAGTATTTCTTGTTTTAATGGAGTCATCAATTTATATTGTGTATATTCCAGTTTTTAGAGAATTCATTACCTGGGTTAAGTTTTCTACTTTTTTCTAAGTTATTTAATTTTTTATTTATATAAAATTGTTTCATTATATAAATATATAAAATTTTATATATGTATAAAATATCCTTTTAAATATTTTCTTCAGAGCTTTTATTTCAAATTTTATTTCTTGAATGAGTGAATGAATAAAGGCATATAAAAACCTTTTCCTATGTGCAAAGCACTGAGGATAAAAAGAAAAATAAGACAATCACAGTTCTTAAGCAGCTCACATTCTAATGAGGGAGTTAACCCATATGAAAGACTTAGGCAGTCAGATATAAACATGTTCAGTGCTATTTAACTTTTTTTCCCTCAGTAACTAGGATGAAGGCAGAGATAGTTAGCATGCTTATTACATTTGCAGATGCTGCTAAGCTGGGAGGGAGAGCTAACATAGAAGATGGCAATCTGGATCAAAGACATCTTGAAAGCCTGGGCTACATCTAACAAGATGAGATACATGTAAAGATAAATGTAGTCTTAAAACTAGATTAAAAAAACCTTTTATGTATAAGAACATTGATAGAGAGCAAATCTGAAAAAAATCTGGGAATTTAAGGGAGTTTTAAGTCCAATATGAGTCAGCAATATCACGTAACAATCAAGAAAGTGATGGCAATATCAAGATGCGTTGAGATGAATAGTTTCCAGAAATGGGGAGAGTATACTTCATTAGACTTCATCCATTATATATTCAGTTCTGGACTTTGTATCAAGGAGGACTCTCTTGATAAGTTGAAAACTGCCCAATGAAGGACATCTGAGAGAGTGAAATGGCCATGTCACATGCAGATTATATGCAACATGGTCTGGAGAAGGGAAGACTTCAGGAAGAAATAAGTGTTTTCAAGTTTTTTAAGGATTATTTTGTGAAAGAGAAACTGAGCAAAAGTTTCAAATAAAATAAAAGAGTACAGGCACTGTCCTACAAAAATAGGTTCAGAAGTATAAGAGCCCTGAATAATCTGATAAGGAAACGAAGGAAAATAAATTTTTGTTTGGTTTTGATTTTGTTGATGTTATCCTGAAGGAAAGAGAAGAGCCAGGACCTCAAGAAGTATTATTGATGATGGAGCGATAATGGCAATTGACAACATAGGTCAGAATTGCTCATTTTTTAACAACTTCTGTTTTCTGAAATGGTAACATAAAACACCAATGGCTCTCAGGAAATGAATTTCCAAGGTGAGTGAGAAGATAATAATAGAGCACTTACTTGTCTTCAATGAGTCCAATCATTAAAGCCTAGGTGAACTAAAACCTCTGGTACTGAAAGCACTGGATGGTATTGGTTCCTGAGCCATTCTCAATGTTGAAAAGAGTGAAAAAAAACAAAAAAACAAAAATAGACTATGGAAAACAAGGTAGGTCTATGAGAATGAAAAGCAGGTTGCAAACTACAGACTGAGTTTGATTTTAATTTAAGGGAAAAGTCTTAGAGGATTATTAAAGGACGCTTTTAGATAGGAAGGAAACCTACCATGTTTTTGGCACTGGGATAAGTGCTTTACAAATACTGTCACATTTGGTTCTTTGTAACAACTTGAGTTAGGTGCTATTATTATCATCCCCATTTTACAGAACAGGAAGCAAAGCCAGACAGAAGTTAAATGCTGAGCCTGAAATCTTCCTGACTCTATCTTGCAACCAGCTGCTTTTATTAAGGAGAAAGCTAATAACATATAGGAAAGGAGGTGATTAATAAAAAGAGCAGTCATGTTTTCATCAAGAAAAAGACATGAGACACTAATCTCCACTTTCAAAAGGGCTGGTTAAAGTGGTGGGGAAAAAGGGATACATACTGTACATATAGTTTATTTAGATTTTAGCAAAGCATTTCATTTTTTTGATGCTGGTAATTTGATTCTCTTCTTTCCTAAGTCAAATTAACCAATGCTCTTTTTTATTTGTTTTTATTTCACAGAAATAAAATTCATAGTCTTATTATTAATTCATTAGTTTTTACCTTCAATTTTATTAATTTCTCCTTTGATTTTTAGGATTTCCAATTTAGTCTTTAATTGGGGATTTTTATTTTGTTCTTTTTTTAGCTTTTTTAATTAGCTGCATATCCAATTCATTGATCTGCTTTTTCTCTATTTTACTGATATAAGCAGCAATTCAGGGATATAATTCCCCACGCCCCCAAGTACTGCCCTTTGGCAATATATTATCCCATAAATTTTGATATGTTGTTCTCTTTAATGAAGTCAGTGATTATTTCTATGATTTTTTTTCCTCACCCACCCATTTTGAAGAATTAGATTAGCTTCCAATTAATTTCTAATTTGCCTTTCCATGAACCCTTACTGATTATAATTTTTATTGCAATATAATCTGAAAAAGTTGCATTTGTTATTTCTGTTTTTCTATATTTGGCTGTGAAGATTTTATGTCCTAGTAGTTGGTCAGTTTCTGTGTATGTGCCCTGTGCTACTGGACAGGTCTTTTAATCCCCATTAAATTTTCTCCATGTATTTATTAAATTTAACTTTTCTAAAATTTCATTTGAAGCTTGTTTATTTTTTGGTTAGATTTATTTAGTTCATTTAGAGGAAGGTTGAGGTCCTCTCCATGCTAGTATAGTTTTACTATCTATTTCCTCCTTAAATTCCTTTAGTTTCTCCTTTAAAAATCTAGAAAGCATACATATTAAGTATTAGTGATACTTCACTGCCAATTTTATTTATTAATAAAATGCCCTTTTATTAAGATGTGATTACCTTATCTTTTTTAATCAGTTCTATTTTTGCTTTAGCTTTATCTAAGGATCATGACGGTTATTCTTGCTTTTTTTTCTCTCAGATGAAGCCCAGTAGATTCTTCTTAGCAAAGCATTTTTTAAAAAGTTCACATAACTACTTTTTAGAGGCAGGGAAAAGACAGAAAAGATGTGGACTAGGTATAGCAATACAATGAGGTGAAATCGGAACTGGCTAAAAATTAAAACATTTGTTAATGATTCCATGTTGACTCAGAAAAGCATGCTCAAAAGTAGCACTCCAGGGATTTTTGTTTGCAATTATTTTCCCTAATTTTTTTCTAAACAACATAGATAAAAAGTATATTAACTGACCAATTAGGACTAGAACCAAGCTCTCTGGAAAATGCATCCAATGTCCTGATAATTCACTATGATGTTTCTATTTTGGTCTATTTAAGATGACGGTCGTAATAATTTTTCTCTTGCCATGGGGAAATCTTGGAGACACATCCTGAAGGCATCTTTGTGATACTGTATCCCTTTTCTCTGCCTGGTGAAGGGGAACGAGGGATAAATGGTAAAAGATCAGCAATGATTCTAAAATCCTCAGATAAGTAAGAATTATCACCTTCACTCTCCAAGCGGAGCAACCAGACTGACCAGCACACCTTTGCTGGGCTGATCAAGTGCAAAGAACACCAAAGAGCAGTTGTTGTTTAAGTGAGATGAATTTGGCAGGATAACAGGCAGAGAGGTCAGAAGAAATATAAAGCTTTCACTTAAGCTTATTCTCAGCTGAAGCTTGAGAAGACATAGACTGAAAGGCAGAAAATTACCAAGAGTGGCAATGCCGCCTTCAAGTACTAACTCGAAATGATAATAGAGAAAGCCTAAATTCTGAGTGGGTCTTTTTAGTCACACATATCATATATGAATAAAAAATCACCATTAGTGGCAAATTATTTGAAAATTTAAAATAAAAAATAACAATAACCCACACACCCACACACCAAGATTTGGTGATGAAACTAAAAGTGATATATCTAAAAAACATGAGCTAGCAAAAGAAACAAATGATTGATAAATTGAGTATGTGATTTTAAAAAACTAGATAATTAACAAATTAAACCCAAAATAAAAATGAAAGAAGGAATCTTTAATACCAGAAAGAAATATATAGGATGGAAAACAAAAAATACCACGGGAATGATCAACAAAATTGATTAAACTTTTAGCTAATATAATTTTTAAAAAGAGAGGTAAATCAAAGTACTGAAATTTTTTAAGTGGACAAATATATTCACAATGAAAGGAAAGAAAAGAAAAAGAATTCTAAGAAATTACTATGCACAATAATATGTCAGAAAAGCTAACTAAAAGAAAGGGATAATGACCTACAACAAATAAAAGAATGAAGAAACAGAAATCAAGAGATTCTTAAGCAAGGAATAGATATTGAAGAATTTATAAGTAAATTGTTGGGAGTGGTGGAGAAAAATCAATCACCCAGATGGCTTTACTGGTGAATTTTTTGAAAAAAAAAATACAAAGTCATATTCCCCCCTCCTCATGTGGTATTGGTTTCTGGGGGACCATGTTTCCACCACTAATACAGATACTTCATCATATAAGATTTTGGTACAGCTTAATTTGACTTTCAGTGTGGCCCATGGACTGAGTGCATTAGGATTAAGGCCAAGCCTAACTTAACTTTGCTGGTACCAGGAGTATCATTTAATACTATTAATATTGTGTTCACAAATATATAAAGTTAATCCTTTCCTCTAATCATATTCAAGCAAAATTTTTCCGTAGCAGACCCTGCCTCACTCACAAGATCACCTCACCTACTCTAGGGTCTACTCCTCCCAAAATTACCTTCTGTCATGGTCTAGTAATGATTAGAGATTTTAATGTATAAAAATATTCCATAATTCTCCTCTCCCCACAAAGGTTTACAGTGGAAGAAGAAAATTCAGGTCTTCCATACTTAAGGAATAACAACAAAACCCATTGCATTGCATGAAGTTTACCAAAAAGGTCTGATTTATGTTCCTAGGTACAAGGCACCAAGTCAGGTATTTTGGGGGTTAACATAGATTATTTGGGGGCAGCTATGATAGAATGCTTGGCTTGGAATCTGTAAGATCTGAATTTAAATCTAGCCTCAGACACTTATTAACTAGCTCTATGACCTTGAATGAGTTACTTAACCCTGGTTTTACCTCAGTTTCCTCATCTATAAAGATGAGCTGGAAAAGGAAATGTCAAACCACTCTAGTATCTTTGCCAAGAAAATCCAAAACAGGATCACGATGAGTTGGACTGAATATAAAGATTACAGGAGGCAAGAACCTTGACCTAAAAGCAGCTTTACAAGCTGGTTGGGATGCTAATACATTTACCACCTCAGACCAAGATAATCAAGGGCACTGGAAGGTCTGCTGGGATATTTAGATAGGGCAGTGGTTGTTCATCTTCAAGGAAAAATTCTCATTACCTGCACAATTTTTGCTAGTGAAGGGGCACATAAGAAAGTGGACAAGGCACTATGATGATGCAGTTGGGAGAATAGATGATGTTGGATTTATTACAGTTTAAGATATGGTTGCGTCACCACAGTGTGAGTGGTATGGAGCAAGCAATGAGCATAGCTTTAAAACCAAATTCTGCCTAATATAGGGCCTTAACATAGGGAGTGGAGGGGGAGATTCAGTTGAGCTTGCCTCCAGTTCCTATCCCTTAAGGACAGTGGCAAAGGTTGCTAATAAGGATCCTACTTTATTAGGATATGAAAGGTAATAGGGTAACAAAGTATGAAGTCACTTGCATTTAAGACACTATTGTAATTGCTTTGAAAAAAATTAATTTGGAGGGAAGAAAGTAAAATGAATCATAAAATTGTTTCGTTGCCCTTTTCAAAATAATTGGAACTTTATGAGATAGGGATTTTTTATCTCTATTATATATCATATTCATACACACAGGAAAAAATCTTAATGCTAATGACTAAGCGCATTTTATATGGCTGGGAAAAGGCACACTATTATGATTCCAAAGTAAAAATATTTAGTAAATATTCCTCTTCCAGTCAGGAGATTTTAAGGTTAATTTTCTATATCCTAATTTCAAAATAGAATGAAAGAAGTTTAACTCTTCTCTATTTTGGGCTAATGTTAGGTTGCTAGCAACAATTTTTTTTTGATAGAGCAATGGTTGGAATAAGGGGTGGAGAGACAGGCCCCTGTAGTCTCACTGATACAATAAGCTCCGAGCAAGAAAAATTCCTTTAGCAGTATATTACAATTTCTAGTCTTAGAGGCTAGCCACAATAACGAAGTTCAAATTATCTGCTATATTTCACTTAAGTTTATGAAGCAAAAGGAATAACTATAGCTACCCCTGATGAGATCTTAGAGCAGGAGTTCTCAATCTGGAGTTTATAAACCTTTTAAAAAATATTTCAATAACGAAAAAAAAGGGGGACAGGGCAGATGGGTAGGAGAATGGATAGAACATCAGGCCCACCTAGAATCAGGAAGACATGGATTCAAATCTGACCTCAAACACTTCACTTAACCCCAACAATTGAGCCCTTACCATTCTTCTGCCAATCAATAATGAGTGTCAATTTTAAGTCAGAAGGTAAAGGTTTTATTAAAACAAAATTCAATAACTTAATAATTGATTTCCTCTGGATCTCCATGTATTCTATTTTACTTTGTATATTTAAAAACATTATAAGGAGAAGTTCAAAGTTTTCACCAGCCTGCCAAAGAAATTGATGACACAAAAAAAGTTAAGAACTCCTACCTTAGAGACTCTAGAAAAACAAAACACCTAGCACACATTAATGACATATATACAGTAATTTAAAAAAAAAAACACAACTGATCACATTACAAATCTTATTTACGACTTAAACTTCACTTTTTTTTTACCTCCTTGTGGAGCTGGTGGAGCTTCCAGAAAGTTCTATGGCTTTTCTGAATCTATAGAGAACAAATAAGACAACTCTGGTTGAGAGATCTGGAGATTTGAGTAATTACATTTGCAGAATAGGCCAAGCAGTTTTAATCTTAATACTAGTTAATAACATTAAATGTAAATAAAAACAATGAACTATATTAATAGTTTGCAATTTTTTAACCTTCATTTTTTTGTTGTTGTTGTGATGGGGAAAAATAAGCATTGATTCCGAATTGCAATTTCAAAGGAGAACCAGGCCAACAACTTAGCCCATTCAAAAAAGATGACCAGAGCTCTCTGAATTCCTCTCTAAAAGACTAGAGCAAATTCAAAGCTAAATATGATGAAAATGAGGAATATATTTTAAAATCCCACAAACTAGCAAAAAGTGATCAAATGCTAACATTTCACTAACATGATCATTTTGGGTAGAATAATAAATGGGAAAGACATCTCAAAGGTTATGTAGTTGGCATAATTGTAATAGAAAATCATTGTGATTCCAAACCAATATCCATAAGCAAGTTTATATTATTTTGATCAGAGAAGAAAAAATACAAAGGGTCTTAGAATGACTTTCACAAACATTGAAAGACTGCTTTAGTTTTGATTAAAATGTTCTAGGTCTTCTTAAAGTGCCTTTACTCAATATTTATTTTTAAAAGGCCAAGCACAAACAACTAAGACAGCTAAGAAAATTAAATTAACTTTTTTTTTCCATTTCAGCTACATGCTGGATTGTGCATACTTAGAATAGTATTGGAGAATTTAGTGCAGCTGTTCATTATGGTAAGAATGAGAGGAAATCATTAAAGAAACTTCCAGGCACTTGACTTCCATACGAAAATAGAAGCAAGTGGTACAGATCAGTGAGCTAATTTATATGCCAGGCAAGGGCTTTTTGCCAAAATGTAACTTTCCTGGTGTGTTTCTCTAAAATGCAATTGACAGCCTTCCAGTTTTGCTCTCCTGGGTCTCTGTGTTTATAATTCCAGTAGCTAGAATTTACATAATTGCAATTTCACTTTGAGAACATTATTTCTTTTGTGCCTTGACTTGAAGATTCTGATAATTATTTCAAATAAAGATATGGATCCTATCTGATACCACTGCTAAGTGAAAAAAATAGTATCTCACAGTTTTGGAAGATGAGAGGTCTACTTTTATTTTCCCTTCAAGAACTACACATGCAAAACATTTGGGAAGCCAACACAGCTGCAGGGTCTACTTGCCATACCAGTACTGTCTACTCTGTATCCTTTTTAGCTTTTTATAGTCATTTTAAAACACATGAAATTTATTTCCTGAAATAATTCCAAAATATTTGCTTTAAAAATTAGGGTTTCAGCAATATTGTTCCCAGAATCCATGGATTAGCTATTTTCTTCAATTACCTTTATGGATTTCAATATTACTTTTCCCCATATTCATCCCCATTTCTATGCTTCCTGTTAAACACAGCAAAGAAGCTGCCTACAATAAATCTACATAAATGGAATTGATCAAGTGCCAAACTGAACTCTTAAAATCGAACTATTTGCTAAACTTAAATATTACTTTAATTGATATCAAAGACCTGTTAATTTCACCGATAGGGATACGTCTTCCCCTAGTAGTGCAGATAACAACCCATTCATGCCCGTGTGCCCTGTGTACAGCTTGTCCCTGACATCCTAATAAATCTCCAAAGATAAACTGAGGCCTCACATTGGTGGATGCTTTCCTCTATCTTTTGACATTTTGTTGAATACCAATGCTATCCACCTGCTGTCTACTGCTCTTACTATGTGAGTGGTCCAAATTCCTTTGGGATAGCTTACATGTATGTTGCTTTGTGTTGCACATTTATCAATGGTAATATGCTATTAAACTATGTTTGCTATGCCCAATTCCAGTCATTTTAATTACTCAAATGAAGGTATTTTATGATAGAAAGCTATACACAGTATTCACCACCATAAGACTGCTGATGTAAAAATGAACATTTATTAAGCAGTTACGTTGTGTCAGGTATTGAGATCAGCACCAACAGTCTGTGATTTCAAGTTTAATAGTATGCATATATATATATAAATATAAACCATATAAAAATTAATTTCCAAGGATGGGTATTAGTGGCAGGTTGGGGGCAGGGGTCCCAGGGCATTATTTAGGGTCCATGGGAGGGCCAAGGCTGGTCCCAGAAACAAGAACTAGACCCCTATTGGGATACATGACCCTCCTGCAGGGAGTAGAATCCGGTGCCAGCTGGAGAAGATGTCTGTCCCTACCAAATTCTGGATCACAGATACAAAGGGAGACTAAAGAAGGTACCTGCACAAGGAGGTCTTCAAAGCAAAGGGCTGGGCCAGGCTCCTTGCCTGTGTACTAAACCAGAAACAAGTTGGGAAGCAGATAGCATCTGGGTGTGGCTCTAAAGTAAGAAGCAGAGCAGAGTCTTAGCACCAGCCTTCTAGGCCGAAGAAGCCTGAAGTGTGACTGGTAGGAAGGAGGTGACACCTGAAGGAATTTCAGACCAAAGAGGAGCCTGCAGTTCTACCACTCTAAACCAGCAGATTCTCAGCTGTTTTGAGGGGATGAGTTCAGAAATAGTGTATTACAACTTCCAAACAGGGGCAAATCCACTGGAATGTTAAGAACCAACCCCAGGTCAGGAACAAAAATCAAAAGACTGAAAAAAGAAAAGAAAAGTTTTAAAAGATTTCATAGCAAAAATAAGGCTGGGAAAACAGATTGAGGAGAGATATTTTTGGAATCACTGGATGATCTGAAGGCCATGAACATAGTTCGAGAAATCTTAAAACTGAAGCAGTGAGCAAATTAGAAATTGAAAAAAGTCTACCAATGTACTCCTCAAAGAAAAGATGCACTTAAATAAAACCCTCCAGGAATACTGTGGCCAGAATCCAGTTCAAAGAAAAACAAACAATTGTGAGCAGCCAAAAAGAATTTGTACCAAGAAGTCACAGTCAGGATCATGTAAGATTCAACCACCACCACCCACCATAAAGGAACGGAGAGAATGAATATGATTCCAGAAGGCAAAAAACACAGACTTATAGCAAAAAAAAATAACAACCAGTAAAAAGTATAATCATTTTTGGGAAAAATACATACCTTTGTGAAAGTAAAGATTTTCAAGAAGTCTTGATGAAAAAATAGGAATTGAGTAGAAACTTTGAAATATAAAATATAGGGGGTTCAAAAGAAGTATTGGAAAAAAAATTAATGAACATTCACAAGGGACTAAACATGAATAAATGGTTTCATTCTGATATGGGGAAATGGTGCATGTAAACCCTTTAGAATTCTATAATCACAAGGTAATAGAGGGAAGTAGTCTAATAATTAGACAGTGGGCCAGAGAGTAGCTCTGTTATGCTTCGATGATCCTAAAAGAAGAATGAAAAAAAAAAGAGGGATATATTGAAAGATGAGCAGAAAGATGGGGTAAAAAAATTCATGTAATAATAATGTGCAAGCATAAGTACCCCCCACCCCCCCCCCGCCAAAAGGAGAAAAGCTTGAGAGAGTAGACACTTTTCATTTCATTTCATTTCAATGGGTCAAAGGAGGGAAAAATACACACATTGTTGGATACTATAGAAATGTATTTCATTACACAGGAAAATAAGAGAGAAAGAAAAATTGGAGAGACAAGAAAGGGAAAATAAAAGGGAGGACTGATTAAGAGAAAAATTAGTCCTAAAACAATCTCTTAAAAATGGAAAGGGAAAGAGAAACAAGGAAAAGTTTAAGCAAATAGGATGGAAGGAAATACACAACTATCAGCTATAATTATGATAAATTAGATTAATTCACTCACAAAATGGAATAGGATAGCAAAATTGATTTTATTTTATACATTAAGACATTTGAAAAAGAAAGATGAATATAGAGTAAAATTAGGGAGATGAAACAAAAGGCAGAGTTAGCTATTGTGATTTCAGACAGTGCAACATATATGAGAAGACTTAATTAAAAGAGATTAAAAACAGGGGGCAGCTGGGTAGCTCAGTGGAGTGAGAGTCAGGCCTAGAGACAGGAGGTCCTAGGTTCAAACCCGGCCTCAGCCACTTCCCAGCTGTGTGACCCTAGGCAAGTCACTTGACCCCCATTGCCCACCCTTACCAATCTTCCACCTATGAGACAATACACCAAAGTACAAGGGTTAAAAAAAAAAAGAGATTAAAAACAGAAACTGCATTTTGCTAAAAAAGCTACCATAAACAATGAATTAATATCAATATCAAACATATGACATTTTACTTTAATCAAACAACAAGCACCTAAATACTTAAAAATTAGATGAATTTCAGAGAGAAATAGTAAAATCATAATGGGGGAATCATCACTTTACCACATACCCAGATACAGTTACCAAAATAAAAATAAATAAACAAATGAAGGATAACAGAATTCTAGAAAAGTTAAGTTTTGATTGGTCTCTGGACATTCCTAAATTGTAATAAAGGAGTAGACAAATTTATTCAGAAGGGTATAATAATTTTACAAAAAAATGATTGTATAATGGCATAAAAAGATTGTAAAGAAATAATTTTAAATTTATCTTTTATGGACCATAACACAATGAAAATACATTCAATAAAAGGCATTTGAAGAAAAAAATTTAACTGGAGACTAAATAACTTAATTCTAAAGAATGGATAGGTCAAAGAAGAAATCATAGAAGCAATCAGTAATTTCTTTAAATATAATAGCAACAATGAGACATTATATAAAAATTTGGGGGATGTAGTCAAAGCCCTTTTTAGGGAATTTTTTATTCATTTTCATTAATAAAGAGAGGAAGAACATATCAAAAATTGGAAATTCAACTTAAAAATAATTAGAAAACCAACAAATTTAAAACTCTTATTGAAATAGCAAAAGAGAAATTCTGATTAACAAAAATAAGAGTAAAAATATCCAAAAATATCAAAAATATTGAGTTAATAAAACTAGGAGCTGTTTTATAAAATGACAAAAATTTAACTTGATTTTTAAAAAAAGAAGAAAAACAAAGTGCTAGTATCAGGAATGAAAAAAGTGACTACCACCAATGAAGAGATAAAAGAAATTATAAGAAATCATTTTGTTGAATCACATGCCAATAAGACTAACATTCTAAATGCCAAAGATTGATAATATCAAATATATAACATGCCCAGGTTAATTAAATAGAAAGCAGAGGATTTAAATAATTCAAACTTGGAAAAAGAAATAGAGTAAGCCCTAAAGAAACTCCCAAAGAAAAAAAGACTTTGGGACCAGATGAATTTATAAGTGACTTCTACAAATACTAAGAAAAAAGTAATCCCAATACTATATAAACTGTTTGGAAAAATAAGGAAAGAAGGGATCCTACCATATTCTTTCTATGACATAAATATAATCTTTTTTTTTTCAACCCTTACCGTCTGTCTTAAACTGATACTAAATATTGATTCCAAGGCAGAAAAGTGGTAAGGGCTATGCAATTGAGGTTAGGTGACTTGCTGAAAGTCACACAGACAGGCAGTAATGTCTGAGGCCACATTTGAACCCAAGACTTCTTCATCTCTAGGGCAGGCTTCTCATCCACTGGGCCACTTAGCTGCCTTAAATACAATCTTAATATATAAAAACCAGGGAGAGTGAAACAGAAAAAGAAAATCATAGGCCAATATCTCCAATGAGTTCAAACATTTTTTAGCTGCCTTAAATACAATCTTAATATATAAAAACCAGGGAGAGTGAAACAGAAAAAGAAAATCATAGGCCAGTATCTCCAATGAGTTCAAACATTTTAAACCTTATAATTAGAGGAATGAATATTAACAAAAAAGAAAAATGCACAAAGATAGATAGATAGATCCATAGCATCCATAGATAGATAGATAAAATAGATATGAGTAAGGATCACAGGATTCAAACCTGGGAATGGTCTTAGAGATCATCTAAATCCCTCCTTTTTATAGGTGATTAAATCATGGACCTAAGTGACTGTTGAAAGGTCATGTCATCAATATTTGATCCTTTTCCGTTTTGATAGGGAAAATGGAAAAAATCTCTGATGGCACTGGAAGTTTGAAAAAGAGGGTTCAGGCAAGAGGTTTTTTGTTTCGTTTTGTTTTAAACTTTATTTTCCATCTTAGAATCAATACTGTGTATTGGTTCCAAGGCAGATGCACGGTAAGGTCTAGGCAATGGGGGTCAAGTGACTTGTCCATGGTCAAATAGCTAGGAAGTAGATAAGGTCAAATTTGAACCCAGGACCTCCCATTTCTAGGACTAGCTTTCAATAAATTAAGCTACTCAGCTGCCCCCCTTGACATTTATATACCAAGTTGTCTCATATCTTCTTAACTAAAACTATGTCTATAACCCTTTCTTCCTTTCAAAAATAGTAGCTAGAATATCTGACTACACTTATCCTCTTATCAATATAGGATGGAGTTCCACCTACTTTAAAACAAAGCAGTCATCATTATTTATGTTCACTTCAATGTAATTCAATCCACAAAACACATATTAGACATCTATACGGTGAGGAGGGTACTAGGGAAATAAAGAAAAAACGAAAAAATGAAATAAACAGAAAACAAAGAATTCCTAGGGGAGATGTGTCTCATATTGTTGAGTAGAGAATCTAAGATAAATTCCAGTAGAGACGAATGTCAGAAATGATGCGAAATTAAAAAGAAATTTCACAAGAATAAATTGGGACTAGTTAGTAATTTGTGTGATCAAGTTTGGAAGTGGAGGATTAATGAATCTGGCAAACTCAATGAGCAAGTATTTATTGTGCTCTACTAAGTTTTATCATCTCATCACCCAGTTTTCCTTGCTGTGAATGCTGACAATCAAAACTATTTTGCATTATAATCGCTAAATGCTTTATATGATAGCACTCTAATATTTCATTTAATCCACTAATAAAAAGTTATTTTGAAAAAAGGACTTGGAACTTTTGCACCAAACTTTTCAAAGGACTTTGAAGACCAAAAGCAGTCTTAGAAATCAAGTATTCATTACTTCAACCCAAAACAAAAAGCAAAATTAGGGCTTTCATTGGAATTAAATCTTCTACACCACAGAACCACAGTAATTACACCTTATTAGAGATTAAGATAATAACATACAAGTCATCAATTTAAATTGGATACATGTGGCCAGCCAAGCAATGGTTACTCAACACTAAAACCATGGTGAAAGAATTTCTAAGCTCCCTAAATGTCACATCTGGTTGAAGAATGTCTGTTCCTTTCTTTCTTTTTTTTTTTTCATTTAATAAATGTTGCACGGGATGAAGGAATGTTAAAGCCAAATGCTCTAGTACAGATGTAGAACATGTGCATTTCTGCTAGCTGGAATTAAGATTACAGATGTTCTAGACATACACTGCTGGGGATGGCAGTTGAAATCTTCCATTTAATTAATATAGAATCCCAAAACACTCTCTCACTAGTATATTAACAGCTAAGAGATGTCAACTTAAGTTAACAATGTGAAAGGGCTTAGAGGAGCCTAGCTCTCCCACAAATATACCAGGCAAAGGTCTAAATAGGACGGCATTAGATAAAATAAAGAGAATCAAAGAGAGCCATGGGGTAAAGCTCCTCCACTCAATGAAAGAATGCCCAAGAAAGTAACAGAAAGCTTGAGGCCACTTGGTGAGAGGACATGTTAAGGGAGACAAAAATCAGAGGAAAGGTTACCAAATTACCAATCAGCATTTAATTCCAAATCACATGACTTTTTCTCAATACTCATCCTCATCTCTCAATGCTCATCCTCATCTCTATAGTCTCTGACACTATCAATAACCAGAGGTGTGCTAATAGAACAACAACTGGCTCTCTGAAATTAGGTTTAATCCACGTTATTAACATTTTCTCCATCACCTTCTTAAATCTGAACAACAAACAAAACAATAAATTAAGTTCTTATTTGTTAGCCTTTATCAGTAAGTGCTCACACTAAAAATTTAAGAATCCTAAGAATGACTCAAAAGACCCTTTGTGCCCTTTTCTTTCTAGATATTCTTCTCTTTATTTTTTCATGACACTGCCTATCTGACCACTCCTCAGTATCTTCTACAGAATCTTCAGTAATATCACACTCACTAACAATGGCTTTTGGCCTCTTTTTTTCCTACTCTACCACATGGCTTAGGGCTCTCATCAGCTTTCAGTTTATCATTTCTATAACAATAATCTCAGATACACACATACTATAACTGGGAATATATACATCTATGTCTATATCTAGCTATCTGTTTACACTTAAAGTCCTAGCCTCTCTCTTAAGCTCCAAACTAGCATCAACAATTGCTTCTTGCACAACAAAAATTGGATGTTCAATATGTATCTCAAACTCAATATATGCCAAGCAGAATTCATTATCTTTTGCACCCCAATACTCTCCTCTTCCCAATGTTCCCAATACTGTTGAAGGCACTATCACACTTCTCAGTCAGACTCATAACCTTTGTGTCATCCTCAACTCCTCCCTCATATTCACCCTACACTTGCGATCTCATGTGTTGATAACTTCACATTTCTCAAAGATGTCCCCTTCTCTCCACTCACATGGAACAACTACCCTATTTAGGCCCTGTTCGCTTTTTGCCTGCACTAGTGTCATAACATTCTAGTTGGTTTCTAGGCCTTAAGAATCTCTCTACCCATGCTATCAAAGTGAATCTTCTTCAAGTGCTGCTCTTATTACCATGTCACCCCTATGCAATAAGCTCCAGTAGCCCTCTACTACCACCTAAGGTCAAATATAACAGCCTTTAAGTCATTTAAAAACCTTCATGATTTGGCCTGATCCCTTCTTCCTTGTATAGTCTTTATTCTTACACTCCCCCCACATACATAATTCTACAATCTAGCTATACTGGCCTAGTTGCTATTCCTCATAAAACACTCTAAAAAGACCAAGAAGCTAATCTATTAAATAAACAGAATGAGGATTACAAGATTAATAAACTATGAGCTAAATTTTATTTTGAAAATAAGATAAAGAAGAAAACCCTATTATTAAAGTAAAAAATGAGAAGGATTTGTAATAAACAAAGAATAAACAATATCATGAGAAACTAGTCTCTAATTATATACCCCCCAAAACATAATAAATAAATGAAATGTATCTTACAGTTACAAAAGTATAAAATATTCAAATTAACCAAACATGGAAAAAAGAATCAAAACAACTTGATCTAATAAAAAGTAATAAAGCAAGTGATAAATATCACAAAGCAAAAACATTCTGGACTAGATGAATTTAAAGTAAATTAAATCAAATATTAAAAGAATAAATAACTCCTTTGTACACAAACTGTCCCTAACTCCCACAAAAATAAGACTATAAGAAACTCCTTGGAAATCAGTTAAAAAATTGAAAAATATTATACCAACAGACACAAAGAACCTTCAACAAAATTTTGTTGTACATATATGTTAAAAATTCTAAAAAGTTCTGGGATATAAAGATTTTATTATGGACCAAGTATCTTTTCAAAATCACTGGTTAGAATTATTTATAACAGTAGAATCTTTCCAATTAAGGAAAGTAAAGTATAGATTCCATTATTTCCACAATAAGTTGACATAGTCTATAGATATGCTAGCTTCAGAAATAAGATAAGAAAAAGAAATTAAGGAAATAAAAACTGGAAAAGAGGTTCTACTAATAGAACCTTAGAGAATTTTTAAAAGGCAATTGAGAATTTTAATAAAATAGTAGTATACAAAGTAAATCTTTCCAAAATCAGTTTTTTTCTATATATTATAAAACCCCAAATGAAGCAATAGAAAGAAAGATTTTATTAAAGTTAACAAAATACACACAAAAAATCTGGGAATTAGTTTTTTAAGAATAAAGAACTTATACAAATAAAACTATGAAACAATTTTTGTAAAAATTAAAAGATTAGGGGGTGAAGTCAAGATGGTAAAGTTAGGAAATATCATATGCTCTCCCAAATTCCTTTCTAAATAATAGTAAAATAATGCCTCAAAAGAAATCCTGGAGAGACAAAACCTATAAAAGGATGAGGTAAAATAATCTACCAGCCCCAAACAAGTTAAAAGGTCAGCAAGAAAGATCCATCTCACTGGGGTGAGAGTGGAGTGAAGTCTACCCACAAGCTTCCTCAGCACAGGTCCAGTAGCAGTAACAGTTACAGTGGGTTCCAGAGCTCTTTTAGCTCTCAGATGACAAAAAAATCTCAGAAAACTGTTCAGGAGATTATAGGAGGCCCTTCCACTGGCACTGAATGTAGGACTTGTTTGTATTAGTTCTAGAGAGAAGAGGAAGCCTAGTAGGAACAGGGAACCTAGTCACAGTTCTAGGATAGAAAAGAATTCCTGTGGTCACTCACAGACCAGAGTACCAGAAGAACATTGATCACACTTCTTTTTAGATCAGTGATGGGGCAAAACTTTTTAAAGAGGGGACCAAAGGAAAGGAAATCTTCATATGTAAGTCTGTTTCTAAGGCAACTCTTTCGAAGTTTCATTGTACTGTATCCTACTCATTGTATTTGTCAGATTAGGAAACATGTCGTGTGGCTGGATAGAACATTTCTCGGGGGGGGGCTTCATCAGGCCCACGGCCATAGTTTGCCCATCACTGCTTTAGATCATACCACTCGGAAGATCAGAAATCTATGGACTGCCATAACTAGCTCTACCCTGAGAGAAAAACCAAAGTTTGAAGTAAAAAAGTTTGAAGTAAAAAAGTCAAAAGGCTGGAAACATGAGCAAACATCAAAAAAAGAAGAATCTGAACAAAAAAATTTATTATGGTGACAGGGAAGAACCAAACACAAACTCAGAAGAAGACAATGGGATCAAAGTAGCTACATGCAAAAACCAAGAAGAAAAATGTGAATTGATCTTAGGCCCTGGAAAGGCTCAAAATGATTTTAAAAATTAAAGAAGAGTGGCAGAGAAAAAGTAGGGAAAAGATAGTCAATGACTTGATAAAAGAGGCACAAAATATACTGAAGGAATACCCTAAAAAAAAAGAATGGGCCAAATGTTTTTTAAAAGGCACAAAAATACAATAAAGAGAAAGTTTCCTTAAAAATTAGAACTGGTCATATGGGAAAAATAGGTACAAAATTCATTGACAAAAGGAACTCTCATCAAGAAAATAGAATTGGCCAAATGGAAAAGGAAATATAAAAGCTCACTGGAGAAAATAATTCCATAAATATCAGGATTGGACAAGTGGAAGCTAATGACATCTTGAGACATCAAAACCAAAAAAAAATTAAAAGAAAAAATAGAAGAAAATGTGATATATTTCACTGGAAAAAGCGACTAGGAAAAGAGATTAAAGAGAGATAATTTAAGAATTATTGGATTACCTAAAAGCCATGACCCAAAGAAAGAGCCTTGACATATTACAAGTAATTACCAAGGAAAACTGCCCTGATATCTTAGAACCAGAGAGTAAAAAAGAAATCTGCTAATTACCTCCTGAAAGAGCTACCCAAATGAAAACTCTCAGGAATATTATATCCAAACTCCTGAGCTCCCAGGTGAAGTGCAAGAAGCCAGAAAGAAACAAGTCTAAAATCATGGAGCCACAGCCAAGATAGCAGAAAATTTAACAACTTCTATATTAAACTGGTAGGTTTGGAAAATATTTTGAAAGCAAAAGAGATGGGGAGTACAACCAAGAATCAACTACCTACCGAAACAGAGTATAATCTTTCAGAGGTCAAAATGGATATTTAATGAGATTGAGGACTTTCAAGTATTCCTGATGAAAAGACCATAGTTGAATAGAGAATCTGACATTCATACATATGCCTCAAGAGAAACATAAAAAGGCATACAGGAAAAAGAAATCTGAAGGTTAAACTGTTTTATATGCTAAGTGGGAAGATGATACTTTTAATATCTAAAAACTTTTTTTTATTAGGGAAGTTAGAAGTAATATACATATAGGACACAAAGGTGTGAGCTGACTATGATGGGATGATATTAAAAACATAAAATAAATTAAAGAAAGAGAAAAAAGAGGGACATACTGGAAGAATACTGAAGGAGAGGTAGAAAATGTGGTAAATAATATCACATAAGAGCAACACAAAAAAGCTTTGACAGTGGAGGGGGAAATAGGGAGGAGGAGGTAACATTTAGGTAAGTAATAAACAGGCAATATTCGAACCTTACTTTCATTGGAATTGGCTCAAAGAGAGAATAATATGCACATTTAGTTAGGTATAGAAATCGTTAGGTATAGAAATCTATCTTACCCTACCCATGGGAGTAGGAGGAGAGAGGTAAAGGGAAGGGTTGGTCAGAAGTGGAGGCAGATTGGAGAGAGAGAAGGATAAACAGGAATAAAAAACAGGATTGAGGGAAATAAACAACAGTGAATCTGAATGGGACTATATCTCATCCATAAAATGGAAGCAGATAGCAAAGTAGAATAAAAACCAGAACCCTCCAATATGTTGTTTACAAGAAATACACTAGAGAATACATACAGAGTAAAGGCAAAGGGCTAGAGGGGAATCTCCTATGCTTTAGGTGAAGTAAAACCAGTAAGGGGTGGCAATCATGATTCTCAGAAAATGCCAAAGCAAAATTAGATCTATTTAGATTAAGCAAGGAAATGACATTTTGCTTAAAGGTAGTGCTATTGACAATGACGTAATAGCAATATTTCTGTGTGTGTGTGTGTGTGTGTGTGGTAACATTTGATGTATATATACATCAAATGGTTCCACATCCAAATTGTTAAAGGAAAATTTACCAGTATCAAAAATGAAAAGAGTGAATTCACCCCCAAATTGAAGCAATCATTATGAGCTATTTTTGTCCAATTACATGCCAATAAATCAAGTGATCTAAGTGAAATGGTTGAATTTACAAAAATATAAATTGCCCAGATTAATAGAAAAGGAAATAGAGTATCTAAATAAACCTATCTTGGAAAATGAAATTGAATAAGCCATAAATGGGCTCCCCCTAAGAAAAACGTTCTCAGGATCAGATAGACTCACAAGTGAATTCTACCAAATATTTAAAGAACAATTAATAATCTCAGTATTATATAAATTATCTAGAAAAATAGGCAAAGAAGCCCTTCCAAATTCCTTTTATGACACAAATATGGAGTTGATACCTAAGCCAGAGAGTAAACACAGAGAAATAAAACTAAAGTCCAATTTCCCTAATGAAAATCAATGCAAAAAAATTAAATATAATACTATGAAGGAGATTACAGCAATGTATTATAAAAATTATATGATTATAACCTATGACCAGGTGGGATTCATACAATATACAATTTATACACAATATATTCAATATTAAGAAAATAATCAGCATAATTGACCATATAATACAAATCACAAAATTATCTAAATAGGTGTGGAAAAGCTTTTAAAAACACAAAGACCAGAGGAATAAATGTAGTTTTCCTCAAAATGATAAGGAGTATTTCTCTAAACCATCAGTAGGCATTATCTGCAATGGATTAAACTAAAAGACTTTCCAATAAGATCAAGGGTGCTGCAAGGATGCCCATTATCACCACCATCATTCAATATTGTGCTAGCAATGATAGCCAGAGCAATGAGAGAAAAAGAATTTGAAGGAATTAGAATAAACGATAAGGAAACAAAGCCATCATTCTTTATAGAAGATATGATGGTATACTTAGAAAATCCTAGAGAATCAACTAAAAAACTTGTTGAAATAATTAACAATGTTAGCAGAGTAGTAGTATATAAAATAAACCTACACAAATCATCAGTACACTTCTATATCATTACCAAAAAATCCAGTAGGGAGAGTTAGAAAAAGAAATTCCATTTAAAATAACTGTAGGCAATATAAAATCTTTGAAGTCTACTGAAAAGACAAACCTTAGAATTATAGGACTTTACAAAATACTTTTCACAAAAATAAATTCAGATCTAAACATTGGAAAAATATTAATTGCTCACTGATAGTCACACATCAATATAATAAAAATGACAATTATATCTAAATTAATTAACTTATTCAGTGTCATATCATTGAAACTACCAAAAATGTTTTATAAAGCTAGAAAAAATAACAAAATTCATCTAGAAGAACAAAAGATCAAGAAAATCAAGGGACAAAAGTAAAGGACCAAATGTGAAAGAAAGCAGCCTAGCTGCACCAGACAAAGCAGTGATCATCAAAAATATCTGGCACTGGTTAAGAAATAGTGGATCAGTGGGTACCCAACACACAATAGTAAATAACCACATAGTAATCTAATGTTTGATAAAATCAAAGATCCAATCTTTTGGGACAAGAACTCAGTATTCGAAAAAAATCTTGGGAAAACTTGATAACAGTTTGACAAGAAACTAGGTTTAGACCAAAATCTCAAGTAGTATACCAAGACAAGGTAGATATAAGTACATAATTTAGACACAAAGGGTGTAGGTGTACCATAAGGAAATTTGAGGAGCATGGAGTAGAGTAGTTTACCTGTCAGATCTATGGAGACAGTAAGAATTTAGGACTAGAGAGAGAGAGCATTAGGGAGTTTAAAAGATAATTTTGATTATATTAAATTAAAATATTTTTGCACAAACAAAATCAATTCAGACAAGATTAAAAGGAAAACAGAAAACATGGGAAAACTGTTTTATAGCAAGTTTTTCTGATAAAGGTCTCATTTCTCAAGTATATTAAGAACTGAGTCAAATTTATAAGATTTAAATTTATAAGACCACAAAGCATTCCTCAATTAATAAATGGTCAAAAGATATGAACAGGAAGTTTTTAGAAGAAGAAATCAAAGTTATTTAGTTACATAAAAATGCACTAAATCACTATTAGAGAAATACAAATTAAAACAACTTTGAAGTACTACCTCTCTGACATCTATCAAATTGGCTAAGATGGGAGAAAAAGAAAATGAATAAATGCTGGAGGAGATATGGGAAAATTGAAACACTACTGCATTGCTGGTGGAGTTGTCAAGTGATCAAACCATTCCAGAGAGCAAGTAGATTACAAAACTGTGCATATATTACAAAACTGTGCATATATTCTTTGACTCCGGCAAAATAATTCCTATATCTGTATCCCCAAAAAGAAAAAATAAAGAACTTATGTGTTCAAAAATATTTATAGCAGCTCTTTTTGTGGTGGCATAGAATTGGAAACTGAGGGAATTGTCCATCAATTGGGGAATGGCTGAAAAAGTTGTTGTATATGTTTGTAATGGAATACTATTGTGCTATAAGAAATGACAAAGCAGGATGCTTTCAGAAAAATCTAGAAATATTTACATGACCTCACACAAGGCAAAAGTGAACCAGTAGAATATTGTATATGGTAGCAGCAATACTGTACAATGATTAACTATGATTTAACTATTCTCGGCAATACAATAATCCAAGACAATTCTGAAGAATTTATGATGAAAAATGTCATCCACATCCAGAAAAAAACTGATTGAGTCCAATTACAGATTGAAGCATACCATTTTCACTCTTGTTGGTGATCACTCTATTTTCTTTCATAACATGACTAATATGGTATTAGAAACATGTTTTGCATGATTATACATATATAACCTGTATCAAACTATCTGCTGTCTCAGGAAGGGAGAAGAAAGGAAAGGAGGGAGGGAGGGAAAGGATTTTTAAAAATTAAAAAAAAGAATGTAAAATTAGATTTTACATGTAATTGTTAAAAATAAATTTTATTTAAAAAGAGAATTAAAAGAGTAATATAATAATCAGTATTCTTAGCTGAGTAGCCTTGGTGCTATGATAATCAAATTACCAAAAAGGATACTTTTATAGTATAAGGAAAAAAATATCATAATTCATTGGAAATATAAAGGTCCAAGCATATCATCAAAAGATAAAAGTTTATTGTTTGCTTTTATATCATTTATTGTAAAATCATGTAATCTCATATAAAAACTTCTATGTCATATCTGTAACTAGAATGTTAGGATAATCCCAGTTAATTTACTGTGTTTAAGCAGTGATAGATAAGTAAGAGAGTTAGCTTAAGAGCTCCTGTTATCAATCTTGGAATGTTAAGTGCACAATTAAATTAAATTCTGATTCTGGATAAAGATAGCAGAAGTGATCATAGAGTCAGTTGTAAAAATAGGAATAGTATTTTCATTTTCTAGGTATTTGTCAATAACAGGGTCCTCAGATTTTATGACTAAGAGAGATGGCTTTGTTTACCTTTATTTCTCTACTTAAGAGTTACAGTCTGAGGTTATTATAGGATCAAAAAATTGCTTGTATCTTTTACTAGAATTTATCAGCTATTAGCCAATATATTTTGAGTATGTGGGTCTTCTTAATCAATGATTTGTATAAATTGTCAAAAACCTATAAAAACTATAAACATCTATATAAGCTGTCTTCCATCACAGAGTGGGTGTGATGGGACTGTACTTGACCCCACAAATAAAGTCAGTTTTCAGCTCACAATTATGGCCCAGAGATTTTTAAAAGATTTCTTATAATAAAACTATTAAAAAAAAGATAAGATGGTGGGAGTAGAGGCATGGAAAGCTCAAATCTCTCTGAGAATACTCTCCCACCAACTTTAAAATAATGTTTCAAAATTAATACTGGAGTGATAGAACCAACAGGGGAATGAGTGAAGTAATTTTCCTGCAGAAAACAACTTGGAAGGTAGGCAGAGAAAGTCTGGTCCACTCAGGTGAGAGGGAAACATAGTGTGCTCTCATAGCAAAACCATACAGCCCTTGACAAGGCTACTCTGAGGAGTAGTGGCATGAAACAACAGCAAGTCCCCTACCCCACACCTACTACTGCTACAGATTCTGAACCTGGGTCCAAGCCAACTTTGAGACCTGGAGACCCTGCTTAAGCCAATGGCAAAGCACTCCATGTCAACGCCTTGAAGTTCCAAGTCCTAGCAGAAGCCTGCAGTGAGGCCTCAAGCCCTAGTGCTAGCCAGTTTGTGGTGTGCCTTACTGGTCTAGACCGAGATGGAGGCTCTAAACTCCTGCTCAGGATGAGGTCCCACTAACATAAAGTAATCTGCCATGTGCTTAGTTGGTACAAGCCCAATGGGAGGTCCAGAACCTTGCCCAAGTCTTGAGAGGTTAGGCCCTGAGCCCCAGCATAAGGTAGCCCATAGTGCTCTGAGTCATATAAAGATATTAGCAGTCCCTAGAGGAGACTGAATCAGCAGTGGAAGGTGGCTTTCAGAGCTCCCAGTCCACAGGCCATCCTAGAGCTAAAAAGGTAGCAGACAAGGAAAAAATGAAGTTTAAGAGTATGTCCCTATTACCTTGAGAACAAAATTTTAAAAAATTTAAATACCATGGAGCCCCAGGTAGAATTACACAGGTTTTAGGAGCTTACACATTAAAGGATCAGGGAGACTTGGAATATGATATTCCAGAAGGCAAAGGAACTAGATTTACAAGCAATAATCACCTACCCAACAAAATTGAGTATATTCCTTTAGGGGATGTGGGTGTAGGGGAAATGGTAATTTAATAAAATAGAAGATTTCCAAGCATTCCTGATGAAAAGACTAGACCTAAACAGAAAATATGAGTTCAAATACAAGGCCCAAAAGCAGCATAAAAAGGTAAACAAGAAAGAGAAAATTTAAGGAATTCAATAAGGTCAAACTGCTTATATTCCTATATGGAAAGACATTATTTGTAACTCTTGAAATTTTTATCAGTATTAGAGCAGTTAAAAGGAGTATACATGGACAGAGGGTAAGTTGATTAGGATGACATGATGTACAAAAAAAAAAAAACCCAAACAAGGTATGAAAAAGGATTGCACTGAGAGAAAAGGAAAGGGAGAGTAGAATAAGATAAATTATCTCTAAATAGGCACAAAAATATTACAGAGGAGGAGAGATAAGGGTGGCAACAGGTAATGCGTAAGCCTTATTCTCATCAGAATTGGCTCAGAGAGGGCATAACAACCATACTCATTTGAGTGCAGAATCCTATCTTACCCTCTAGAAAAAGTAGGAGGAGAATAAGACAGGACAGAAGATAGAAGGGAGGAGTAAATAGGATGAAAAGGAATGGGATGAACTTGCCCATAAAATAGAAGTAGATTGCACAGTGGATTAAAAACCCAAATCCTACAAGAAACACACTTGAGACAGGGAGATACATACATAGTAAAAAAGCAGGTGAAGCAATCATGATCTCAGACAAAGCTATGGAAAAAATAGAGAAAAGATATCATAGACAATGAACTAGTATCAATATTAAACATATATGCATCAAGTTATAACCTCAAAATTTTTAAAGAAGAAATTAAATGAGCTTCAAGATCTAGATAAATCAAACAAAAAATAAATAAGTGAAGGAAGTAAATGAAATTTAAGAACAGTTAAATTTAGAAATGAGAATGGGAATACCTTCTTTTCAGCAGTACATGGCATCTACCCAAAAAGTCACCATATATTAGGGCATCACAACATCATAACCAAAGACAGAAAGCAGAAATAAAAAATGCATCCTTTTCAGCTCATAATGCAATAAAATTTATAAACAGCAAGGGTCCGTGGAAAGACAAATTAAAAATTAGAATAATATATTTCTAAAAAAGGGGTGAGTCAAAGAACAAATTATGGAAACAATTAGCTTCATTAATGGGAATGACAATGATAATATGGCATATCGAAATTAATGGGATACAGCCAGAGCAATACTTAGGAGAAAATGTATATCTCTAAAGGCTTACATCAATAAAATAGAATTGGTTTTATAAAAAAATAGAATAAAATTGGTTAATTTGATTTTTAAAAAAAGAACATCAAATTACTAGTATCAAAAATAAAAAGGGTGAATTTACCACCAATGAAGATGAAATTAAAGCAAATTAAGCGATATTTTGTCCAATTATATGCCAATAAATCTGACAATTTAAGTGAAAAAGATAAATATTTATGAAAACATAAAATGCCTAGATTAACAAAAGAGGAAATAGGATGTTTAAATATAATCCCATCTCAGAAAGAAATTGAACAAGACATCAATCTACATGAACTGATGCAGAGTGAAATAAGCAGAACCAAAAGAACATTGTACACAGTAATAGAAATATTGTACAATAATCAACTGTGAAAGACTTGGCTATTCTCAGTAATACAATGATCAGGACAATTCTGGAAGGACTGATGATGAAGACTGCTATATACCTCCAGAAAAAGAGCTGCTAGAATAGGAATTCAGATCAAAGCATAGTACTTTTCACATTAGTTTATTTATGTATTTATTTGGGGGGTTTGCTCATAAAAGTATTCTTTTATAACAATGACCAATATGGAACTATGTTTTGCATGATACTCTATATGTAACCCAGATCAAATTGCTTACCATCTCTGGGATAGGGGGAAAGAAGAGAGGGCAGGAAACAATTTGAATCTTATAATTTGGAAAATAGATGTTGAAAATTGTTATTATATAATTGAGAAAATAAAGTTGTCATAAAAATTTTAAAGAGGTCTAATCTGTTGCTACAAGATCTCAAACAATATTAACTATCAAAGTCATTTGGATCAGAGTGTATGTATGTATGTCAGTCAGTCAACAAACATTTATTAAACAAATACTCCTACTATATTCCAGGAACTAGAGAAAAAAAAAAAGAAATATTTTATCTCCTGTTTGGCATTAAAAGCCCTCCTTATTAACCTGGCCTTTCTAGTCTTCTTATGCTTTCTGTACTAGGAACTCTACAATCCAGTGATATTTTTTTTGTTCTTCCTGGAAGAAGACACTTCATTTCCCCATTGCATATTCCTGATTTATGAAATGCTCTCCTTCCCTCCTCATCTTCTCCTGGTTTTCCTTCAAGTCCCAACTAAAATCTCATCTTCTAAGAGAAGCCACCTTCTCCAATCCCTCTTAATTCTAGTTCTTCTTTCTGTTATCTCCTTTTTCCTAGGGAGTCTGAACATTGTTATTTCTATGTTGTGCTGCTTCCCATTTAATTTTGAGCTCCTTGAAGGCAAGGGACTGCCTTTTGTCCTATATATCCCCAGCCTTAAGCATATGGCTTATATAGTAGGCACTTAATAAATCATTATCAACTAATTGTGGTATGTTTATTAAGGTAATGGAAGATTACAGTGCTTTAGGAAATGGGAGCAATTATCATTTCACATTTATATAGCATTTTCAAAAAGAATACAAAATAACCATTAACTAGATATCTATTTTCTACTTCTTTTGAGGCACTCTATTCTATTTTTGGACGTCTCTAATTTTTAGGAAGTTTCTCCAGACATTAAACCCAAATTGGCCTCTAGGGTCAAATAAAATACTTGAAGATAGCCATAAATCATTCAGTCAAAGCTAGGCCTGGCTTGCCTTTGAAAGTGCAACTAAACTATACTCAAAAAGCCTGGGAGTTGTATTTTTTCCCAGATTAGGAAGTGATGAAACTTCAGGGAACCCTAAGAGAGACTTTCCCCCTACTGGGGCAGTTTTTAAATCTCTCTGGAATGACACAGAGTTGGAACTGGAGAGAGAGTGTAGAAGATGAATCTACATCATAATAATGGACAGAAGGATATAACGTACTTTATTAAAGAAGGCCCTGTAGTAAATAACCAAAATCAAGGTGCACTAGAAATCTGGTTTTTAGCTCCAATTGTACTACTAACTTTTGAGCACTTTCCAAGATTAAGTAGGTAACTAAAGTCTGTCTTGCTACCTTTTCAGTTAAAAAACATTCTATGCCTCCAATGTGAGAGACAGAGAGACAGAAAGAGAGAGAGAGAGAGAGTGAGTTAGTCTCTGAGATAAGATTATTATATTTTCCAGCAACTGATGGCCAAAGGGTAGCTACAAAGGACAGGGAGATATCATGTATTGCTATACTTCTTAGAAGCTGTGGCTTCTCTTTTAAAAATTCCTCATTAATCTTATGGGAAAATGAGATTTTTAAATTCTCTCAGACTGGCTAGTGTTTATCCTTTTTCAGCAAATAAAAGTAAATACTTTATCTGCCCTTTTAAAAAAATTTTACCAATAGAACTTGGAAAATTGTGAGTTATGACCTCTACATGAACTATAACCTCACCTCATTGTTTTTTAAAAGTCATATAATTTTCTTAATTATTCTATGCTAATGTTCTTCTAAGTTGTCTAATATTCTCTGAAAAATAAAAAAATCAAAAGGTTATCCTACCAATTTGCATTTTTGTTATCCAACATTCTCATTTTTAAAATTTTTGAGAAAAAGATGATTCAGAAATATCAAGCTTTACCCAAGATAAAAGATAATGGGGCTGGGAATTCCTCTTTGGTATTAACTTTAGAATCCACCTTTCTGCTGCATAATTGATCATTTTATTATTAACTTTGCTAACCTTGTCCCTCAAAACAGAAGGTTGAAAAACCCATATACCAAAAACAAATGATGCCATTGTCCCTTATCATGATGTAATCAGTCAAGGACATGCATTGTGATTAACTACCATTTCCCCACCTCAAATGAAGTTTCACTAGAAAAAAAAAATGAATATACACTACTACCTTTTGCTTTTTGATATATATTATAATAATACAGCTTCTTGCCAGTGACATCTCTCCAATTTTTATTCTATTAAAATAAATTTCAGAAGACATTATCTTCTAGATAGATTTTCAAATTTTAATATTACCAAGAATAATTAGTTACTAAATAAAAAGAATTAATGATAAAAACCATTATTTTAGGTTATCCATGGATGACAAAGGTCATGTTTAAAATGTTCTGTAACTTCCATCAAATTTCCTTTAAAACTGACTCTCATAGAGCTGTGAATTTGTCTAAACATTCTAATAGGTAATTTAGAGTTATGGTTTATTATGGTTAAGGAGCTTTTTCTCCCACATAGTGTATATATTTAATTACTTGGTATTGCATTTGAAAAGAACTTCAGTATAAAATACAAATGAATGTCAATAGGACTGTCATAATGGTGGAGTAGTTGTCCTATACCAAACTCTCCACTCTTAAAAGCTTAAAAAAAAAAAGAAAGAAAGATGAGCCAATGAGAATAAAATTAAAAGTTCAAAAAGAAAAAAGAGAAGAGTCAAGCATAATCCCAGTTCCTAAGAAAAGACAAAAGAAAAATGGATAAAAATTCAAAGAGGATATTACAACCCTGAGCAATATTAAATATTATTAAAGGTGATGGAAAATAAAACAGAACTTCCCCCTCTGAAAATAATTCTGCAGACATGGAACAACAGCAAAAGACTCCAAAATAGTTTCAAAGAAACAAAGCTCTTAGAAGAGATATCAAAAATGAGATTGTTAGAAATCAAAGGTCTCAAAGCAGAATTAAAGATAAACTACAAGATGCATAGAAATAACTCAAGAATATATTTATTTATGGGTACAAAGAATTTTTAAAAGGAAAGGATCTAAAATGACAGATTTGAAAATTAAAATATCTAAGTTCAAGAAAATTGAGTAGAGAAGAAACAGAAGGAAGTTAACTTTAAAAGAACACTAAAAAAAATCAAAGCAGCTGTTCTTTTTTTTTTATATATATATATATTTTTTAACCCTTGTACTTCGGTGTATTGTCTCATAGGTGGAAGAGTGGTAAGGGTGGGCAATGGGGGTCAAGTGACCTGCCCAGGGTCACACAGCTGGGAAGTGGCTGAGGCCGGGTTTGAACCTAGGACCTCTTGTCTCTAGGCCTGACTCTCACTCCACTCCAGCTGCCCCTAAAGCAGCTGTTCTTAAAGAAAGAATGTACAGAAACTTTTAGGATCAAAGGTTTCTCAAAAGAAAATTAATTAAAAAATAACATTCTGTTGGAAATAACATAAAAAAACTATCTGGAATTTTTGAATACAGATAATAAAATATTGATTCATTGAAACCACAGATCTCACTGCTAGAAAGAAACCTACCAAGAGAAAACAGTGGTTAATCAGTGCACTTCCTTGCTAGAAACAATGAAGAAACATTTATCTCTTGTATGTGGACTTTTCAACATACTGTATTGAGGGACAAACTCTAAGATATGGTATACAATTTTCAATAATAAGAGAAAAGATTTAAGCTAAGAAGGAATACCAAATGAAATAATGCAGACATATTCAACATCCATTAGAAATCACAAAAGTAAATGGAATAAGATATATTCTATTCCAAAGCACTCAAATGTCAACCCAAACTAAAATAGCCTGCAAAGTTCAAACTTCATCATGAAGGAAAAAACAACAGTAGAGGTATTTCATGGCATTCTCCAACAAATATACAGCAACTCTAAGGCATTTGACTTAGAAGACATTCCAAAATAAGGAGGAAGCCAAATAAACATCCTTTGCTCAATAATTATACTTCATCAATTAGAACAGTTCATTAGTACTATTAGTATTAGACTATGGAAAGAAAGGGAAAGAAGAGGAGGTAGGGGAGGGGAAAAGAAAAGAAGGGAAGGGTGTGGAGGAGAGGAAAGGGAAAGGAAAGAAAGGGGCGTAGAGGAGGGGAAAGGAAGTAGAGAGAGAGAGGTGAGAGGGGAGGGATAGGGAAAGAAAAGAAGAGAGGGGAGGGGAAGAGAACCTAAGGGTAAAGGACAGAAAAAAAGGATAAGAAAAAGGTAAAAGGAAAAGGAAGACATTGATATTAGTGATTAAAAGTAAACTGAAAGAATCAGGAGAACAAAAGAAAGGAAAGCTAAATTATTATTCTGAGAACCAAGTCTTCTCTATGCTAGGGATTGTGCTAGAGAATAAAGTAGAATGGATAATTTGATTTTAGGAGTGAGGAGGCATCATAATAAAAGCCAACCTTTGGGATTCATTCCCTCTATGACAGTAATGGCGAATCTTTAGAGATCACATGTTGTACCCTGCCCCCCAAAGACCATGCCCTCCACCTAGTGCTGGGCATGCTCTGCCCCTTCCCCTCCACTCAGTGTGTGTGTGGGGGGAGTGGCCTGAGCACTCTGCTCCCCTCCAGAGCTGCCACCTGTGACCTTACCCCCTCTGTGTGCTCCCATTGGGCAGAGGGGTGGGGATGTGAAAAAATGTCATCAGGCCCAGTGTAGGAGCAGGGGAAGTGAGCAGCTCCACCTGAGCCCCTCTGCATTTCTAGTAATGAACTCAGGTGGGGGGATAGCTGAGTGGCCCCAGAGAGTGTTCTGCGTGCCATCTTTGGCACCCATGTCATAGGTTCACCATCACTGGGATAGGGTAATGAATGAATAAAGCGCTCAACAGTGCCTACTAATGGGTGGGTATAGGGAGAACAGAAAGAGAAGAGCTCCTGGAGCTTCCTTCAGTCCTTAAATAGATTTTTGGTCCAAATCTTCTGCTCTAAGATGGCCAATGGCCCCTTTGCTCAGTAGTTCCCTTTTCTGTTGCAGCAAGATCTCCTTTTGATTTCTACTTTAGCCACCTTCCCCACTCCAACTCCCAGCTTATTAAATCCTGGGAAGGCCTGACAAAGTTAACCCCATTCTAGTTACTGCCTACACACACACACACACACACACACACACACACACACACACACACACACACACACACACACACACACACACACTTCCTTTCAGGTTGTATCACTCTCGAACACTTTCTTTAACTCCCTATTCCCAAAGAGATTTAAAACTCTCTACCCTGAAAAAACTCCATCCTCTAGTTTACATCCTAAAATAACTTTCTGCCTTTCCATACTGTGAATAAATATAACTCCTATTATTTAGTGACTTAGGTTCCCATGTTAATTTGCCAATCTAAGCCTTGCCAGAATGACTATTAAACCTGGAAGTACTTCCCTACAAGAAGACTGGAAAGATAGGAGAAAGGGTCAGGTTATAAAGAGTTCTAAAGGACAAACAAAGGAATTTGTATTTGATCCTGGAGGCAATAAGGAACTACTGAGCAAGGGGGTGACATGGATCAAGGTTACCTTTCAGAAAAATCACTAGCTTAGGAGAGGAAAGATTGGAGTAGGAAAAGATCTCTGAGGCTTGGAGACCAGTTAGAAGGCTATTGTAATAATCTAGGCAAAAGATACCAAGGACCTGAACTAGATATTGGCTACACAAATGGAGAGAAGGGGACATATAACTTCCTTAACTTTTTGGTTTTTGTTTGAATCAATCAGGTTGTTCATTTTTCAATTCTTTGTGTGTGTACCAAGCCTTCAGTAGGAGTGAGCTAAGCTGGTGAAGAGTGTTGCCTTCCCCTTTAGAGTGACCAGGCCAAAAGGATTTTATTTGAATCCCTAAAAAAAGTATTTGAGATAAGGTAGATATAAATCTAACCAAACACCCCTTCTGGAGATAGGAAAATGAATGTGCTCCCTGAAAAGGCAGAAGTTATAATCTTAGAGATGGAGAGGGCCAGGTCCAAAATAAAATATTCATTCTTGCCACAAATGGGCCAGCAGTATGTTTTAGATGGCAGTCTCACTCCTCTTCTCATGAGGAAATGAAAAGTAAGGGTCAATGAGAGAACATCAAATATCTATATTGAAGTCCTTAGGATGGGGTCAGCAATTGGGACAGAAAGACTGGATGAATTCACTGAGAAACGAAAGAGAATGTCTTGGGGGCCACTAGGATCTGGATTAGTAATAAATTTGCAAAGTATGAATCTTCAAGGAGAGGTTGCTGAGTTAATAGAGGGTGAGTCTGAATGTGGCAAAGGTGAACAAGAAGTATTACAATTCTACCATCATGGCCAATGGTTTGGGATTGGGGAGAGGGATGAAAGAAAGTAGAGATAGTACAATACATAGTAGTAGTAAGAGAAATGAACAGTGCCAGATCTTGATGATGGTCACATAAGAAAGGAAAAGATTTATGACAAAGAGAAATTTTTCAATTATAGATCAGGCATTCCAAAGGACAAAATGGAAGCCCTAAAGGAATTGGGAGGAGGGCACTGATGGAACAGGACTAAGATGGATAGGAGTAAACAAGTGATTGGTTTTGTTTGGGGATAATTACACCAGTAGCAAGGAGTTCAGAATTTCTAGGATGAGATGAGTATGAGTTTGTTAACCACAAGAGTGAGTCAAGAACGAGAATTAGTGCTTGGAGAGACGAGATCATTCTAGGTCTTTTGTGGTTCACCTTTTGGCAAGTGAGGATTTCCTTTGCTCTAAGGTTTCACCTCACAGCAGGCAAGAGCAGATAGAGATAGTAGAGCCTTAGTGAAGGAGGCCTTTGGTGGCAGAAAGTGAGAGAGATCTTATCCACACTTCCTGGTGCAAGAATCCAGGAAGGAATAAGCTCTAATGAATGCCAGGCATGCAGTTCTGCAGTGGAGCTAACCCTCGGACAGGGGCCTTCAAAAGCCAAGGGATGGCAGGTTTCAATAATTCTGCTCTGAACTGAGATTCCCAATTTAACTTCATTCATCATATCTTCCTCTAAGAGATCACGGAACCTCAGTAAGAAACTTCAACATTAGCTTGTGATTTAATATCAGGAAATATAGGGGAAAGGATAAGAAGCCTAATTATATTTTCCTATATTTGAAATGTGAAAAATGAAATATAAAAGCCCCTTCAGAACACCATGACCACTAAATTTTAAAAAATACTGTTAAAATTCATTAAAATATTACTAGGGGAAAAAAGTCTAAAGTGACATGGCAGCAACTTTCCTATTTGAAAGGAAAACAGCTATTGCTTATACTATTAGCATGCTCCTTATGTTAAGGAAGAAATGGCATAAAGACAAACATGTTTAGTCTTCCTCCTTCTAATAGCAGTTATAGGAAAAAAATCAGAAATAGAAGGGGGAAAATAAACAAGCTTCTCAGGAATTTAATAAATGTTCGTTTAATAAATGTTCCTTTCTACTACTGGCTTTTAAATATTGTCTAACTTTTAACACAATGAAAATGTGAACCATTTGAAGCTCCTCAGAAAAATATTCATTATTCTACTCTGTTCTTAAGTGGTGAGCCCTGGCTAACAACTCAGTCTTCTGACAGCAGAAATCAGTGCAAAACCATGTTTTGCATCCCCCTTCAGCTTCTTTGAGGAAGCTTGGGGAAAAGAAAACTTGTTCTACTTGGAATTATAGGGCCTGAGTTGGAATCCAGATTCAGCTATTTTTCCTGCCTATAATATGCAGGCAGGTTGCTTTTCCTCTCATTCATTTCTTTCTCCTGTAAAATAGGGCTTTCAATTCCTCTCTAGGTTACACTGAGGTTTATGAAAAGGACAGTGTAAGGAACTGTCCCAAAGAGGCTGGCATGAATAGGCTGTGATCTGCACTCGACACCTCCCCCCAACCCCCGGTGACGGTCAAGGTCATGGGCAAAGGCCGGGAATGTTCGCGCTTACTTCTTCTTCTTGGAGTCCGAAGTCCTCGACACGCTGAGTAGGGGCCTCATGCAGGGAGTAGGCGAGCGCCTCCTGCGGCCCGTGGCTAGCGAGGCTCCTCGACGGCGCGGCGCCCGAGCTCTCGGAGAGGGCGAGCGCCGTTTGCGGCGCTGCGTCGGGGAGCCCCTCTTGGCCCTGGGAGGAGCGGACGGCGCCCGCAGACGGGTCGGCACCACCCCGGTGCAGCAGCAGCCTCGGCGGCGCGGCGAGACCTTCCGCCGGGGGTCTGTACAGTACGGCGACCCTGAGGTTCGGCGCCTGCAAGCCACCCCGGCAGCACCAGTGGACGTGGCGGGCAGCCTCTTGCCCGTCGGTGAGGGCGAGCGCCGCCTCCGCGGACCCTGCGGGGAGCGCCGCCTCCGGGCGGAGGGCGAGTGAGGCCGCGTCCGCGAGGATGGCTGCAGCGACGGCGGCAACGACTGCTGCAGCGAAGACTGCTGGCGGCGGCGCCTCGACAGCGTCCGAGGACTGTGGGGGCTGTGGGGGCTGCGGCGCCGCCGCCGCCGGCGGGTCGTGGTTGGGCTCGGGGGCGGGGACAGGTGGAGCTCTCCCCAGCCTACGTGGAGGGGGCACTTCTTGGAGGTCCCGTGATGCTCCGTGGTGCTCCCGGGTGGTGGGGCTGCGCTGCTCTGCGCTCCGCTCCGTGGGGCCGGCCCGCCGTCGGTGTCTGGGTGGCGGTGGTGGGGCGGCGGGGGCGGCGGAGTCGGTGGTGAGGCGGTGTTGGTGGTGTCGTTGACGACGCTGCCGTCGATGGGCCGTTGCGCGCCTTGGAGCTCTCTGGCTGCGGGCCTTCGGAAGGGGAGGGGTGGGGGGAAGGGATGCGGATGCAGGGAACAGGCACGAGCCCCACCGCCTTGCCGGGCGCGCTGTCCCTCCCTAGGGTCCTTGGAAGGACTCGCTTCTCCTGCACCAGAGCTTCTGCGCAGAGAAATAGAGGCAACACCTAGTTTGGGGTGGGGAGCCGGCTGGGCTCAGACCAGAGAGGGCTTGCAAGAAAGGGATCCAACAAATTTAGGATAAGAGGAAGGGGTCTCATGAGGTAATGGCGGTTTGGCCTATTTTCCTTAGGGACTCAGTGACCCAGGAGTTTATATAAGCTACCTCTAGACAGTGATTGTGACATGATAATAATGTAAATACCCACGGAGCTGCCCTGATGACATCTAGCCCAAGTCACTCATTTTTTACAGATGAGGAAATAGCCCAGAGAGACTAGGTGACTTATTGGAGGCTACAGCAGTTTTAAGAATGTGAACTGACTTTGCTTATCATTCGACTCTCCTTAAATCCCTTCATTATTTCTAATGTAGCCAACACAGATATTAAATATTAAGGAAGCCCACTTCATGATTCTCAAACTAGCTAATAATGACAAAAATGGAAAATGATAAATTTTGGAAGAGATCTAGAAAATTTGGGACACATACACTGTTGGTGGAACTGTGAACTGATCCAACCATTCTGGGAAGCAATTTGGAACCATGCCCAAAGGGCCATCAAAAACTGGGCAACAATACCACCACTACTAGGTCTGTATCCCAAAGAGATCAAAGTTAGGAGAAAAGGACCTATGTATACAAAAATATTCATAGCAGCTCTTTTTGTGGTAGCAAAGATCTGGAAACTGAAGGGATATCTCATCAATTCAGGAATGGCCAGTTCATATTTTGTGCTCAGTGATACCCTTGCAATGGACAAAAGACAAGTAATGTCATTTTTAGCAGCCACTGCCTACAGTATTGATAGTGGGATGGGGAGGAAAAGTGAGGATTCCTCTTAAACAGAGATCTGAGCACACTATTCCTCTACTTAATCAACTCCAGTGGTTTCCTTTTGTCCCTAGTATCACACTCAGACAATTCAGTTTAGCCATTAATATCTTACACAGCCTGAGCCACCTATCTTTCCAACGTTATTAGACATTCTTCCCCTCCTGCACTGGACATCCTCCATGCCTTGAATCCATTCCTTATCTCTACTTCAAAGAGTACCTCTTTTCCTCTGAGATATAACTCCAGCACCATCTTAGTTGCTAATGCCCTCCATCCTAAACTACCCTTTATTTCATTTTATATATATATATATACTTCATTATATATATATGTATATATATATACTTCATTATATATATACTTCATTATATATATATACTTCATTATATATATATATATACTTCATTATATATATACTTGTGTATTTGTATTGTTAAAACTATATATGCTATATATATATATATATATATATTTTCTATATGTACTTGTCCATTTCCCTCTCTCTAATAAAATGTAAACTCCAACTAAGAATGGATTATTTCATTCTTTGTATTTATATCCCATTGTGCCTAGCACAGTGCCTGGCACATAGTAGGACCTTAATATTTGTTCATGAACTCATAGACTATAAACATTGATCTCTTTGTACAATTCTGACATCTTAGGAAAATTGAACCACATCCAAAATGAGAAAAATACCAAAAAGATTGTGTTTTTCATGGGCTCCCAAGAATTTAAAAACAAGTCTGATTTATACCAAAATATTCATAATAGCATTCTTTATGGTAGTGAGAAATCAAACACTGAAACCAAGTAATTGCCCATTAGTTAAGGAATAACTGAGATACAATTTCATATTAGGTGGTGAGAAATGATGGCTATGAGGAATTCAGAGGAATTTAGGAAGATTTGTATGAACTGATGCAGAATAAATAATACCAAGAAACCAATATACACAATGACTACAACAATGTAACTGAAAAGACTATTAAAAGGAACTTAAACTATGAGAATTCCAAATACAAGTAAAGAGCAGATAATGAAATATGCCTCTTCTCTCATAGGACCAAATAATGTATATATTGTCAGATAAAATCTTTGCTTATTATTTTGTGATAAGATAGGACTCAGTCTGGGAGAAGTGGTAAATGACTCCTGAAGAGAAAAGACAAAACTTTTTTTTTTAATCATGTTTTAGATGGAAATAACTGGTTATAGACATGCCACCAAAGATTCAGCTTTTCTGTCAGTGACCAGATCAAAAGAAATATCCAAGAAGAAAAGGATAAATATCAGTCATGGATTTTATTGATGAGGTAATTAAGGCCTAGAGGATGATAGTTGATAGTTTAATTATAGAAGCTCCAGAGTTAACTATTTAAATAATCTGTAGATTACTAAAAATCAGAAAGAAACAAAAGCCATAATTTGCAGGATAGGTCCACCAGAGTACACATCCCCTTGGTTCAAGGGCCTAAATAACTCTGTATTCCTTTAATTCACAAGTTTATAAAGTAAACACCAATGAGTTTATTTTATCCAGAAGGCACAACCTAAATGTGAGGCATTTGATGAAATAAGCAACAAAACACTTCCTGCCAAACCTGAGGGGTCTCCATGAGAAAACTGGACATGTATGCATAGGAAACACACAAGGAGAGGTGCATATGCAAAGTACCATGTGTGGTCAGGGTGTAAACATGGAGAGATGCACATTTATGGCCCAGGCTTATGCCTGGAGAGTTAACTCATGCCTCTGATGCGGTAGGGCCATTGATGTCTTTCTTGTGATGTTGATGTGCTACTCTCACCAGGACTTCTTTTCCGATCGGTTTATTGTCTCCACCCACTGCTACTCAGCTGTAGACAGCTGCCAGATGCTGATACTTGAGTGACTGATTAATCTTTGCTGTATATTGTTCTACTGAACACATGGCCTTGGAGCTTCTCTCTGTTCCAGGCTCTGCCTCATTTGGATTATATCTTGTCTTGGATCAGCAAAAAGCCTTCCCTTAGCTTGCTTCTCTCTTACTCCCTTCAGTCTTAGCTAAATCCATACCAATCCCTTTACAGCAAAAATCAGGGCCCTCATAGATGGCTAATGCCCTCAGGCTTTATCTTTTCTCCATACATTTCCCCGAAATATGGGCTTTATCCATCTGTCAAAGACTTCACTCTAACTAATGGCAGACATTTTTTAATCTTTGAAGATTAGACTTCTATCTGCCCAGACAGCTATTTGGCATGGTGATAGATACACTGGGCCCTAGTTTAAAGAAGGATCTGAGTTCAAATCTAGCCTCAGACAACTTGCTATGAACAAGTCACATAACCTTTTTTTCTGCCTCAGTTTCCTCATTCATAAAATGGGGATTAACAATAGCTTTAATAACAATAAAAATATTCCCTGGGGTGGTTTTGTGAGAAACAAACAAGATATTTGTAAAGTTCTTTTGTAAATCTTAAAGTGTGATATAAACTTTAGCTATTATTACTAATGACCAAACAGCTCTAGGATTTGGATTCCCCAACTTTTTAGCCCTATGTTTTTTAGTTTTCCCATGGAATGAATAGGAAAGATAAAAGGCCCAAAGGATGAAGTTAAATTAAAAGTCATTGTCTCTTCTATCAATTTAGTTGTATTTCTGAATATTTTATCTGTACATACAGCTAACTAGATTAAGGAAAATTTTGAGACACATGTTAACATGAGAAAATTACCAATTTACAACTGGAATTCTGAACTACTAAACCCAGAAACTACCTGAACCAACAACTAATCAATCCCTGTACTAAGAGGAGTCAAAAGCCACTTTGGGCTTTTGGGTTTGAGCTCGTTCATGAAACATTATAAGGTAGAATGACTGAAGATTATAAGCCTAATTATGCCATAGATGACAGATGAGTAAAATATATTTAAGAGGTAAGGGACATGTTCACAGCTAAATATGTCAGAAGTAGGATTGAACCTGGATCTTCCTGATGTCAAATCTGCCACATCAGTAGTGTAGACCTTGAGAACCCCAGACTTACTCAGGGAGTCTGAGAACTCAAAATTTTTCATAATAATATTAAGACATTATTTGCCCACTAAAATGTCCTTCCCTATAGGCTGTATTCATATATTTCAACCAAAACAATGTCACAAGATATTGAATGCAGAAGTAGGTGTGAAAACATAGCTGTTTTCTTTAATGCCAAACATTAAGGAAATTTGCAAAAATGTGTTAAAAACAATTCCACTCCTCTCACTGATATTTTTTGTTTTGGAAAATATAGTTGTTTTCATTAAAGTCTGCTATTTATATTAATTTTTATCAACTTAATTGTATTTAATGTGTTATTTTTAATCAATAAATTAAAATATTTTGTTTTCATTTTGAATATGGTAAACGTTGAGAGTTAGAACACACATAAACAAAAAATTATTTGAGGTTCTTAGTAATTTAAAGAGTATTAAGAAGATCCTAAGATCAAAAATTTAAAAAACCTCTCAACTAAAACATGATGTTGTTTGATATAACTATTAAATTGACTTTAGCATATAATGTGATACTTGACTCTGGAAGCTTATTGAAGAAAGGAATTATTAGCCTAACATAATTTTAGGACTAATGATTCAAGTTTGGTATAGAAGAAAAATACTTTTGCATCAGTTATAGTCAAGATTATGGGGTTTAACATTTAATTGTTCTGTAATTTTTCCTCAACTAGATTATAAGCACATTGAGGTCAGGAACCATATCTAATACTTTTTTACCCTCATGGGCATTGTCATGAGGCAAAGGAAGTATCTGCCAAAAAAAAAAAGTGTCTACTTGTTTGACAGATATTTATTGAAACTCTGCTATATACAAGGCAGGGTGTTAGTGTAGTAGACATGGTTACATTTTCTACCATTTAGCACAATCAGAAAATCATATTTGTCTTAGGATAGAAGTGACATTAAAGAATTGTTTACCAAAAATGTCAAATCAGAAGTGAAGGGTACTTGGTACATTCACTGGACCTTGAGCAGGTGACTGCCATCTTGTGGTAAAGTGATTTAGGGAGCTTAGCTTTGCATGCCTTCCTTAATAGACCCCAAAGACTGTGGACGCAGGCTGGGAATATTTCCCAGATATTTACCATGGTAGTGAAATATTTGTAGGTAAGTTTCCAATTACAAGAGAAGTCATTCCTTTCATATTTTATGTTCCGATTTTACATGTTCTGACAAAGAGAACATTACCATATGATTTTAAAAGCCACTTCAGTACATTACTTTTATTTTTTTTTAATTCCCACAAATACTATATGAAGTAAAAACCAAAGAAATAATGGAAACCAAAGCATTAATTAAGGGGAAGCACCTTACTCATTTTTAAAAATTCATAAATTCCCTAAATTAAAAGAAAATGCTTTTGCTTAAAGCAATGTCAGAAAGGAAAAAGGCTGCCCCAAGAACAAATGGAGTTTCCATTACTGACAGTCTTCAAATGAAGAAGAATACCACTTATTGATAGTGCTAGAGAAGATATTCCTGTTTTTTTTAAGTGGATCAGTCCCTTACAATTGTGATTTTGGATACATTTGCCAACGTTTAAATGCCCAAGATGTTAGATTATTTTCTCCCTCCCCCCTTATAATTAGTAAATGTCTCAGTCTTATCTTAAATTAGATGATAGCATCCTCTCTTTTGAATGAGACCATCCTTAATATCAGTATCTCCACATCAATCACAATGTTTTCCAAATATACAATTATATTCGACAGACTGTGAATATTATACAGTTTTAAAAGTGCAGCTATCATATTTCTTAAGAGATTTTTAAAAATTACATTGGATACCATGTTATTAAAATTAATTGAATAAATACAGGAAAATGTTTATTTAAGGAAAGTATTCCAGGCACACTAAAGTGTTTTTTTGTTTGTTTGCAATACTTCCTTTTGGCCTTTTTTCAGGCTACTTTACTAGCAAACAGAAAGACTTCCATAACTTCCACTTATAAATCCAGGAAGAAGATGAACTCCTGAAGCCAGTTCTGTTTGAAGCCATCAAATTGGTCTTGAGTTGAAGGACTCTCTCCACATTTGGAAAATCCCCATGAATCACCATTCGATCCCATCACCAGAAACCAGGAAGAGGAATGCACACTGAAGGATTTATGTTGCCTTCTAATTGGGGGTAGAATGAGAGGAAGGCGAGTTGACACTTCCTATGGGGTTGGAGTGGGATGTATTTAATCATGCTTGTTTTTTGTTTTGTTTCCCTGTCCTTAGGGGGATTCCAGGGCCACACAATAGAAAAAACAATCATACAAGAGACATCAACATCAGCAGCCACATTGAGACAATTACTTATGTGGCAAGTATACTCTGACTAAGGCCGGTATGTCTTCCCCTTATGGTTCTAGGGGTATTCTGAAGAGTTGAGAGTTGTCTTTCCTTTAGAGCAACTGACTTGAACCCCCTACAAGTTGTTTCTACATACACACTAATAGGTACTGAGTAACTAACATTCTAGTTTCATTTAATTACTGAAAACCAATGAACCTTTCCAAAGAGATGTTTTCTTCAAAGGTATGACAATCACAAAAGAGCAAACATTTTCCCCAATATTTTGGGGATGCATTATACTTTCCCGCACCCGAGTTTCTTTGAAGTATGCTTACTTTTAGCATTATTTCTACATAGCATTGATCCCATTTCTTCATATCACTTAACCATTTGTCAACTGGAAAATAGCTCATGTTCTCATCCATTTAAATGTATTTTTATATATTGTCATAAAATTTTTCCCATTTCCTGTTTCTCTTCTAATTTTTACTTTATTGATTTTGTTTATAGATAAAACTTTAATCTTTTAAAATCAAAATTGTCCATTTATCTTCTATGATCCTCTCTATCCATTGTTTGGTCACGAATTTCCCCCATCTATAGATCTAAGAGGTATTTTCTTGTTCTAATTTGTTTTGGGTGTCACTCTTGATGTTGGAAATTATATTTTCATTTGGAGTTCATTTCGTTTTATAATATAAAATTTTGAATGTACTAGGAAAAAATCAGAGTTCTTCCTAGTTTTCCCAACAGTTTTTGTAAAACAGTGCATCATTAACCTAGAAGCTATGGTCCTTGGTTTTATGGAACACAATATTACAGTGTTCATTTGTTTCTGGGTACCTAATTTATTCTGCTGATCAACCTCTCTATTTTATAAGCAGCACAAAATTGCTTTGATGTTTATTGCATTGTAGTGTAGCTCTTTTGTTCCTCTAGTCTAGATGAATTTCATTATTCTTTTTTTAATTGAAAAATTTTATTTAATTAATTGATTTAGAATATTATTCCATGGTTACATGATTCATGTTCTTCCCCCCACCCCAATAGCCAATGAGTAATTCCACTGGGTTTTACATGTGTCATTGATCAAGACCTATTTCCATATTATTAATATTTGCATTAGGGTGGTCACTTAGAGTCTACATCCCCAATCATGTCCCCTTCAAACCATGTGATCAAGCAGTTGTTTTTCTTCTGTGTTTCTACTCCCACAGTTCTTTCTCTGTATGTGGATAGCGTTCTTTCTCATAAGTCCCTCAGAGTTGTTCGATTGTACCACAGTGTATTAGCCTCTGTGTACAATGTTCTCCTGATTCTGCTCCTTTTACTTTGCATCAATTCCTGGAGGTTATATTAGTTCACATGGAATTCATCCAGTTCATTTGAATTTCATTATTCTTAAATTTTAAAATTTTCTTTTCCCCAATTACATGTGAAAACAATTCTTAACATTTTTTAAAACTGTGAGTCCTAAATTTCCTCCCTTCCTTTCTTCCTCCTTATTGAGATGATAAGCAATTTGATATAAATTTTACATATGTAATCATGTAAAATATTTTTCCACTTTGTGAAATAAACTTTATTGATTTTGTTTATAGATAAAGCTTTAATCTTTTAAAATCAAAATTATCCATTTTATCTTCTATGATCCTCTCTATCCATTGTTTGGTCATGAATTTCCCCCATCCATAGATCCAAAAGGTATTTTCTTGTTTGTGAAATAAAACTCAGCCAAAATGAAGAAAGTAAATTTAGTATGCTTTGGTCTGGATTGAGATTCCATTGATTCTTTCTCTGGAGGTAGATTACATTTTTCATCATGCGTCCTTTGGGATTGTCTTAGATCATTTTATTGTTGCAAATAGCTAAATCATTCACAGTTGTTCATCTTACAGTGTTGTTATTACTGGTTAGAATGTTCTCCTGGTTCTATTCACTTCACTATGCATTGGTCATATGTCTTTCCAGGTTTTTCTGGAATTATCCTGCTTTTCATTTCTTATAGCAAAATAGTATTCCATTACAATCAAATATCATTATACACTTGTCCATTCTCCAACTGATGGGCATCCTCTCAAATAACAATTCTTTGCCACCACAAAATATTGCTATAATAAATGCTAAATGTAAAAATGATACTATAAAATTTTTTATACTTATAGATTCCTTTCCTTTTTTAATTTTTTTTATCTCTTTGGGATACAGAACTAGTAATGGTACTATTGGATCAAAAGGCATAGTTTTGGGCATGGTTCCAAATTGCTTTCCAGAATGCTTTTCCAGTCCTCAACTCCTCCCAAAGCATATTAATGAAATTACTTTATACATTAATTATAAATGTAACATAAATTAATTTATAAATTAAATTAATTAAAAGTGTATTAATGTCTCTGTTTTTGCACATCCCTTCCAACTTTTATAATTTTCTTTTTCTGTAATAATAGCAATCAGTCTGGTGTGAGTTAATATCTCAGAGTTGCTTTAATTTGTATTTCTCTAATTAATAGTGATTTAAAGAATTTTAACATAATTATATTAATTTTGATTTTAATTACCTTATATGAAAACTGCCTATTGATATCCTTTGACCATTTATCAATTGGGGAGTGACTTGTGTTCTTATATATTTGACACATTTCTCTATGTATTTGAGAAATGAGGCCTTTATTAGAGAAACTTGTAAATTTTTCTGCACTGTTATGATTATGTATTATTCTCCATCCTATTTTCCTCTTATTATATTATATTATATTATATTATATATTATGTTTATAATTATTGTTATAATTATCTATTATCTCTTCTTTCACCCTGCCCCCCCAATGTTTTGCTTCTGATCACCACCTTTTCAAGTTTGCCCTCCCTTCTATCACTCCACTCTGTTCTCTTATCCACTTCCCCTCTTGCTTTCCTGTAGTGTAAGACAGATTTCTATACCTAATTGGGTGTGTATGTCCTTCCCTCTTTGAACCAATTCTAATTTGAGTACGGTTCAAATAGTCCTCTCCTCAGTTCCTTCAACTCCCCACTCTTTCACACCTCTTTTGTATGAAATAATTTACCCAGTTCTACCACTCCCTTAACTTTTCTCCCAGTGCATTTATTTTTTATCCCTTAAGTTTTTTAGAGCTTATCCCATCATATTTACCTCATACCCTTATCCACTTTCTATGTATATTCCTAACTTATCCTAAAAATGATAAACTTCTTAGGAGTTACAAATATCATCTTCCCATATAGGGATCTAAACAATTTAACCTTATTTGAATATCTTTTGATTTCTCTTTCTTATTTACCTTGTTATGCTTCTTTTGAGTCTTGTATTTGAGTCTGGATTCCTGTCTTTTTGAAGCACTTTTTTAAAGACTCCATTTTACTTCTCTTTTCCCATTTCTCTTAGTATTGTAAGATTTAAATTAATATCAATAACTCCAAATATTATATTTTATAGGATTTATTAGTAATCACTTGAAGTAGAAGAAATAAAAAATAGAAGTACATAAGCTTAAGTATGACCATGTGAGTAAACTTTCCTGCAAGCTCTCCTCCCAGCCTCCACATCAGAGTTCTGGAAAGAAAAGAGAGAAGGGGGAGCTACACTCTTGACTTTGTCTTCAAAGCTTAAGTACTTAACATGAGAAGGAAAATGGGAAGCTGGGAAAGGGAGTTCTGGGGAGATAATTCTAATTGCACAATATTATCCTCTTTTTCATTCCATTATATGATTTTTTTGACATATCTTCCTAAACAGCTTACTACCACACCCTCTATGAATACTTCTAAATACTATGATAATGATAACAATTTTTAAGAGTTACAGTAATCATCTTTCCATATAGGAATATAAACCATTTGACTTTATTGAATCCCTTAAATTTTCTCTCTTTCTTATTTACCTTTTAATGCTTCTCTTGAATTTTGTATTTGGGCATCAAATTTTCTGTTTAAGTGTGGTCTTTTCTTCAGGAATGCTTGAAAATCTTCTATTTTATTAAATGACCAGACTTTCCCCTGAAAGAATATAGTCAGATTTGCTAAATAATTGATTCTTGGTTGTAAACGTAGTTCCCTTGCCTTCTGGAATATAACATTCCAAGCCTTCCAGTCCTTCAACGTGGATTGAGTCTTGTATTTGAGAGCCAAATTTTCTATTCAGTTCTGATCTTTTCATCAGGAATTCTTCAAAGTCCTCTATATGATTGAATGTTCATTTTTTCCCCTGGGAGAATTATACTCAGTTTTGTTGGGTAGGTGATTCTGGCTGCAATTCTAGCTCCTTTGGCTTCTGGAATATCATATTTCAGGCCCTCTTGATCTTTTAATGTATAAGTTGGTAAATCTTGTGTTATCCTGAATGTGGTTCCATGATATTTGAATTAGTTCTTTTTGGCTTATTGCAATATTTTCTTCTTGACCTGAAAGTTCTGGAATTTGGCAATAATATTTATTAGAGTTTTCCATTTGGGATCTGTTTTAGGAGATTAGTGGATTCTTTACATTTCTATTTTACCCTCTGGTTCTAGAATATCAAGGCAGTTTTCTTTGATGATACCTTGAAAGATGATGCCTAAGCTCGTTTTTTAAAATTATGGCTTTTAAGTAGTCCAATAATTCTTAAATTATTTCTCCTGGATCTGTTTTCCAGTACTGTTGTTTTTGCAATGAGATATTTCACATTTTCTTCTTCTTTTTTCATTCCTTTTTGCTTTGTTTTATTGTTTCTTAATGTCTCATTATTAGCATCCACTTGTCTAATTCTGATATTTAAGGAATTATTTTCTTCAGTGGGCTTTTATATGTTGAAGAAAATTAACATTGAATTGGGATATTATGTGAAATAATTTTCCCTTAAGTTTCCCAAGGTCAGCTGAAACAGTCTGCTAACAAAACTTGAGGATACTCCAAGTTTCCCTCCCAGATTATCAGATTTGGCTGGGACTTTCCTTTTGTTACGATCTTAAAAGGATAAAAGCATTAAGGGCAGAGATAATTAACCATGGTGAACTCTGATCCATTTGAAAGATTAAGGTGGTGTTTTCTGGATACTAGCAAGGTCTGTGATGAAGTAATGTGTGTGTGTGGGGGGTCTCTAAGTCTACCTCCTCCAAGGCTATTTACCAATCAAAAATGTCTTCGGATGTTCAGGGGAGGGACAGAGTGGAAAGCTCACAAGTGGTTTATATCGACCTGCACTAGAGTAGTTGGGATCTTTTGGTTGTCAAGAGAATCATCTGACCATATCAGGAGGTCTTGATTGTCTAATTACATTATTTTAAAATTAAGAAATACTGCCTCAAGAATTTTGCTTGTTACAATCTGCTTTTACATGTGACCAGTCTTACTATTTGAAGAAGTTCTTTTCTTCAGTGAATTTTAAGTACATCTTTTTTCCTTGTGGCCAATTTTGCTTTTTAAGGAGTTCTATTCAGTGGATTTTTGTGGCTCTTTCATCAGTTGGTCTATTTGTTAAGGTATTATTTTCCTCAGTTGTTCTTTTGCCTTCTTTACCAAGCTGTAGACTTTTTTTTTCATTATTTTCCTGCATCGTCTCATTTTTTTCCCAATTCTTCTGCCTCTTTTATTTGATTTTTAAAATTCCTTTTGAGCTTGAGACCAATTCACATTTTTCTTTGAGACTTTGGATATAGTTGTTGTCTTCTGAGTTTGTATTTTGATATTTCCTGTCTTCAAAATAATTTTTATGTTGTTTCTTTTTTTTTTTTTTGGTTGTTTGTTAAATTTTATAGGCTTTTCTTGACTTTTAACTTTTTTTAAAAAAATTGTTAAGGGGGCAGCTGGGTAGCTCAGTGGACTGAGAGTCAGACCTAGAGACTGGAGGTCCTAGGTTCAAATCCGGCCTCAGACACTTCCCAGCTGTGTGACCTTGGGCAAGTCACTTGACCCCATTGCCCACCCTTACTACTCTTCCACCAAGGAGCCAATACACAGAAGTTAAGGGTTTAAAAAAACTGTTAAAATTTGGACTTTAGGTTCTTTGTGCAGCTGCTTTCAGAGCTAGCTCTGGGGAGCTACATTTAGTTCTTCCAAGGTGGAATATTTAAGGAGAAGTATATTTAATACTCTTCTGACCTGTGCTCTGCTGAGAGAGACAACAAGCACTCCTTTGCACCCTGAAACTGTTTCCTGGCCTGATCAGAGTTTCCTAGCCACCTGGAGGCTGTAAGTGCTGGTATGTTAGTGCTGTTCCTCACCCTGGGACCATTACCTGGGACTGCAACCTGTGGACTTATGGGCAATGCAACAGAGTCCTGCACCCAGAGCCATCAAAGGAATCCTTATAATTTCATTCTGACCAGTTATGTGACCCCCCCTTTCCTTCCCTGTGCTGAGAACTCTGGAAGCCATTGTTGCCACTTCAGTAAACCCAAGACCTGTGCTGGCCTGTATACTGTGTTCCACTCCTTCTCTAGTGTGATAGAGCTTTTTATACCAACCTTGAAAGTTGTTTTGGGCTGAAAAATTGTTTCATCCCATTTTTATGGGTTTTGCTGCTCCAGAATTCATTTTGAGGCATTATATCAAAATTGTTTAGAGCAGTGATGGGCAAACTACAGGCCTGAGGGCCAGATGCGGCCCCCTGTAATGTTCTGTCTAGCAGACATTATTTCTAATCTAATGAATACAATGAGTAGGATACAATACAATGAAACTTTGAAAGAGTTGCCTTAGAAACAGACTGACAGATGAGCATTTCCTTTCCTTTGGCCCCTCTTTAAAAAGTTTGCCCATCACTGGTGTAGAGGATAATTTGGGAGAGATCAGGAGTGGGCCTGTTCCTTTTTTTCACTATTTTGGCTCTGTCTCCTGTTCATTATTATTTTTCTAGGACTCACAATGCAGAAGGTAGTGGTTTGAATGAACAGTGACATCACCAAAAAGCATAACTCTTTGCCAATTATCTTTTCCTTTTCCTTCTTGAGTTCTTCTATAAATTACTGTTTAATTCTGTTCCTTTTTTGTCAACCCTTTCTCAAGGAAGTATAAAGATGAAGCAGAGTTATAACCTAGAAATTATACTCCAATTTCTTACCATTTTCTCCTAAGTTTTTCACCAATTTCATGTACTATTTTAAAGCCTAAACCCTTCCAAAGCACTTACATTTTCTTCTAATTTTTTTAGCTTGTCTTCTTCTGTTCTCTTGTTGATTCTTTAAAAATCTTTTCTTGCTCAGCATTAAATAATATAAAATGAAATTCTTTATAGTGATTATTTATGAACAAAATAATCTATTTCTCAAGAACTTTGGCAAAAGACTAGCACTTAAACATCCCTATACTTAGTGCTATTTGACAGTTTTAAAGTCGTCATTGGCATATTACATTAGAATATGCTGGAGGCTTAATAGCACATTTCATATGCCTAATTTTTACTTTTAAAAATGTTGCAATAGGGGGCAGCTGGATGGCTCAGTGGATTGAGAGTCAGGCCTAGAGACAGGAGGTTCTAGGTTCAAATCCGGCCTCAGACACTTCCCAGCTGTGTGACCCTTGGCAAGTCACTTGACCCCCATTGCCTACCCTTACCACTCTTCTGCCTTGGAGCCAGTACACAGTATTGACTCCAAGGCGGAAGGTAAGGGTTAAAAAAAGTGTTGCAATATTTATAAGTATTTGCAATCCAGTATTAGTTGACAATAATACCATTTGTAAATGGTCAATGGTCTTTACTTTTCCTAGTCTTTCACTGTCTGCCTTTTGGACATTTTATTGCCCATTACCACAACTATTATAAACTAGACAAAAGAAGGGAAAGTCAAAATCAAAGGATTTCATTTTCCTAGTATTACTTAGAAAAAAGTGGTGTGAAGGATAGCATCAGAAAGATGTCTGGATAGAAATGGAAGTGAGGTAGTCATGAATGAGAAAGGATAACTGAGAGAAGCCTTCATAATCCATTGCTATCCATAGTAAAGACATCTAGAAGAAGGTACTCAGCATGGTCAGTAAAACCCACTAGAAGCAGTGAAATGGAGCAGTAGTGAATGGCCTGCTAGGCCTGGTTTCAGGAGGAAGAGTTTAAATTTGGCCTCAGACATTTACAGGCTGGGTGAAGCTGGATAAGTAACCTGTGTCTCAACTTCCTTAATTGTAAAGTGAGGATAATGAAAGGGTTATTGTGTAGCTCAAATGAGAGTGTCTCACACACATAATAATTTTTGTTAATAATACTTATGCAATAAATGGTTATTCCCTCCCCATCTCTAGAAGACAGAAGTTGTTCAGAATCCATTAATCAATCAACATTTCTCAAGTACCTACTATGTGCCGGAATTAGATCATATGGATGAGTTGTGTGGTCTATACTGCCAGAAGGTAATAATAATGATGATGATGTTGGCTAACATTTTACGTAGTAAAAATTTAAATTTTAAATAAAAAAATTAAATTTAAACTTTAAACTTAAAGTTTTCAGGTATTTTTACATGTTATCTTATTTGATGCTCACATTGAACTGAACTGAATACTACAGATCCACTGATTAAAGTTTTTGGACCAGGTTTGGTAAATGATGATGCTGACTTCTCAACTAAAATGCGACCTGGTAAATATCTGCTGATATCATTTATATAGACTAACTTTGGGGGGCAGCTGGGTGGCTCAGTGGATTGAGAGCCAGGCCTAGAGGCAGGAGGTCTTGGGTTCAAATCTGTTCTCAGAAAAACTTCCTAGCCGTGTGACCCTGGGCAAGTCCCTTAACCCCCATTGCCTAGCCCTTACAGCTTTTCTGCCTTGGAACCAATGCACAGTATTGATTCTAAGATGGAAGGTAAGGGTTTTTTTTTTTAAATAGACTAGCTTTACCATAGATCATTGAAAACTGACTATGATAATTCAAGGCAAATTCTATTTACCAACAAGACTTGTAACCAGAATGTATATCTTATTTAGATTTCCTTCCTTCATTTTATTGGTACCAAAGTAACATAATATAGAAAGCATCCATTTAGGCCATAAAAAGGCAACTGGTGAAAGATTATTTTTAAGGAAACCCCTTAAAGAAAGTTTCCTTTATAAGTTAGAAAAACATTCTTGCCTCTTCTTATAAGCACTCTACTCCAAAAGCCTATTGCTACTGTTTTCCATATTATTCACTCATCAGGTTAATGAATGGCAGTTACAAATAGTGTTTCTATTGCAGTGTACAGATGTTGATAGTTTCCATGATTTTCTTGGATTAAATAGAGGGTTTTCATATTGAAAATATTCATTTCAGATGTAAGAGGAGAACTCAAGTTTCCAATTTTTCAAATATACAGTGTTCCATTTTTAAAGTTTACTTCAAGAGACTTGTCTTCCTTGGCAATGATAGAAAGCAGATGTTACATAATGGCGCCAAGAGGGATATTGAATGATCATGGAGAGTTATGAAAAGAAACATGGATGTATAGTGGGTCAAAAAAGAGTAGTTGGATCCTTATTGGAACTTACAAAAAATGTGCATTATGTGCATGAGAAAGAAATTGGAGGGAAAATGACAAAAGATGGTAAGGTTGAAATGTTTCAGGTAATCCTAATGTGAAAAAAGTATGGAATTGCTTAGATTTCTTAATTTTAACTAGTTTTATTTCAAATTATATTTAAACCTGATTTTATATAATTTACATAATATTGTAGCATCTGTTATATGAAGAGAAAACTAACGGAAATTACAGGTGAGTTTCTAGGTGAATACTGAAGAGTGCCAGGATATTCCTTTTAAAGTCAATCTTATATAACATTTTTATATGTTACCTAATAACTAAAAATGTCCCTTAAAATTGAAAAAGTTATTATTTTGATATATGCTAATATAACTTTAGAAATAGACAAGCCAACTACTCTCTCATCTGTTTTGAGTCAGATTGTTAAATTTTTTAGGCTTTGGGTTGGTAAAATTTCTAGTAAAGTCTAATTAATCTATGGAGTTGGGAAATTCTGCTCAGTCTGTAGTATTGTTGGATAATATTAAAGAAGAGTTTTAATGACTGGATAGTACATCCATTCTTTGTGCTCTAAGTTGTTAATGTATTATTAGATTGTGGTATTGACAGTGGTCTTGAATCAGCAGAAAACAAATTCCAGCAAGTCCAACCACACTGGAAGAACCTTTTATTTATTTATGTATTCATACATATCTTATTTTTACATATGTTTTTATATTTACATAGGTATTTAAATATCTTTATATACAGTTACATAAGTCCAATTATTGACCATTAAGATTGAACCTAGCTAAGTTCAGCAAGTTATATCACCAGAAAGTTGATGACAATCACCAGGAGATGAATTCTTTGACAAAATAACTAATAAAGTTGTTGATATTAACATTTTATCATATCTACAATTTTTATTTCTTTGATAGTTGTCTTTAATATTTAATAGGCTTAAGCAGGAATTTATGAAGCAAATCCTAGTTATAAACATTTATGTTGTTATTATTTCTAAGTCATTTTTATAATAAATGGAATTAGTCATAGAACAGGTTCTTATAGTACCACCAGCATTTAAACCCTTTAAAACTTTATTGTTTATTGGATATCTGTGAGATTTCCTATAATTGATATTTTATATGTAAGAACATATTTTGGATCTCTCTAGTAATATGTCTTGCCTTTATATTTGCCTTTCATACACTGAACTTTGTGAGCAACTTGAACCAAGACACTCTGAATTTTGTTGATTTATGTCTTCTAAGCATAAAGGTTTTACTTGATTTGGTCTATAAATTTCCTTCAAAATACAAAAATTAAAAATTATTCAAATTAATGGGTTAAAAACCCCTACTAATTAAGCACTTATTAGTTATCAAGAAGCAGAAATTTTTTAAAAAAAGGAAAGATAATCTCTGCCCTCAAGAAGCTTATATTCTTTGGGGGAAACAGCACAAGCAGAAGAGCAGAGGCTAGGATAGATTGTTCCTTTTTAGAAGTGGAGTCCTGAAGGGAATTAAATGACATACCCTTTGGCAGTAGCATTATTGATTTGCTTATAGTCAAAACTGGAAAAGAAGGGTAGAGGACAAGAGGGTAAAGTACAATAAACCTAGAGCTTGTGTAGATGTAGTGGGTGTTATTCACTGTCAGGACATCCAGGCTCCAGAGCTGATCTTAGAATATGAAAAGTTAAGCCTTCAGAGCTTGAAAGGTTATTCAGGACATTGTGACTTGGGGTAACAAGGAAGTTGGTGAGAGAGTGACAGGGATCTAACATCTCTCCCATCCCAAGAAAAAAATGAGTTTATTTCTTTTATACAGATAAACATATATAAATGCCTACCCCACTCCACAATATGAACTCGAAAGGGATGTAGAATCATTATTTCTGAAATGGTAATGCCAAAGCATCTATTTTATATTTTGCTCCTAGAACCTGGGTAGGCTAAAGGCTTTTGTACTGTGGTGGCCATTGTTGTTTAATCAGTTACAATGAAAATGTTTTTTGCGAGTATTTTTTTTCCTCTTTGTGTCATGGATGGGCTGGTAATATCATTTGTGATCACACACTAAGGTGTTGTACCGACCATCCCAAAGTAAATGCAAATAAACACATTCCACATCCCTACAGAAAACACTGTAAATCTTTGTAACTCCACAGCCAAATGGTAAACCACAGGGCCACATGACTTAATTCCCCTGAGACAGTGAATGTTATTCCTGTCAGACTTTCCTTCCCTCATTCATCAGTTAGAGGCTTTCATCTCCTTTTAAAGTCATGACCTTTCGAGTAGGGGTGAAATTACACCTGTCAGGAGTAAACGTTCCTAGTACTCCATCATTCTGACAGTTCACAAAAGAAATTAAAAGGAGGCATGTCTTTCTTCACATACAGTAAAGAACACTCATTTTTTTGCTTTGTGCTATACTTAAGGGCCTTCTAATTAAATACCATATAAAGGAGACAAAATAAAAAAGAACCCTTGTCAAGATTAAGAAAGGGGGTGAGAATGGTGGATCTTGGCCAGTCTGCCTATTCATACTTGACTGTCTTTGAATAGAGCTTATTTAAATAACTACATCAAAAATATTCTCGAGACACTACAACTTCATCTATTATTTTATTTATCAACAGCAGCAATCGAAATGTGCCCCTTGGCACACTTGTTCTGGGTGGTGTTTGTTTTTTTTGTTTTTTTTGTTACACTCTGATAAGTTTGTGGTTTCTAGCAGCACCAATGCAACAGGTGCACCTGAGTAGTCCCCACTTCATTTACCCAGAGAACAAAGTTAATGTTTTAGCAGATTCATGCCACACCTGGGTTGGGATTTCAGGAGGAAGTCAGGGTTCAAATTAGAACTTCATTGTATTGTTTGCTTAGAATGTCAATTCTCCTGGACCAACCCTCCTGAGAGCTTTTGGGGGGGGGGGAAACATGTCGTTTCACCCACTTCACTCAGTCATTAAGTTCCAGAAGAAAAGTGAACCTAAAACCTAAAAATATGCTGAATCATCTCTACAGCTAGTATGGAATCATAAGCTGCTTAGAGAATATCACGTGGATATTCTTGTGAAATTATTTCATCCTAATGGATTGGAGTGTCAGACACAAAGCCAGGCACACATATTCAGCAATAAATTGTCAAGCCAATACTAGACAAATGAATGTTTTGCAAAACTCACAATATAACTGATCTTAGGTCAGAGTCTAAAGTTTTTTCTTACCTTCCAAAGAGCAATGGCTCATAAAGCTATTTTTAAACAGGTGATGAGGCCAAGAACACAGAAAACAATCACAGAATATTAGAGTGTGAAGAGACCTTGGGTCATATAGTCCCAACAATATAAAAAAAGTCTGCCCATTACAATGTGCCCAATAAGTGGTTTATAAGCTTTGTTGAAAGACCACCAATAGGGGAACCCACGACCTCCCAAGATGACTCAATCTGTTTCTGAACAGCTTTGTTGGTAAATTTTTTCTGACATCTAGTTTAATTTTGCTTCTTTATAATTTTCAGCAATAGTTTCTGGTTATGTTTTCTGTAGCCAAATAATCTTTGCCTTTCAAATTCTTAAAATAGCTTTGGTGATTCCCAAACCTTAGCACTCTGCAGTAAATAATGATGAAGAGGAAGATGAAAAAGATAATGATGATGATAATGTTGATAAGAATTACTCAAATTCAACCAATTTTCCATGAAAAGAGTCATAGAATAACTCATGAACAATGGCAGAATTAAACAAATACTAACTGGGATGACAGGTAGTGGGGATTTTGTGTCATTCCTATGGTAACTCTAAAAGTTTAGCAGGAACACTGAGATGCTAGCTCTTAAAGCACCAACGAGTAGGTTAGTGCCCTTTTCACTGTCATGAAACTGCTCCCATAAATCAAAAGAAAGAGGCAAGGGCTGCATTGTTATGGTTTACACAAATTAGTACACTTTGTGAATGCTTTTTTTCTTAATATTTTCTACTTTTAAATTTGTGTATTTTATATTGTAGTAAATTTTTAAATTGAATTTTATAATAGACTTTTCAACTTTTACTCTTATTCTATGATGAATGCATGTCACCCCTAGGATACAGTGCCCTTGAAGACTGAACTTTTCATATTCTGAAATCAGCCCTGGAGCCTCATTGCTCTGATTGGTGAGTGCCTCAAATATTTTGGCACAGATATCTATTGAATGAGTAGTACTCTTGGTTTTGGTGCCATAAAAAGGCAAGATTGTAGACAATCACTGATTTAAAGCTGGAAGGGACCTCTGAGGCCATCCAGTCCAACTTTCTCACTTTATAGATAAAGAAATGGAGGCCCAGGTAATTAAATGATTTGTATAAGATTAAACAGGTAGTGTCAGAAGCAGGATGTGAACCTATGTCTTCTGAATAAAGAGTTATTTCTCCATACATCGTGCCACATTAATATCTAAGAATTCAGGAATACAGCTATCCTACCTGTTGGACTTGTTTCAATATGATGATGCTAACTAAAATGCCTAAAGAAAATGAACCAACCATAATTGCTCATGAAATAGGCTAAAAAATGAATACTTTAATCACAAAAACAAATAACTTCATTTACTACGACACTGATGCTATAGTTGAATATTTTCTCTTTCCTAACAAAATTGGAAACATCTCATTTCTTAGAGGGAAGGGCTTTATATTGCTTTCTGTCAGTGGTTTCACCAGATAACAATTACTGTCAAATGGAGTGTGATAAAAAATAACTTGTTTCTAAGTATAGATTAGATGAAAGATTAGATGAGAAATGAAATAAGAAGCTAATAAAACATAACGAGGAAAAAGTTGAAGAACTTGTGACTCAAAATTTTCATTTAATTCAAGCTCCAGAAATTATACCTAATAGTGAAACAGTTGACAAAAATATCAGTTATATTTCAAACTATCTCAATAAAGAGATGCATATACTTAGGCTGAAATTCCAAAAAGTCTTTCTTAAGTTTAAAGGCATGAATCCAACTAGATGAACAATTATATTACAACAAAATAATTAAAAAAAACCTGTTATCTGTTATAACCATAAATGCATTCTCACCATGTTTGATAGAAAGTTTAAAACTATTTCAGGACCTGCCCACAGCACTATATGTAATCAGTATTGTGTTGTCAAGGCATAAACCATAGGAGAAAAGGTGGAACTATCAAGAATATAACTAATGGTAGCCAGCAAACACCATAATGAGAGATTCAAATTGAGAAAACTACTGGAGGCCACCAAAAAAGGCATTAGAAGGGTGCATTTGCCTGGAACGTACAGTATAAAATTTGAATTTATTATCACCCAGTAAAAAGTGACAACAACACAAATGCAGAAAAGTATCTAGAAAACAAAAGCATATCATGTCTGCTCTTTGATCCAGCCACACCACTGCTGGGCTTATACCAACCAAAGAGATAATAGGGGAAAAGCTTTGTACAAAAATATTTATAGCCGTGCTCTTTGTGGTGGCAAAAAATTGGAAAATGAGAGGATGTCCTACAATTGGGGAATGGCTGAACAAATTCTGTTGTCTGTTGGTGATGGAATATTATTGTGCTCAAAGGAATAATGAACTGGAGGAATTCCATGTGAACTGGAACGACCTCCAGGAACTGATGCAGAGTGAAAGGAGCAGATCTAGGAAAACATTGTACACAGAGACAGATACACTGTGGTAAAATCAAATGTAATGGATTTCTCTACTAGCAGCAATGCAATGATCCAGGACAACTCTGAGGGACTTATGAAAAAGAACACTATCCACATCTAGAGGAAGAACTATTGGAGCAGAAACACAGAAGAAAAACAACTGCTTGATTACATGGGTTGATGGGGATATGATTGGGAATGTAGACTCTAAGCTATCACCCTAATGCAAATATTAATAATATGGAAATAGATCTTGATCAATGACTCATGTAAAACCCAGTGGAATTGCTTGTTGGCTGGGTGGGTGGAGGGTGGGAAAGAACATGAATCATGGAATCATGGAAAAATATTCTAAATCATTTAATTAAATAAACATTTTCAATACAAAAAATAAATACATTAAAGCAAAGGTCAAAAGGTCAAAGTGGAAAGAGTAAAACATTGCAAGAAACAAAACAATTCAACATCAGTCAAGAGCTTTATTGCATAGGCTTAACAAGGGGGAGGAAATAAGCATTTATTAAACATCTATTATGTGCTAAGCACCTGGTGTCAGTCAGCCAATCAGTAAGCATTTATCAGTTGCCTGCTATGTGCCAGGCACTGTGCTAGATGCTAGGGATTTAAAAAGAGTTAAAAGACAGTCCCTGCCCTCAAAGAATTCACAGTCTCATGGATTATAACATGTCTTATTTCATTTGAAATTCACAACAAGGTTTTTGTGGTTGTTCAGTCATTTCTGTTGTGTCTGCCTCTTTGTGACCCAACTTGGGATTTTCTTGGCAGTGATACTAGAATGGTTGCTATTTCCTTCTCCAGCTCATTTTACAGATGAGGAAACTGAGGCATACAGGGTTAAGTGACTTGCCCAGGATCGCAGTTAGTATCTGAGGCCATATTTGAACTCAGGAAGATTAATCTTCTTGTCTCCAGGTCTTGTCTCTATCAATTGTTCCACTTATTTGTCCACAACAAGGTAGGTGCTATTTATATTACTATTAATAACAGTAAATATTTACATAGAGCTTTTTGTGTACCAGGCATGGTGCTAAGTGTTTTACAGTTATTATCTCATTTGATCCTCACAGCAACCCTGAGAAGGAGGTGCTATTATCTGCATTTTACCGGTGAGGAAACTGAGGCAGACAAAGATTTGACCAGTAGGGAAATACTTAAGTATTGCCTCAGAGTTCTTCTTGAGTTCAAATCTGACCTCAGACACTTCCTAGACCCTGGGCAAGTTACCTAAAACTCTGTTTGCCTCACTTTACTCAATTAGAAATTAGGGTACACAATAGACACTTAATTTTCCCCTTTGTAATCCTCTTTCTCTTCCAGGTTTGTGGCTGAGGCTGAGTTTGAACTCAGACCTTCATGATGCCAGACCTAGTTCTGTTCTTTCTAGATGCCCAGGTTAAGAAAGTAAATGGTAGATTGAGCTCTAAGAAGAGTGAGAAGATTTATTTTTAATATATATTGAATTATTTCTATATCTGTGTTTTGAATTGGAGGTTCACATTAGCTCTTTGACCTTTGTCAAACATTTGACATTGTTGGTTTGAACTAGGAGTTATTGCTAGTAAAATAATACTAAATACCTGATTGAGAGTTTGAGAGTTTTGATGGACCACCACCTCATTGGTTATTTACCAATTAGAGATATCTTGGGATGTCTAAATAGGGGCTATATTTGTGGACCTGCACAAGGAGACTTCCTGGTCACTGATTATTGAGAGAGATCGGTTAAGGCCAGCCTAATCAATAATTTGATATTCTTGCTCAGAAGCCAATCTCTCAGAATTTTTAATTGTCTCAGAAAGGTGTGGGGAATTTTTATCAATGTTCATGGACCCAAGAAGTCCAACCCATCAAAAGCATAAGTAGTATCAAACAAGAAACAGAAAGCTTGGGTGTTGTTCAGTCTCTAGAATAGTTATGCTAAGGGAGGTGTCAAACTCTAGCTTCTTTGTAAAATAATGGAATTCATAATTATCAATTTAACATCTTCAAAGTTGCACATGAGTCACTAGCAAAGTGTTTTACCAGCTTCTTCTCCAACACAAAGTTTGCTCTGTCTTAATAGAATTGATCACATGGCTATTCTCAAAAACAAGAACATCAATGATTGCTCCAAATATATACCAATTATGTGCTTGTGTACTCTATATAAAACATTCTCAGCTTATGTCACTAAAAACAATCTATAAACACAAGTAATATATAGGCTGAGGACTGAAAAGGGTGTGCCAAAAAGTTGATAGTATAAAGCAAAATGTATTATTGGTTTGGTAACTACTAAATAAGCTTCCTGAAAGCCTTGCAGTATTTACACTGCCTTCAATCATTTTCGTGAAGCCTTTGACTCAGTTTTTCACAAATGGATTATTCATGCTCTGCAGATATATAAAATATACCCAAGAACCATAAGGAAGCCAGAGTACTTGATGACTATAGGGAAAGCTGGTCCCTTGAACACAGACCATGAATAAAGCATCACATTTCTCAGGGAGACATTTGAAGTCCATTATGATCCTGCCTACCCCTAAACCCTCATCTCTTCTAACTAGAACAATAGATTATCATTCAGTTACATCTGACTCTTTGTGACACCATTTGGGGTTTTCTTGGCAAACATACTGGAATTGTTTTGCCATTTCCTTCTCCAGCTCATTTAACAGCTAGGGAAACTGAGGCAAAAAAGTTAAGTGACTTACCCAGGGTCACATAGCTAATAAGTGTCTGAGGCTGGATTCAAACTTAGGAAGATGAGTCTTCCTGACTCCATACTCAGCTTTATCCACTGCTATCTGCCCAGGAATTGTATTACCACAATAATACATCGTTTTTCCCACCCCATTTTTTCATCTTCAATCTCTTCCAATTCACTTGTTTCTTTCTTGTTGCTGATGAGACTATCCATCTCCCCTTTCTTAATAAATAAATGCCTAATGAGAATCTATTATGCCTCTTAGCTATTGCCTATATCTCTTTGCCCTTTTCAACAAAACTGAAAAAGTGATCTGTTTTCTCTCTTCTTACTATCTTTTAAACTAAATGCATGGAATAGAGTGCCAAGTAGGAAGAGCCATCTTCTTGAGTTCAAATCTGATCTCAGACACTTCCTAGCTGAATGATCCTGGGCAAGTGACTTAATTCTGTTTGCCTCACTTTCCTCAGCTAGAAATTAGGGATCATAATAGCACTTTCTCCCAGGGTTATTGTGAGGATCAGCTGTGTTAATATTTATGAAACACTTAACACAGTGCTTAGTACACAATAGACACTTAATTTTCCCCTTTGTAATCTTCTTTCTCTCCCAGGTTTGCATAATCCTGTTATACCTGGGAGCATATACTTCTAATCCTGCAGGACTTATATATGTACATGTTGTTTTCTTCACTGGAAGATAAACTCCTTAAGAGAACAAGCCATTTTCTTTTGTCTTTGGATCCCCAATGCTAGCACAATGCTTGGTACTAACAGACATTTAATAAATGCCTGTTAATTGAAGGATAATCTTCGATTTAATTCATTGTACCTGCCTTTACATTAAAGTCAGCAAATAGCAAGGCCAAATGTTGTCTCTGCCATGTCCCTAATATTCTTCCATTCTCTCTGTTCTAGTTCACCACTGTATTTGAGGTTCTTATTGTCTTCTGGCCTCCTAATCTTTTGTACCCTATCCCTATTCTCTATTTCCCTTTACCCTCCTATCCACTCCCACGTTATGAGAAGAAAAAAGAAACCTCCTTTAAGAAATAAGCACATCAAACAAAAACCAGTTTTCTCACTGTATATGTCTAAAAACTATCTTAGTTTATATCTTAAGTATATCATCTAACTGTCAAGAGATGAGTAATATGTTTATTGCTTGCACTGATAAGTGTTCTCATCTTTCAAAGTTTTAAAAATGTCATTATTACTTATTTATATTATATATATATATATATGTATGCATATATATATATATATTTTCTAGTTCTTCTCACTTTGATCTTCCCAGGTTTCATTGAAACAGTTCATTTAGTCATTTTTTATGACAATACATTTCTTATAACAATACAATTCCATTATATTTATATCATGCAATTTGATTCAACATTCCTTACTAGTGTTGTGAGGATTATTTAGTTATTAATTTAGTATTAGTGTTGGACCTAGTAGGAAGGGCTGGAGGATTCCAAGATGGAATGAAGAAGCAGGAAATGTGCTTCTTGCTCTTTGAGAGAGACTCCATTAGTGGTTGGGGACATAACTGTTGCTAACCGTAGGAGAACTCAGAGTTAGGGAAAACTGCATCCAGATTCCCTGGGATCCTGAGAGAGGTGGAGCTTTCAGCAGTGGACAACAGACCTGCAGAGCAGCACCAAGTGGGGAAGTGGTTTGTGATCTGGTGGACAGCATTGCAAACTCTCTCTCCCTACCTGGTACCTTGGATTACCTGTCCTGGTGGGGTTGGCTCCTGGCATCCTGAGACCATCTTTGGATGAGTGAGATCCCAACTGAAAGCCATTCTCAGGCCCTTTAGCTGAGCTGACCATACCTGGCTGGAACCAGGTTTGGAGGAGCTTTTCCTTGTGACTTCAATACTGCCTCCTTTGGGCTCTGCCTGGCTTAGGTCAATAGAATAGTATAGTTAAGTCCCTCCCTTGACCTTGTGGTTTGTCCTTAGTTGTTAAAAGTAGAATCCCTAATACCCATCCTTGTTTATTTGTTTATTCAATTAAAACTGTTACAACTTTTACCTGTTGCCTGCTGGTTACATAGGCCCTAACCTAGGTGAGCTAAGTGACTGTTGGCCAAACTGCCATTCTTGTGACAGTTAACAGCTTGGCAGTAAACCCTGTTCTTCCTATCCTGTTTGGTCCAGACCATCAGACATTCCTGTCTCTCCTTCAACCCAGTGTGAACCCACAAAACCATTTAGATTACATTCTTAATAATCCTCCATTACAGTTGATGAGAATCTCTTTATTTTCCATTTCTTTGCTACTACAAAATTTTTTCATTATATGAATCCTATTTCTTTAATCTCTTTTGGTATAGGACTAATAGTAGTAGTGAGTCAAAAGGTATATGACCTAGGGGAGGGGGAATATAATATCAAGTTGCTGTGTAGAATGTTTGGACTAATTCTTAGCTCCAATAAAAATGTATTAATGGAGGTAACATAAAGTTAGGAGGTCCTGGGTTCAAATTTGACCTTAGACACTTCCTAAATATGTGACCCTGGGCAAATCACTTAATCCCAATTGCCTAGATTTACCATTCTTCTGCCTTAGAACCAATATTGGTTCTAAGACAGAAGTTAAGGGTTTAACATTTTTAACTGTATTAATATTGTTAATGTGCCTATTTTCCCTAGCTCTCCAACAATTTTCTCCTTCTCTTCTTCCTTCTCTTGTTCTAGATGATTCCATAGCTCCTTATTGCCATTAGAAAGAGGAAAGTTAGCCTAACTGAAGCAGCGAGGTACTCTCAGTATGAAACAGGAGGTGACAACCATAATTTCCCCCATGTAGAATACAATTGCCCCTCCAACACTCTAACAGGTGGGCCAGACCCCAGATCATAGTTAGCTATGCAAACTTTAGATAACCCACATACATGTAATTTTTCATGTTGGCACACAGTGATATGAATAACTCTTGGCTCCTGATCTTATGCCTGGAATGTGTTGCCACAGGAATGTCAGATTCTGGAAATGGTAAATAGACTCCATTCTAGAGCTCATCAGTTTCATAATGCCTTTTAAAATTTAACCTTTGAAGGTTTTTTTTGGGGAAAAAATGCCAAAAGATTTTCTGCATATTGTACCATATGGAAGAAAGTAGTTGGGGCAAGTTCTGGGACCTTGGCAGGTCACTGCTGCAGACTCTTTGCAATAATGACTAAATGGATACCAGCTACTAGACCCATGTTGTTGTCTGCAAAGCTAGGAAGAAAAAGAAATAAAAGGAAACAGAGATGGGCTTCCTACTCCTCTAACACTGTGCTTATTTATGTTAATGGCCTCTCCCTATACTCCAACTGAGCCCACCCCTCACATTATCAAATGTGTCTCTGGGTAGTTTATAAACAAAACTTTGGGTCCCTCCCATATACCTTCTTGCATACTCACACCATAGAGAGAGATTTGTGAAGAAGTTTTAAGGCCTTTAATTGTAAGAATTTAAATTTAGGTTTTATGCTAAATATGAGAATTCTAAAGTAATATTGTGGTCTCTGATCTAAAATATTACAGCTTAAGTCAAAATGACTTTTAGCAGCTTTATTTACAAAGAGGTGGAAAGAGTGAAAGTAGAAAAATGTAGATAAAGAGACAAAAAGTACTACCTAGCTACAAAATACACTAAATTTAATCCTAATGTCTCTAGATTGCAAATGTGAATCCCAAAATGAATCTCACCAGAATCAAAAGTCCTAATTAGGAAGCTGAAATCTGAAGAGCCAGGAGACACTGAAGAATCTGCCAAGAACCTTCAGTGCACACTAGGTTAAGACCTCCAAGAATATTACCAGAACTCACAGTGAAGGGAATGTTCCACTGAAGTGCCAACGAGGAGAGAATCTCCTCACCAAAGAACCAAGGAAGGAATCACTCCACTCACCACCACAAGCCAATGCAGGATTGGGGGAAAAGATCTCCTCTAAGCCAGGAAAGGAATCTCCAGAATCAATCTCTCCAAATGCCAGGAAAGGAATGAATCTAGACCATGCTGGTCTTTTCCTTTTATGCTCCTATTCTTTGCATCACTTCTTGTCACTTCCTGTCATTTCCTTTTCACAGAAACCAATGGCAGACTTTCAATTTGCCTAGCACTGCCCAAGGTGTGTGTGTGTGTGTGTGTGTGTGTGTGTGTGTGTGTGTGTGTGAAGTAGCCTTTGGAGGTGTGAGCTTACTCTAGTGATTTGTGAATTCTCTTACTTAGAGTTAAGGAGGGGTGCTTTAAGTTCTTGATTTGTTTAGCTAAAAATAGACAAGGGGAGAGTTAATCCTATCTTCACATAATGAAAAAAGATGGACATAGTGTCCCTGTTTCATCACTAGTTGAAAGGAAGGAAGGCCCTTGTGGATTTTCCACATCCAAGAGAAATAATAATCATATCCTCTAGGTCAGTGATGGGCAAACTACCGCCGCTGGTCAGATGTGACCCCCTGAAATGTTCTATCCAGCCAGGTGAAATTATTCCTAATCTGACGAATACAATGAGTAGGATACAATACAATGAAACTTCGAAAGAGTTACCTTAGAAACAGACTGAAAATGAGCATTTCCTTTCCTTTGGCCCCTTCTTTAAAAAGTTTGCCCATCATTGATCTAGGGAAATATAAGTTTTCTATAAATAGGAAAATGAAATGGAAAACTGGAAAAGACTAGTCTCACAAAGAGTTGCACTGGGAAACAGGGGGCTTCCTCACCTGAAGGATCTGTTTGCATTCCTGATCCTCTCTGCTGCCAAAACTGCTTTTATATAATGGAGTTCCTCTCATCCCACATGTCCTCCACAGGGCATTTCTGTTAATAGATGGGAACTATCTATTAAAGAGACAATCTCTCCCCGAAAGGAACAAAATCTTATACACTTATGAGGGAACCCATACAAAATATAAACGTGCATGTACTTTATCTCAAAAGAACTAATTCAAGCTTTCCGCTGCCTTTTCTTCAAAAAGACTTTTGATTTTTTTATATCCCTTTATTTCTTTATAAAACATCCAAATTTTAGAGACTTGTATTTAAGTTTATGAAATAGTAGCAACACTCATATAATTATAGAATAGAAATGTGTGGTTTGGCAGAAGTTCTTTGGAAAGGGTCTAGAAGATTGAAATGATCACAAGCTTAATATATAGGATGCATTGCTATTGATGCTAGAAAAGCTAGTGAAATTTTGGGCTGCTGTAATTGAAGTGTAGTGAACAAATGCCCCTGTGCACTACAGTGGTCCAACCACATCTAAAGCTGTGTTTCCAATTCTAGCATCACAATTTAAAAGGAATGTTGATAAAGTAGAGCACTTCCAGAGAAGGGTAAACAGGATCAAGGGTTAAGAAAGAACAGTTGAGAAAACCATCAATGTTTAACTTGAAAAAGAAGATACTTAGATATCGTAATATATAACATATATTTGAAGAGTTGTCCTAGAGAAGACCACTTATGGGTGGAAGTTACAAAGGGATGGATTTTGAGCCTAGCCAAGAAAATTATTATGTAGAGTTGTCCAAAAACATGATGAACCACATTGTGAGATACCACACCACTGGAGACATTCAGGACTTGGACATCATCTCTCCTGGATGCTGCTGCAGAAGGATTACTGTACCAAATGGGAGGCTAGACCAGATAACTTATAATGTCTCTCTGAATTAAAAGAATTTGATTCCAATATCCATTTCTTCTGATATTGACTTAATGCTATAGGCCTCTCACTTTAAATTTAGGGGTTCAGTATTTGGAAATTAGGCAATATCATGTTCAATATTAAAAATCAGCTTAATCTAATAGGAAAAATATATGATGCTTGTTGTCAGGGAATTTGGGGATCTCATCCTCTCCATCTTCTACAGAGCAGTGTAATCTCTCATGGAATTCCTCAAATCCACTCTCTGTGTTATTACTATTAGTGTATTGTACAGCCAATTTAGTCCTTATCTTTGTATAACACAAAGTATGCAACTGGGCCAATTCATGTAAAAGAATTGTGGATAGTTTAAAATAACATTGAAAAGGATAGCATCATGAAATGTTATTCAAGGAATGATATAAGACTGTTTTAAATATTATAAAAGCAGACTTATTTTTTCCCTTGCTTTATTTTCTTTGTAGGTATGTTTTGCGCCAGAAGGAAATACCATAGGCAAAAGGCTCACACTTCAGACACATTTTTGACATCTGTCTTTTTTCTTTCGGTTAAAAAGCTACATAGGAAAACCAGTGATGGTACTCTCTAATATCATTTCATACTGAATATGTAATTCAATATTCCACTTTTCCATTCTATATTTTGATTTAGATTTTTTAAAGTAACTTCTTATACATTTTAAGAAAAATGATTACTAACACTATAAAACAAAACTTTTTTGTTTTTATCTGCCAATTTTGACAGCTTTTTTGTCTTTAGAAAATAAATTCTCATGTACTTATTTATTTGGAAAGGAAACATATGCTAAATACATCTTCACAGAGTATATTTCTTATTAAATCCAAAGTCTTTCTTAAGAGAGAAAAATGTTTTGATTTGACATTAAGTATTATTGTGTGGTATAGTGGAGAGTTGGATTTGGAGTAAAAGATTTAATTCAAATCTCAGCTCTTTCAATTACTTTCTGTATGACCTTAGGCAAATCACTTGATTTCTTTGGATCCATTTCCTCACCCATAAAATGAAGAGTTTGGACTAGATGGCTGACATCCCTTCTACTTTTGAATGTATGATCCCTCATGTCTTAGAGTTATGATTTTTCATCTAAAAATGTGTAGACTGATATTTTGTTTTACTTTTGTATTCCTGGTGCTTAGTACTGTAAATGGTACACAAGTAATGCTTAATGGTTGTTGAATTCAATGGAGTAACCATGAAAAAAATGTTCATGCTGCACTTAAAAGTTAAAAATTCTTCTTTCAACAAAATAAAAATCAGAGTAAGATTTAGCAGTTTTCTGTCATCACATGAAGCACAAACATCATTTTTTATGTATCTACTATTTATATGGTTCAGAGAACTAAAAGCTTGATTTCTGTGGCTATAATTTAACCAGATTCTAATTCCTGTCAGTGAGATATACTTTTGTAAGTTATAGTTTCTCACTTTCAAATACAAAATCTACATATAGTAAATATGAAGCAATTCTGAGGAAAGAGGAAGAGAATATCTTAAGAATGGGGGCACTAAGAAAAGCCCACAAGAATGATACTGTTTGAATAGTTTTCTCGTTCTCCCATAACTTTCTTTCATTGAATTAGGGCAACATTAAACTTCACAGCTTCATAGGAAAGTTATTCTGTCAGTGCATTAAGCATTTATGTGCTATACAAGTCAGGGGAAATTGCGGGCTCCTTGAGGGCAGGGACTATCTTTTTATGAATGTATCCTAAGTGCTTGGCACAGTGCCTGGCATATTACAGATGCTTAATAAGTGTGTGTGTTGGATTTATTGGATTAAATAGGGAAAGGAAATGCCCTTTAGGGGCAAGGTGGCCCCAAGAGACAACTATGAGAACAGCATTCTTATAGTTCAAGTTGGATGATGAAATGAAATGAGACACTTCCAAGTCATTTTATAAAAGGAGATTCATTTTACCACCAAAAGATATCCCATAAGGATGTAGGAGCTTCAGAAATCCCATATGTCTAAGGCAGTGATGGGCAAACTTTTTAAAGAGGGGGCTAAAGGAAAGGAAATGCTCATGTCAGTCTGTTTCTAAGGCAACTCTTTCAAAGTTTCATTGTATTGTATTGTATCCTACTCATTGTATTCTCAGATTAGGAATAATGTCATGTGGCTGGATAGAAAATTTCAGGGGGCCACATCTGGCCCAGGCTGTAGTTTGCCTATGACTGGTCAAAGGGGTATCTAGCATTCATGGTTGGGACTTTTTAGGCTTTTAAGTAATCAGGATGTTTCTGAATTTGGGAGTCATTTGGGTCTAGGGAACAGCTTTATCTACTTTCAGGAAAAGCTAATGCCTAAGGATTAGGGAATGAAGAATTGCTAAAGCCTCCCCAAGTTGTGCATGGAGAAAGAAGCTTCCAAGTATATGATATGCCTGTCATGGTGGTGAAGTTCAGGGAATGGGGAACAATTGGTCTGAACCCACACCCAAATTCTTACACTATGTTTGACTTGACATCATCTTTGCCTCTACATTGTATGGTGCAAAGGAAAGAGAGCTGGATTTGGACTTGAGGAAATTTAATCTTTCTATATGACCTTAGGCAAGTCCCTTAATTTTGTTATACTATAGATTCCTTATGTGTATATAAAATTATGAGATTGAACTAGATAATTCTGAGGTCATACTAAATGTTTTGACATGAACCTATGTTTGTTTATGGGACAAAATAGGATAATACAATAATTTATTTGTTTATAAGAGGAAAAGACCTTTTGTCAGAGATGGTTTTAGATGACAAATCTAAGGATTATAGAGCTAAGGGGAGTATATATATATATATATATATATATATTTAAACTTATTTTTATTTTACAATATTACAAATGAGGTGATAGTAATATAATTAAGTAATATTAGAAAAGAAATGAGAGCTATAGAGAGACTTTGAAAGAGAACTAACAGCTTAAAAGGTAAGAAATTCCTTCCAGAAACCAACTCGCTGAAGTTTAGAATGGACCAAATAGAAGTTAATGTAGTCCATGAAATACCCATAATTATTAAAACAAGAATTTAAAAAGTAAATATTTTTAAATTTTTTAAATAAATAAAAATATTTTAAAAGTAAAATAAATTTGAAAATTATTAATTACTTCACATAACAAAGTGAACTAAACACAAATCAGTGACAGACAACTTAAGAATCACTGGACTACTTGAAAGCTCCAACCAAAAAAGAGCTTGAATATATTATTTCAAAAAATCATGAAAAAATAATCTGCTTAGATGTTTTGGAACCAGAGGGAAAAGTAAAGATAGAGTGAATCCTTCAGTGATGTCCTGAAAGAAACCCTAAAATGAAAACTCCCAGGAATGTCACAGATAATTTTAAGAGGTTATAGGTCAAAATAACAACAACAAAACACTTAAAGTAGTCAGGAGAAAAAAGAAGGTTCAAGTACCACTTAATCATAATCAGGATCATAAAAGATTTAGCATAAAAGAGTGGAAGTTTTGGAACATGACACTTTCCAAAGCAAAATATTTAGACTTACCCACCAAGAATAATTTATTGAAAAAAATGAGGGAAAATGGAATTTTAGTGACAAAAAGAACTTAAAAGAAGACCTGATGAAAACAGTAGAGCTAAACAGAAACTTTGAAATACAAACAAGCAAGTAAAGTAGAACATAAAAATGCAAAGAATGAGAAAAGATCTCATTAGGATGAAGTATCTATATTCTAATGGGAGTGGAGATATAACTATTTCCCAAGAACCAAAATATCACCAGGGGTCAGAGGAATCAGATAAGAGGAAAGACCTGAGAATGAACTTAATTTTGTGATGATCTTAAAAGAATAAAGGAAATAGAATAAAAGGGCAAGAATGGGACAAGATCTATTTCCTCACATAATTGGGGGGACATAAGTAGTAGTCTATTGAAATGAGGAAGGAGTTGGGGGGGCAAGGTTCACTGGAATCTCCCTTTGAAGTGATGTAGGGTGAAGTGGACAGAACTAAAATAAATAATTTATGCTGTGATATTATAAAAATAAACAATTTTGAAAGATTGAAGAACTCTAATCAATTGTGATTCCTGTGGACAGGTCATTTAGAAATCTGTCAGACAGAAATCCTGAAAGAGAGGTCATGAATTAGATAATAAGGAGTGAGAGAAGAAGCCACTGGAATTTCTTGAGTAAGAGAGCCACTTAAGGCAGTGCTTTAGTTGTATGGAAGATAGGTTGATAAGGGGAGAAATTTAAGAAAGAAAGATTAAGAGTAATTCCAATGAGAGGTGATAATGACCTAAATTAAGTCATTAATTTAGTGATTAGAGAAAATGAGAAATGGTGATTAGAGAAAATGAGAAATTTGACAAGAGGTATTTGGAGGTAGAAGCTACATAATTGTATAGTCAATTGGATTTTTAAAATGCTTGTTGGATTTGAATTTGAACGCTCATTTCCTGATATCATTCACCATATTGAGGTCACCATGGCTAGAGTTAAATAATCAAACATATTATTGGGTGGGAAGTAGTAATCTACTGTGTCCACTTGGGATATCTTTAATCTTGCCACTTTGAGAAGCTACAAAAGGTTTTGAAACAAAGTTTGTTTTAACAATTGAATAAAGGCAAAACATCAGTTTTTATTTCATTATATATCCTCAAGGTAAATCAATTTACACTATCAAATGGGAGAACTAATTGAAGTAGAAACTGAATGTTAGCAAATAGTTTAAGACATTTACTGAAATGATTCCAAAAATGACATGTCTGTAAAGTAATAATTTAAGCTACCTCAGAACCACAGGAGGCAATGAAGGTGTAGGAGGGAAGTTCATTCACATTGAGAGAGAAATTTTCTTTGGACTGGCCATATCTCATAATATGTTTTTACAAGAAAATAAAAAAACAGATGGAAAAAAATTTGCATGTCTAATGTGGAAGGAAAGCATATTTGTGCCTAATATATTGCAGAAACCAAGTACACTTCATTCTTTCAAAAAATATTACCACTTCATTATGTTGCCAAAGTCAGCGTGAATTTTGGTAATCTGCTATGTAAGCCCTGATCATATAGGTTAAACTGGCCTAATACGTATTCTGACATTCTGCCCTTTAAAAACACTTTCTCTGTTTATTATTCATGAGTTGCTATTTTCTTTTCCTCAGAGATTCAGCAACATCTAGCTTGTTTTTTTTTTTTTTTTGTGCACCAACTTCAACTGTGTATCATCCAAGTTTCCTAATGCAAGAGCAACAGTCTTCATTGCTCCATTGCTAAAGACACATATAATGATTTGCTCACGAGCCTTAGAAAATCACTAGTATAAATGTTTCAGGAATAAATTACCCTTTACAATCTAAATACTGGTATCAGACCTCAAAGGTTTACTTGTGGAATGGCTCAATTCTAACATCAGTTTCTCATTCTATACAAAATCCAAAACAATAATGTTCTTGGGACACAAGGATGTGAATCTGGGGTATGTAGTTCTTGGTAATACATATTAGAATCATAAAACCACAGAATTTAGAGGTATGATTTTTGTTATTGTTCATTTTTTCAATCTTTTTCAACTCTTGGGGTTTTCTTGATTTTTATTCTAACTACCCTTCCAAAACTTTTTCCCTTATCCCCCAACATTTCCCTTCTGTTTCTTTATATGAACTCCCTTCTGAGAATCCCTTTCATTTTATCCTAAGAATTTATCCTATATTCTCCTCACTTTGCCCTCCTATTTCTTGATACATGCTACCTTCTAGGAATCCCTTCCTCATTTTATACCCTTGCCCTCTTTTCTTTAAAAAGAAATTAAATTTATTTCTTTGTTTATGTGTTACCTTAAAATACTCAGTTAACTCCTTTCCATTCTCTCTTCTGCCATTAGAGAAGGAATCATTTGATGAAAAAGACATATACATACATATACATGTATGTATGTGTATATATATAACTATATCTTGCTTATTTCTATTTATTAGTTCTTTCTCTGGAGGTATACATATATAAAGTTAAAAAGACTTTTACTGGGGGCAGCTGGGTAGCTCAGCAGATTGAGAGCCAGGCGTAGAGACTGGAGGTCCTAGGTCAAAATCTGGTCTCAGACACTTCCCAGCTGTGTGAACCTGGGCAAGTCACTTATCCCCCATTGCCTAGCCCCTCTGCCTAAAAGGGTTTAAAAATAAATAAATATAAAAAAATAAAAATGGGTAAATACAAAATATTAAAAAAAAAGACTTTTACCCTTCTGCTTGCATATATTACTCCCTCAGTATTCTACCTTCCTCCTCTTTTCTGTGACAGTTCTTCTACTCATGCCTTTTTATTTGAGAAAATTTTTACATTTTACCTCTTCCTACTCTATTTTAATATTTTTAGCTCATTACTTTATATTCAACTCAACCTGAAGTCTTCCATCTATATGGTTTTTAACTATTCAAATAGTGATGTCATTCTTTTTTTTTAAACCCTTAACTTCTGTGTACTCCTAGGTGGAAGAGTAGTAAGGGTGGGCAATGGGGGTCAAGTGACTTGCCCAGGGTCACACAGCTGGGAAGTGTCTGAGGCCGGATTTGATCCTATGACCTCCTGTCTCTAGGTCTGGCTCTGAATCCACTGAGCTACCCAACTGCTCCCTAGTGATGTCATTCTTAAGGATTATAGAGAACATTTTCTCCTATAAAAAATAAACAGTGTGACCTTTTTGAATCCCTTTGTAATTTGTCCTTTGTGTTTACCTTCTTATAATTCTTATTATATCAGATTATATCAATCAGAATAGTTGAAATTTCTTTAGTTCATTAAATATCTACTTTTTCCTTGTATAATTACGCTTAGCTTTAGTTGGTTTTATGTTATTTTTGGTTATAAATCTAGCTTCTTAGCTCTTTCAAATATTGTATTCCATGCCCTTCATTCTTTTAATGCCAAAGCTGCTAAGTCTTGTGTTATTCTGACTATGACTCCACAGTATTTATTTTTTTTCCTTATTGTGTATAGTATTTTCTCCTTTACTTGGGATCTATAGAACTAATTATTTTGGGATCTTTTTCTGGTGGTAATTGGTAGATTCTTTCAGTTTCTATTTTATCCTCTAGTTTTAAAACTTCCCATCAATTTTCCTTAATTCTTAGTATATGATGTCTAAAATCTTTTTTTTATAATAACTTTCCAGCAATCCAACAATTCTTATATTTTTTCTCTTTGATTTGTTTGCCAGGTCATTTGATTTTGTAATAAGATATTTCATATTTTCCTTTATTTTTTCATTCTTTTGATTTTGCTTTGTTATTTTTTTTTTGTTGCCTTAAGAGGCCATTAGCTTCCCTTTGTTTGATTCTATTTTTTACTGAATTATTTTCTTTGGTGAGTATTTGAATTTCCTTTTCTAGTTGAGTGACCTTTCTTTCATAATTTTCTTGAATTGCTTTTTCCTCTAATTTTTCCGCAATCTCTCTCATTTGGTTTTTGAAGTGTTTTTTTTTTTAAACTCTTCCCAAAAAAGCTCTTTTGTGGCTTGTGACCATTTGACTTATTTTTAAAATGTTTTATAAGTGTTTGAACGTCATTGCCTCTGAATTTAAACTCCTTTAATGTACTCATAGTAGCTATCTATGCTTGGGTTCTTTCTATTTTTGCTTACTCATTAAAAATTAGTGGCCAATAGAATGAGTTGTTAGCATTATGCTAGAATTTGGCTTTGTTCTAAGGATGGTAGGGGAAGATAATCTCAAGTTTTAAGATTTTTTTGTGGTTTTATTTCCTGATCCTTACTTATTTTTTCTAATTTCTATAATCCAAGGCCTCATTTTCCCCCAACCTCCTCACATCCCAATCTGTGACTGACCTAAGCTGCTTCAACTAAGGCATCATGGCAGTTCTGCCACAATAAGCAGGCAACTCTACTCATAATCTCCAACTGTCTGCAAACCCCAACTCCCCTCCCATCCCTCCCAATCTCAGCCAGGGATTCCACTCTCCTGTGAATGACCATAGCCAGCAGGCCCTCACTCCTCACAGAGGGGGTGTCAGGGTCCCAAAGTCTTCCACCAGCTATGGGTGGGAAAATTAGATGTGAATTAGAACTTTAGCCCACAGAGCTGCTTCCAGGGTTCTTTTTTTGTTGACTTTGCTGGGGTGTAGGCTCCAAGTTAAGCCTACAGAGTGAAGCTGCTCTTCCATACAGGGCTTGCTGCTTGTTGATTCCAAAGTATTTGCTCAAGGCCTATGGCCAGTGAGATCAACCTTCCTTGCAGGTTGTCCTCATCTGCTCTGCTTCACTCTCCATTCATTTATTTCTTCCACTTTTAGAGTTGATTGAGAGACATTATTTTTTTTTTTTTGTTATTTGTGAGGGAGTTTGGGGAGTGAGGTAATTTCCTGTCCTACTCTGCCATCTTCTCCCTGGAAAAAGTCAGGTTTTCTTGTTGAAGATATTAGAATAATTTGACATCTCCTTCACCAGCTCATTTTGTAGATGAGGAAACCAAGGCCAAGAAGATTAAGTAATTTGCCCAGGTTACAGTTACATTTACAGTTAGCAAATGTCTGAGGTCAGATTAGAATTCAGGAAGATGAGTCTTTCTAACTCCAGGTGTAGTGCTCTACCCACTGTGCAACTTAGCTGCCCTATTTAGAGTTGGAAGGAACATTATTAAAAATCATTAAGTTCAACAACTTCATTATAGGTAAGGACATTGAGGCCCAGTGACAGGTTCTGGAATTTCACAGATTTGTTGATTGACTTTTGGGCCTTCTTTTCTTTTCTTTCTGTTTTCTTTTAGTTGATGATCTCATATACTCCCATTTGGTCCAGTTGTCATCTCTAGGCTGATGATTCCCAGCTCTAGTCTGTCTTTTGTCTAATCGTCCAGCATTGCCAACAGTTTAATGGACATATTGAAGAGGGTGTCGCATAGACATCTTAAGTTATTTAAACTCTAATACCATCCTGGCTTTAGTGCCCTGTTCTCCTCTTTGGGGTGTGCTCTAATCTTCCTTGGTTCAGTTAACCTACCAAGATATTAACAAGATTTATATTACTATAACTATAAACATTTTGCAGAAATAAAGGAAGAGCAAAAAAACTGCTCATGGTTTGTAGGTATATAATAAAAATGACAATACAACCAAATTATAGTGTTAGTGGAAAACTGGCAAGTTATTTTGGGAAATTTTATAGAATTAAACAGTTAATTTGAAAGATGTCTTGAATCTCAATAATGTTATCACTTAGGTATATACTATCAAAGTTCAATTTTGGCCTCAGACTTTTGTTAGCTGTGTGAAAAAAAACAAACAACAAATCTCTCCTTGTCTCAGTTTCTTCATCTGAAAAATGGAGGTAATAATAGCACCTACATCTCAGGGTTATTATGAGGCTCAAATGAGATAATAATTATAAAGTGTTTAGCAGAGTCTGGCACATAGTGAATGCCATAAAAAATGTTAGCTTTTATTATACATTGTCATATGTGGCTAGTAGTATGCTGACAGGCAGGTAGACCCAAGAGCCCTAAGAAATGTGACATCCTCCAGACTACTGGCTTGTCCAGCTCCTGCTGCCATCATTGGGCAAGAAACTACTAAGGAGAAGAGGTCAGTCTTCTCCATCAACTGTGGACCAACTGATAATGATAAGGAAAACAAGATACCCTAAGGGAGAAAGAACTGCCAAAAAGGTAAAAATAATGCCACTACTTTTGTTTTCAGACCCCAGTTGTGAAAGCCAGAGACCTTAAACCCAGTCTTGGGGATTGGCAATTCCCTCTGGACCACCAGGTCTGCTTTTATCTTGTGCCCCATAGCCATCACTATGCAGAAAAGACCCACCTTCCTTACAACCACCACCACCAACTACCACCAATGGGCAGGTACACTTAAGAATCGTGGCAATGGCAATACCCCAACCATACCAGTCCTGCTTCCAGACTAGCCCTAAAAGCCACCATCCCTGTTGGCAACTGACACTGCAGGTACAGCAACCTGTATTGTTAGTAACCCAGAAAATAGTCTTTTCCCTTAAAGGCCTTGCCAATATCAAATGATTCAACATCAGAATCAAATGTAATTGTATCAGTTAAAATTGCATTAAAGAAGATCTACATCTTTATTGCTTTATTGCTACAGCCCAAGAAATATGGGGCCTTTTCATTTGTCTGCAGCTAAAGTCTCCTCCACATTGTTTCCCTCATTAGAATGTGAGCTCGAGGCTGTCTTCTTTTCTATTTCTACCCCAAATGTTTATTACAGTGCTGTGCATATAGCAGTATCTTACTGGGGTGCCTTCTCATTAGTTCATTTAATTTGATTGGCTATAATTATTTGATATAAGAGAATCAACTCTTTGGAGGAGCAAGAATAAAATGAAAAAATAAAAGATCATTTTATAAAAGAAAAAACTGATATGAAGATAATAGAAAAACCATCTTTTGTAAGAAATAATGAATATGAGGAATTCTGAGAAACATGGAAAGATTTGAATGAAATCTGATGCAGAGAAAAATAAGCTAACTGATGAAAATACATAATGAATCCAACAAATGTAAATGAAAAACATTCTTAAATGAAGTCAGATTCTGAATAACTGGAGGAAAAAAACCAATTAAAGTCCTGGAGAAAAGATAACTATTTTTCTCACACCACAGCAGAGAGGCAGAGGATAACTAGGACAGAAAGTTGTACTCATTGCCAGACTGAATGTTTTCTCTTAATTATTTCTCTTTGTTTTCAGGGGAGATTCAAGAAGTAGAAGGAGTGGCTGCTACTACCTTTAGGATCTTATAGATTGGTAACCTGATGGGGTAGTTCTCTTCCTAACATTATGGGCCTGACTGTTATGCTTTTCATAAATAATCAACCAAAAGACTCAGTTGATTAGCAAAGGAATTTACTCAAATACCACAGAAAGAACAATAGTTACCAAACATTTCACTTCTCTCAAAACCAAAACCAAAACCTGTATGTACAAAAAAATGGGGCATACTCTCACAAATAAACACAAATTCTGAGGGTGAGACTAGGGGACTGAGCATAAAGGTAAAATACAATGGTAGAAAGGCACATGTGTGGGGAGCATGTAATGAGTTTGACTTTGGAACTACAGATTGTTCACTACGTTGGTCAGTTGAACCAGCTCCCTGAAGGACAAACATCTCTGTTAGCCCCTCCTATGGACTGGTGTCTTGGTTGAATGAGCCAATTTAGAGCTTGGCTAGGTCAAACTGATCATTGGTGGCTACCCTTGCTCCCCACTAAACCAGCTGTGGCTGAGCTGGCCAGACAGTCTATGTTGCCCCTGGGCAGTTGGATGCCTCCAGTAACAAGGGAAGCCACACTTCCTCTGAGCAATGGATGCCAGGCTTGGCCCAGGAAGGTTGCTCAATGCTGGACCCTTCTCAGGATGTGGCATTTCTACAGAATGGGTCAATCTTTTGGATGCCCTAGGCTTACTCTTGAATGGGCAATTGAAGTTGTTTTCCATCTTCAAACACTGACTTTGCTAGATGACATAGCTGGAACACTATAATGTCGTCTCAGCTAGGGCAATGACCTTGAGCTTAGATTGGCAGAAGCCTCTTCCCTTTGGCTCCCTCAGATCCACAGCTCAGAGACTATTTGTGACAGGAGTCTAGATTCTCCTCTTTCATAGTCTTCTCTGTCTCAAAAACATCTTCCCTCAGTAAGATACTGTACCTTTCCTTAAAGAAATCAATTCTAATAGCCAAACACACCTCCCATATTCCTTGAGGAATATGTATATTCCTCAAGGAAAATGGAAGGATATATATGGAAAATAGATATTCCTCAAGGAAAATATATATATATATATATATATGAGTATCCATAGGGAATGGCATAGGTCTCTTCATATGCAATTGATTTTTTCAAGCCTCACACTTTTCCTAGAATGGAGAATGTCAAATTTGCATCGAATACTTTCTTCTTATTTTGATGACTGACTTTTAGTCCTTCCAGACTTTAGCTTTAGCTGAAGTCTCCCTGGAGGACACCTTCTTACATTAAGAAAAAAAGTCAAAAGTCATTCAACTAAACAGTTTCTTCAGGCTACTAATGTTTATTACTTTCAGATGAATCTATGATACTCATGAATATTTACTCATTGGTAAACTATTATTAAGGTAGGCATAAGCATTACGAAATGATTATTATCAAACCCAACAAAGCAAAAATATTTAGGCTCTATATTATTAAAAAAGCTCATTTAAAAAAGAAAGCTAATTTGTTGTTGTTGTAGCTGTGTGTTATTTGCAGAGATTACTCTTCTACTAAGAGCTCCTTAAGAGCAGGGATTGTTTTTGCTTTTCTTTTTATGCTTTGTGCTTAGCACAGTAACTGGCAAATATTAAGATTCCGATTAATGCATATTGACTGAATTATTGACTTCTGTGTTTCCTATCTTCTCTTTCTGCTCCATATTTTTGTTTTCTTTTTTAAACATTTATTAATATTTCTTTTTTAGAAAAGTTAACGTGGTTACATAATTCGTGCTCTTACTTTCCCCGTCACCCCCACCGAGGTCCCCCCCAACCCCATGGCCGATGCATATTTCCACTGGTTTTAACATGTGTCACTGATCAAGACCTATTTCCATATTATTGATAGTTGCATTGGTGTGGTAGTTTAGAGTCTACATCCCCAACCATATCCGCCTCAACCCATGTGTTCAAGCAGTTGTTTTTTTTTTCTATTTCCACTCCTGTAATTCTTCCTCTGAATGTGGGTAGCGTTCTTTTCCATAAATCCCTCAGAATTGTCCTGGGTCATTGCACTGCTGCTAGTACAGAAGTCCATTACCATTATTATACCAGAGTGTATTGTTTTCTGTGTACAATGTTCTTCTGGCTCTGATCCTTTCACTCTGCATCAATTCCTGGGGGTCTTTCCATTTCACATGGAATTCTTCCAATTTATTATTCCTTTGAGCACAATAGTATTCTATCACCAGCATATACCACAATTTGTTCAGCCATTCCCCAAATGAAGGGCATACCCTCATTTTCCAGTTTTTTGCCACCACAAAAAGCTCAGCTATAAATATTTTCATACAAGTCTGTTTATCTATGATCTCTTTGGGGTACAAACCCAACAATGGTATGGCTGGATCAAAGGGCAGGCATTCTTTTAGCAATCTTGGGCATAGTTCCAAATGCCATCCAGAATGGTTGGATCAGTTCACAACTCCACCAGCAATGCATTAATGTCCCAGTTTTGCCACATCCCCTCCAGCATTCATTACTCTCCCCTTCTTTCATTTTATCCAGTCTGCTAGGTGTGAGGTGATACCTCAGAGTTGTTTTGATTTGCATTTCTCTAATTATTAGAAATTTAGAACACTTTCTCATGTGCTTAGTGACACTTTTGATTTCTTTATCTGAAAATTGCCTATTCATGTCTCTTGCCCATTTATCAATTGGGGAATGGCTTGATTTTTTATACAATTCGTTTAACTCCTTGTATATTTGAGTAATTAGAAGCTGGTATTTTGAAAAAACAGATAAAATAGACAAAGTATTGGTCAATCTAATAAAAAAAGGAAAGAAGAAAACCAAATCGACAGTATCAAAGATGAAAAGGGAGACCTCACCTCTAATGAAGGGGAAATTAAGGTAATCATTAAAAAACTATTTTGCCAATTATATGGCAATAAATATAGCAATCGAGGAGATATGTATGAATATTTACAAAAATACAAATTGCCTAGATTAACAGCAGAAAAATAGAATACCCAAATAATCCCACATCAGAAAAAGAAATTGAACAAGCCATCAAAGAACTTCCTAAGAAAAAATCGCCAGGGCCTAATGGGTACACAAGTGAATTCTATCAGACATTCACCTTTCCTAAAAATAATAAACCTAAAACCATCAACAAGCATCATATGCAATGGGGATAAATTAGAAGTCTTTCCAATAAGATCAGGAGTGAAACAATGATGCCCATAATCTCCTCTATTATTTGACATTGTACTAGAAACACTAGCAGTAGCAATTAGAGAAGAAAAAGAAATCAAAGGTATTAAAATAGGCAATAAGGAGACTAAGCTATCACTCTTTGCAGTTGATATGATGGTCTACTTAAAAAAAATCCTAGAGAATCAACTAAGAAGCTTGTAGAAATAATCAACAACTTTAGCAAAGTTGCAGGATACAAAATAAATGCACATAAATCATCAGCATTTCTATATATTTCCAACACATCACAGCAGCAAGAGGTAGAAAGACAAACATCATTTTAAAATCACCCTAGACAATATAAAGTACTTAGGAATCTATCTACCAAAACAAACACATGTTATATGAACACAACTATGAAACACTTTCCAAACAACTAAAACTAGATCTAAACAATTGGAAAAACATTGATTGCTCATGGGTAGGACAAACTAACATAATAAAAATGACCATTCTACCCAAATTAATTTTCCTATTTAGCACCATACCTATCAAACTACCAAAAAACTTTTTTACTGAATTAGAAAAAACTATAACAAAGTTCATCTGGAATAACAAAAGATCAAGAATATCAAGGGAAATAATTAAAAAAATGTGAAGGAAGGGGGCCTAGCAGTACCAGATATTAACCTGTACTATAAAGCAGAGATCATCAAAATAGTATGGTACTGGCTAAGAGACAAAAGGGAGGATCAGTGGAATAGACTTGGGGTAAGTGATGTCAGCAAGACTGTCTATGGTAAACCCAAAGAGCCCAACTTTTGGGACAAAAATCCACTATTTGACAAAAACTGCTGGGAAATTTGGAAAACAATATGGGAGAGATTAGGTTTAGATCAACATCTCACACCCTACACCAAGATAAATTCAGAATGGGTGAATGACTTGAATATAAAGAGGGAAACTATAAATAAGTTAAGTGAACATAGAATAGTTTACTTGTCAGATCTCTGGGAAAGGAAAGATTTTAAAACCAAGCAAGAGTTAGAGAAAATTACAAAATGTAAAATAAATGATTTTGATTATATCAAACTAAAAAGCGTTTGAACAAACAAAAACAATGTAGCCAAAATCAGAAGGGAAACAACAAATTGGGAAAAAATCTTTATAACAAAAAACTCTGACAGAGGTCTAATTACTCATATATTTGTTTTCTTACTCCATTTCCTTAACATTCATATTCTTTTCACATAATCGGAACCTGTTTTTAGGTAAAAATATCTGATATAGTCATCCATTTTGAGTGTTTTGGCACTTGCAATGGATCTGAGATTTTATTGCTGTAGATAGATATTTTTTAGACCAAGAAAAATCTAAGCTCTAATATATCTTCTTATTTATTCATTCATTCATTTGTTTGTATGTTTTTATTTTTTAATTAAATTTACTTATGTATTTAGAATATTTTTCCATGGTTCCATTATTCATGTTCTTTCCTTCCCCTCTTCCCTCCCTGCTCCCTGAGCTGACAAGTAATTCTACTGGGTTATACATGTATCATTGTTCAAAACCTATATCCATATTATGAATATTTGCATAGCATGATCATTTAAAGTCAAAATCCCCAATCATATACCCATAGAACCATGTGATCAATCATGTTTTTCTTCTGTGTTTCTACTCACATAGTTCTTTCTCTGGATGTGAATAGTGTTCTTTCTTATAAGTCCCTCAAAATTGTCCTGGATCATTGCATTGCTGCTAGTAGAGAAGTCCATTACATTTGATTTTACCACAGTGTATCAGTCTCTGTGTATAATGTTCTCCTGGTTCTGCTCCTTCCTCTCTGCATCAATTCCTGGAGGTCTTTACAGTTCACATGGAATTCCTCCAGTTCATTATTCCTTTTAGCATATCGCCAACAGGTACCACAATTTGTTCAGTCATTCCCCAATTGAAGGGCATCCCCTTGTTTTCCAACTTTTTGCCACTATAAAAAGCACGGCTATAATATTTTTGTACAGGTCTTTTTCCTTATCTCTTTGGGGTACAAACTCAACAGTGGCATTCCTGAATCAAAGGATAGGTAGTCTTTTAAAGCCCTTTGGGTGTAATTCCAAATTGCCTTCCAGAATGGTTGGATCAATTCACAACTCTACCAGCAATGCATTACCATTCCAATTTTGCCACATTCCTTCCAACATTTATAATTTTCCTTTGCTGTCATATTGGCCAATCTGTTAGGTGTGAGGTGGTACCTCAGAGTTGTTTTGATTTGAATTTCTCTAATCAGAAGGAATTTAGAACGCTTTTTCATGTGCTTATTGATTGTTTTGAAATCTTCATCTGAAAACTGCCTATTCATATCCCTTGGCCATTTGTCCACTGGGGGATGGCTTGATTTTGTACATTTGACTTAGTTCCTTATATATTTGGGAAATTAAACCTTTGTCAGAGAGTTTTGTTATAAAATTTTCCCCAATTTGTTTCTTTCCTTCTCATTTTGGTTGCATTGGTTTTGTTTGTACAACCCCTTTTTAATTTAGTATAATCAAAATCATTCATTTTACATTTTGTAATGTTCTTTATCTCTTGCTTAAGTCTTAAATTCCTTCCTTTCCTATAGATCTGACAGGTATACTATTCTATGTTTACCTCATTTATTTATGATTTCACTTTTTATACTTAAGTACTTTATACTGATTTTGAATTTATCTTGGTATAGGGTATGAGATAATCATCTAAACCTAATTTTTCCCATACTGTTTTCCAATTTTTCTGGAAGATTTTGTCAAATAATGAGTTCTTATCTGACATATCTTCTTAACTTGTGTGATTCTTGTCCATATTTCCCCCAAGGATCCTAAATACATAAAAAAATTGATCTTAAAAAACTGGTAACCTTCTTGTTTCTTTACTACCTCTGAAGTTAGTAAGGTATTACTTAAGTTCAATAATAGGCTGTCTCTTATTCTTACCATGGTACCAGCCCATTGCCTTTCTGGCTACTTATGAATTATATTCAGTATAACATCCCATAAAGTGGACCAGAACTTAATATTACAAGGTATTAATGTTTGATGAGTCATTAATATATTTATTTCTAAAGTATTTCTTCTTTCATAGGCATATGAATTTAACTAGGGTCAAAGCCCTTAGTTTAAAAGAAAATTCCTTTAATAATGTATTTTAAAGGAGCAGCAAGATAGCTCAGTGGATAGAGAGCCAGGTAGAAGTTCCAGGGTTCAAATCTGGCCTCAGGCCCTGCCTAACTGGCCCTGGGCAAGTCACATACCCCCATTTGCTCAGCTCTTGCCTTATTCTTCTGCCTTAAAACTATTTGGTATCAGTATCAGACAGAAGGTAAGGGTTTTAAAAAGTAATGTCTTTTAGATATCAATCATTCTATTATAATGTCTTTTAGATATCAATCATTCTATATACCAAGTGCTTAGGATTCAAGTACAAAGAATTTAACAATTCCTACAGCAATGAGATTACATTCTAATGTGAAAGATTAATACATATAAAAAACACAAGCAATCTACCTACACATGCACACTTTAGAGAGTAGTTAAATGTATAATGTAGTTTGAGAGAGAGGGTACTAGTTGCTGAGGGATCAGGAAATTTTTATGCAGAAAATGGTGCTTGAATGAACTATATCTTAAAGGAAATGAAGGAATCTATTAGGAGTAAAGAAAGAGTACATTCCAGGTTAGGGGGAATCAACAGTGCAAAAACAGAGATTGTAGAGTTGGAGTATTGTGGGTTGCGAGATGGGAGATAAGAATATTGTGAGTGATAAAAGACAAGTTTGACTGGATCACAGCGTGCCAGAATCAGAATAATGTCTACTTAGCCAGTAAAGGTAGGTTTTTGTGGGCCAGATTGGGTAGATCTTGAAAAGTTAAAAGATTAATGCACTGTTTTAAGTTCTGGGCAGTTAGTTATAAAAAAAAAAGAAAAAAGAAAAAAAAAAGAAACAGTCCAAACCCTTAAAGCATGGTGGTTTATAGAAAGAGGCAAGAAATACAAATATAAATATATATACAATATGTATATGGGAAAAATTTTTAAATGAATAAATGGTTTGGGAGGATTTTTTTGAGGGAGTTAGTACTAGCAGCTGGGAGGATCAGAAAAAAGATTCGGCGTAGAAGGCATTTGAGCCAATGTTTGAAAGACACTATATATCAGTGAGATAAATAAATTATGGGGAAGGAAACTTTTTTTATAACTCCTGAAATTATGGTAAGGGGCAATGAGCCTTGTACTCCTGAAGACAGCCCTGAATATGGCTACCTTCCAATCTATAAAATGCTTTCTATGGCATCAAGTCATCATGTAAAGAGTTTCATTTAAACTACAATGTGATGATTAGTTGATTTAAAATAACATCATCCATAATTTAACTTATAAATATATGAATTTAATGAATCAATTTGCTGATCAAAAGAAAATAATGCTTTGGAATACTGCATGCCCTAATTTGCTCCTCACGGCATGAATATAAAAATACAGCTGCAACATTATATAACTTGTTATTTTATTTTATTTTTTTTTGGCCAGGCTTGCCATCAAGTTCTATGGAGCAGATGAACAATTTTCATAAAATTCTAAAAGGAATCATTGGTATGACTCTTTTCTCTGAAGGCCAGCTGTATAATTTATTGCAATGTTTTGAACATCCTGACAGCTGATTTTTACAAGAGTCTCACTTATCAAACCATTAGTTAATTTTAGGAATTGAAATGATCTGTTGACAGAATCACTGTTTATTTCACTCATTTCCATTAAAATATTTCATGCATAAACAATTTCTTCCTTTCCCCATTGCTTGTTTGGAGGTAATCAGTCATAATGTGAAACTCATTGTGTTTGTTAACTTTCAGCAGCCAGCTGTTGTTTTTTATTCTTTAGATTCATGTATTTGAAGAAAGAAGTGCTGTTGTTCAGGATCAAGGGTCAAGTCTACTAACGAATGCAGATGGTGATAATTGTATTTGAAAAGTACATAACCAGGGAAATCTTAACTGTTGTCTCAGTTTTGCATAGCCTGCTGTATGGTATTGAGAAACTTCTTATTTACATCAGGGCAATTTATAGATTTCCATAATTCCACCTGAGGCCTATATTTCGTAATTGTCATTACATTTTGGAAATTTGCATTAATTTTTCAGAAAGGCTTGAATGACATTTCCATTGTCTTTTGGGAAAATAAAGTTCATCCAAGCTCTTTCTGAGTTTTTGGTAGCTTCTTTTGTAATACCTAGAGAGGCTATGGTTTTTCCCTCAGTTGAGTAAAAGAGTTCAGAAACTTCAGATCTCTTTTGTAGGGAGATGAAAGAGGTTCCTGGGGCTCAATTAAGTCCAGAAATGTCAATGTTAATTGCAATTTGAAATATACTTATTTTTTGTTGACAATGCAAAATATGACTACCTGAATTTTAAAAGGGAGGGATCTCAGTGGCTATCGAGTCCATCCATGTCCTGCCCCATCTCAGACTAAATGATTGCACTTTGGGATAACTCTAATTGTTGAGAAATTTTTCATTTTTTCCAACATCAAACCTAAATTGTATCTTTGCAACTTCCACAAATTGCTTCTGGTTCTTCCCCTTTAGGCTCAAACAGTATGTCTAATTCCTTCTACACATGCTGGCCCTTTGTTTGAGTGCAGTTATCATATTCTCCCTGAGTCTTACCGTTACCCAGCGAAATAGGCTTAAACTGATGAAAGAGACAGTCAACAGAGACAGAGAAAGACAGGCAGGCATTGACAGAGAAAGAAACAGAGATAGACAGGCAGGCATAGACACACACACACACACACACACACACAGATAGAGACAGAGACAGAAGGCTCAAATTTAAAGAATAAGGAGGATTTTGTGTGGCAAAAAGGTACCTAGCAATTTGTAGCCCTGGTAGTCCTTTCCTCTCTCTCTCTGTAGTCTTCCTGAAGTTATCCTTAGAGGGAGCTCTGTGCTGTGATCCCAGGATCAGCGCCTTTCTAAAGTCCATTACCGGCCTTCTTCCCACCATGAGAGAGCATGCTCTATGAAGTTTCTTTCTTTAGCTAATCTGTAGCTGTTTGTGTCTGCTGTCCTTTTTATATCTTGCTCTGTTCCCAATTTCCCAATTGAATATGCTATCTTCTATTGGTCCAGATTTTCTAGTACCATGGGCAATGAGAGGGAAGAAGGTGAGGAGACTGGAACATTACCTTTGGGGTCACTGCCCATCCACCACCCTCTGGAATAAGCACAAGATTATCTTTCCTCAAGGTGCTCCCAGGCTTAGAGTATATCAAGACTTTACTGAGACACTGCTTAACTGCTTTTTAAAAAACATAGATCAACAGATATAAAATAAACTTCTGAATTAATGATAAAGTATTATCTGTGTGGCATCCTTTGCCTTTATTCCAGTGGCCAAAATTCCTATGAACCTTTCAAATTAAATTAAAGTCTTGACCCCAGTTTAGGATGAAGTCACAAGAAAATTCCTGAAACACTTAGTTTTTACTCTGTTGATTGAATGACTGAGTTAGAGCCTCATTCTTAAACCTGTAAATTATGCCCCTCTTTATGCCACTCAAAATTGCACTGGCTTGGTCCTACTAGTACAAAAATATTTATAGCAGCTCTTTTTGTGGTGACAAAGAATTGGAAACTGAGATGTCCATCGATTCTGGAATGGCTGAACAAATTGTGATATATGTTGGTGATGGAATGCAGGATGATTTCAGAAAAAGCCAGAAAGATGTAGGTGAACTGGTGTGGAGCAAAATAAGCAGAAGTGGGAGAACATTGTACACAGTAACAGCATATTGCACGGTGAGTGATTGTGAAAAATGTTGCTACTCTCAGCAATTCAATGATCTGGGACTATTCTGAAGGATTTATGACAGAGAAAGAACTATTAGAGTCAGATACAGATCAAAACATACTATCTGAAATCTAAGGAAAACATATCTAAAATAGTTTCTTCATCTACTTGCTTAGCAATCCTCTCCCAATAAAAAAGGAAACATAATATGCCCTATTTTTGGCTCTTGGTAATCCCTATTTGCCTTTCCAATTTTCCACAAAAAAGGCCTACTTTTTTCCTAAAAATTCAATAGAACTGTCCTTTGGCTTCTTCTTCCCTTGATACAACTTCCTAATCACCTAAGGGCACAAAAATCCTCACTCATGTAGAAGCCCTCTGACTTGGTGGATCTGAGTTACCATATACTCCCAGCTGACTTGGTTAATTTCCATATGGAGATAGAAGGGGCTGAGTTAATTAAGGGTTTTTGTATCTTTGTTGTTTGCTTTTACTGTATTAAGGCAAAATAAACTTCTTTTTGTTAACCATTTAGTGACTAATTCCATTCCAGCATGGAATCTGGTGCTGATAGTAAGCTTACCCTAATACCTTTCTAGGTACTCACCCACCAAGTCCATTCCCTGCTTCCCTACTCTCAGGTAATGCCCTCAACATTTTATCTGAAAAGCTTGAATCTATTATACATAAATTCTCTGGACTTTGATCTGATTCATACTGGCTCTATAATCCTGAGAAAGTCTCTTGAACTCATAGTTCTCTAAAAACAGAGAAGTATCCGACATATGTTGAGGGAGTTGGAACATCTGAGAATTCCCTAAATTTCATTGAAATCACAGATTCAATCCGTATCCCTATCCTTTCTGTCTTCTCTGTAATAGAACTAATGTCAATATTGACTAGGCTTTTTTTGTCTCCTCCAATTCCCTCAACTACATTGGATAGTCCCATGTCTTCCCTCACCCTTCTCCCAGGGATTTGTTTTCCTTAGAAGACAATGAAACTTTCCCTGGAATCAGGTCAATTCCTGCCTTCCTTGATGCAGCTTCTTTATTACTGATGGGCAGAAAAAGTTCTACTTATGTACAGACCAATTAGACTTGGTCATTGCACCAAGGCCAGAAACCATCTAAAGAACTTCTCCTGCCTTAAAGACTAGACCTAGTTCTGGGTTAAGATGGCGGCAGAGTAAAAAGCAGCGCTTAACCTCTCCTGACCAAAACATACAGGACTTCTCAAGGGGGTATGAAAACAAACCCAGTCGAACAGAGGGACCCCACAACAGGGTGCAGCGTGGAAGGTACGTGGAATTGGAACATTTCCATGCTATAAAGGGGTGAAACAGCTCTCACTAAATCGTGGGCTGAGCAACCCCCCTACCTCCCCCACACCACCTGCAGCTCCGAAGCCAGGTCAAAAGAAATAGAGTAATTTTGGGCCACCCATCGAGTCATTGGTGGCTCCAGGGCCTGTTCTTGAGAGTGGCAAGATTTGGGACCCCAAAAAGCTGAGGAATGCACACAGACTCTGAACACAGACGTGGAGCGCAGGCTCCGGTGGAGACGCGGGCAGAGGCAGACACAGATGGGAGCGAAGGCTCTGAAACCCTGAGTGGGGAACCAGTGCAGACGGGTATACGACTGTGGAAGCAGTGCCCTGAGACTTGTAAAGGAGCCTCCTGCAGAGGATCAAGCAAGAGGGTCCACCAGGGAGCTTGACCTTGGAAAAAACCAGACCTCAGACCTCAGGAGTCAAAAGACTGCAGACAAACCCTGAGCACAAGGATAAAGCTGAGAAGCTGCTGGGCTAATGATGGCTACCCAGAACCAGGGAGTCCAGAAGAGAGAGGAAAAGATTAACAATAAGAAAAAGAAATCTTTAACATCCGAACCATCCCAAGATAATCAAAACTGGTCACAAGTTCTTGAAATGTTCAAAATTGAGATGACGAGAAAGTTGGAAAAGATTTGGTGAGAGAAATGGGAAGTAGCTCAAAAGGAAATCAGGCAAGAAAATAACAGTTTAAAAGGCAGAATTTTGCAATTGGAAAGTGAGGCTCAGAAATCAAATGAACTGATAAGCAAAGTGAACACCAGAAATGACCAGATTGAAAAGGAAAACCAAAAGATTATAGCCGAAAATCAAAAGATCATAGCCAAAAACCAGTCCTTAAAGGCTAGAATTGAACAATTAGAAGCTAATGATCTCTCAAGACAACAAGAACAAATAAAACAAAGCCAAAAGACTGAAAAAATAGAAGGAAACATGAAATATCTCAATGAGAAAGTGACAGACCAAGAAAACAGGTCTAGAAGAGACAATTTGAGAATCATTGGTCTCCCTGAAAAGGGTGAAATTAATAGAAAGTTGGACTCCATACTAAAAGAAATTATTCAGCAAAATTGCCCTGAAGTTCTACAACAAGAGGGCAATATAGACATTGAAAGAATCCATAGATCACCCTCAACATTTGATCCAGATAAAAAAAAGGCCCAGGAATATAATTGCCAAATTCAAGAGCTTCTAAGTAAAAGAAAAAATCTTAGAAGAAGCCAGAAAGAGACAATTCAAATACCAAGGAGCACCAATCAGGATCACACAGGATCTGGCAGTCTTCACGCTAAAAGATCACAAAGCTTGGAATATAATATGCAGAAAGGCAAGAGAGCTGGGCCTGCAAACACGGATCAACTACCCATCAAAATTGACTATATACTTCCAGGGGAAAGTATGGGCATTCAACAAAATTGAAGATTTCCAGGTATTTGCACAGAAAAGATCAGGGCTAAATGGAAAGTTTGATATCCAACCACAAAAATCGAGAGAAACATGAAAAGGTAAATAAGAAACAGAGGGGAAAGAAAGAAAATTCATAATTTTTTAAATTTGCCTTTTTAAGGGCCTCAGTAAGATCTAATTATCTGTATTCCTATGTGGAGAAATGCTATGTATAATTCTCTGTAGTGAACTCTATTCACTATTAAGTATTCACTATTATAATGGTCAGAAGAATGATTAATGGGGAGAGGGTGGAGTGCCGAATGGTCTAAGATGATATGGGGGGTGGGAAAGAGGAGGGTGAATGGACAGGAACACCAGGAGAAACTTGAGAGAATAAGAAAAATAGGATAATCTATTACACAAAAAGAGGGCATGGGATGGGGAGGGGACAAATACTATTATAAGAAGGAGAGGAAGAGAGCATCAAGAGGTAATTTTTAAACCTTACTCTCAGCATAATCAACTCGGAGAGGGAAGAGTAGCTATACTATCCATTGGGATATAAAACTCTATCTAACCCTACTGAGAAAGTCAAAAGGGATAAACCAAGGGGAGCAGGGGAGAATGGCTGAGGCCTCTTCCTAGACACCTTGAATGACAGATTGGCAATATCTCAGAGCCAGAGGCATAGATGACTTTACTGAGTTCAGCCTGGGGAGGCTCTGCTCAACATCTGTGGCTCTCTTACTTGTGGCCCTTGCTCTGAACTCTTCTCTTTGCCAGAATAACGTATGCCCTTCTTTGATGTTTCTCTTCCCTCTTCCGTTGGCTCTGGGTTTCCAGTTTGGAGGTAGCACAGATGCCCCAGATGTACATCTTTATTTCCCTGGCAAGATCATGGAGAAACCATCACTCCTGTTCAACATCCCTACTTTGCCATCACTTCTGCTACAGGGTCCCTAATCGCTCATATGTTGAACCTGGAACATAGACTATGCCTTAGCCTTCTTTGCCAATAATAATATAAAAAACGATGACCTTTCCATTCTTGAGGTATATTAGTATTGATAAGTCTTAATACAAATAGTGAAGCCAAGAGAAATTATTTTATATTGCATATATCTAAATCTAAAGTAATGCTGTTTATGAGCTCTGCAATACTTCACAAAGTTTTTAAACTCAAATTAAATATATAATACATATTTGTACACACATGCTTTCAAACATATATAGTGCATATATGTATCCATATGCACAAATAAATTCAGTTCCTTATATGTATGCATATACATGGAACAAAAAATATATGTGTATATACAGATATGCATAAACATATATGCACACATGAATATACAAACACATTTATATATACATATATAGCCAAAAGAAATTGCTTTACATTGCATATATTTAGTCCTAAAATAATTCTATTTGTGAGCTCTACAATAGTGTACAAAGTTTTAATACTCAAATTACATATGTGAGTACATATACACATACACACATATGTATTATACATGTTAAATGACTAGTTGACTTAGTGGATAGAGGACTGAGCCTGGAGTCAGGAAGACTTGAGTTTAAATCTGATTTTGATGGTTACTAGTTGTGTGACCTGAAAAAGTTGTTTAACTCTGTTCATCCCAGTTTCCTAATCTTTAAAATGGACAGTATGGCCCATGGAGTCATGAAGAGCCAGACCCAAGAACAACTTACCAACAACAATGCATACATGTACACATATATGGAAGGGAATATATGTGGGTGTACACACCTACACACTCACTTATTACTCCCCTTCATTTTTACAACTTTAAAATATTTGTAAAATCATCTACCACTTTTTTCTGTTTTCTGCTTTAAATAACATGGGTCTAAAATTTATCAGTCTGTCAGATAAACGCAGAAAGATGGATGAGTCTTGATGAAATGACTAGGGTGGAAGCTCGGGTATCTTAGATATCTATAGGCATGGATTGGAGACACTCCCAAAGAACATCAGTTGTATGTCTTAGAAGTATCTTTGCCTCCCTTATTCACTGAAGGGAGAGAAAAATTGTTTTCAGATAGACTCAAGTTGTAAATAATGAAGAACCTGGTAACATGGTAAAATAAATAGATAGAGAGACAGATGGATAGACAGACAGACAGATAGATAGATGAATGAGTGAATGAATTAATAAATAAATACATGATACATAAGTAAGTTTAAAATAGGTCTGGGATAGGGCACAGGGTAGGACACCTACTTTCAATTCTTGACTTATTTGCTGACTGTATCACTAGGTAAGCTACTTGACCCATTTAGGCCTCAATTCTTTCATTTGTAAAATGAAGCCTTTTACCCAGTGACCACTAAATCTAAAAAAGGTCCTTTTTAATGTTAACAGTCTACAAACTGAACTGGGAGGCAGGATGTTTCCCTGCAAAGAGAATTGGACTGTTAGTCAAAGACTGTGGTTTCAAATTCTGGTTACTCACTTAAACTTCTGAGCCTCTTTTCCTTATCTGTAAAGTGAGGGAAAGGCATGAGATGACCTCTAAAGACACTTCCAGCTCTAGTTTGATTTATGATCCTTTAAGCCAATGAACCTATATTTTATGAAAATAATAAGTATTGTGAAAGAAACTTCATGTTACATTCAAGAGCTATGAAATACAAACACTTCTTGTAGTGCCATCACACTTTCATTTTTAATGTCCACTAATGATTGCCTTAAAGAGAGATTATTGTCAGTGTCTCTCTTTAAACTCAAGGGGCTTCATAAAAGAATTAGATGAATTATCAATTTTAGAAGCAAAAGGTCCCTTTATTTGGAAATTTAAAAGAAAGCTATATGGTTTAACCAGATATCTAAAGAGGGTGGGAAGGGTATAAAAAAAGGTACTAGAGGATTTAAGGAACTCCTCACTCAGGTCAGGCTTGACCCACTGAAATGAGGGACTGGTTACTTTTGTAGTCAAGCCTAGAGATTTGCAAAGACTAGCCTCATAGTTACCGTACTCGATGTGTTGTGCCTGTATTAGGTTTGGAGCTGATGGAGATCTTGGGGGAGGAGAGTTCTTTGGGGTTCCAACTAAAAGGTATAGAAAGTCGTTCTAGGCTTCCTTCAGGGAGAAACCTCTGAAGGGATAGAAAGACTTTGGGAAATGCTGCCCATTCAAGGATGCCTGTTTCTAGTCTGCCATATAAAAGACTTTGGGGAATTTCCTTGAATGAGATAGGAACTCTCTTTTAGTTGAGCTAAGATATTTCATTCCCAAAGAGAGAGCTAATTAATTTTGTGCATTATAAATTATATTCTAATTTATATAATTTTCTTGATTTCTCTTTGCTTTTAGCTTGGATAAATGGGTTTATTCAGTATTCAATACTTGTGACGGTCATTGTATAACTAAGATTTGATGGGAAGGAAGTCAAGCCTTTAGATATAGTTAAAGGCATTCCTTCTCCATTAAGGGAAAGCAACCAGGAAAAGCAGATAGATGTAATTCTTGTCCAGTATCCCCTTTCTGAGGAGAACAGAGCAACCAGTCACCTGGCCCCAATCTTATACTTCCTTCCAGAGAGGAATCAAAATCTCTTGTAGAGAGCAGGGGGTGAGATTCCAGAAATATCTAGTCATTCCTCCTTTACTGTTGCATTTGGACAAATCCAATTGTACATATACATAACACATCATATTACTTCAAAACAAGAGTTAGAAGGGACAAGTAAGAAATATAGTCAAGGATGCTGGCAAGGAACCTTAGTAGGAATGGGGAGACCACAATATTCTAGAACTCTTAAATCCATACTTTAGGAAAGCTGAGACAGTCCTGAGATCAGGACAACTTATCACCTGGGGATTACTGCTATAGGATCAGGGCAACTCAGATGCTTTATAGGGAAGGAAAAAAATCCTACTCAGACCTACTTAAAATACATTTTAAACTTAAGATGAATTATATTTGCATATCACACGCCAGTTTTAGTGGTCCAGGCAAGTAATAAATAGAGCACCTAGCAAAATGCCTTTCACAGAATAAGATAAAAATATTGCTGATTTAATGAATGAATCTAATATTGACTGAGTCTCTACTGTGAGCAAAGCACTTTGCTTAACAATGGAAGTGGGGTTTTGTTAAGTGTCTGTTACTGGGAAAACTCTGAGTAGTAAAGTTTTTTCTCTGGTTAGATTTTTGAACAAGAAGCAAGGACACCAAGTTTGTAGAAGTTTCTAGGACATTTTCATATTGGTTGATTTAAATATATTTTAAACTTAAAATGAACTATATTCCCATATCAGAAATGATGTGGTTATATCAATCATAAAACCTACATCAGTATTAAATGTGCAAATCTATGCATATACTTTTTAAATGATTATGAATTTCAATATAGGTATGAAACGAAGAAATGTAGGTAGTTGTAATAGCTGGATGTTTTTTGTTCATAAAAGATTAACTTAGTAAAGCAATGACATTTTCCCTCATGAAAGTTGAAGAAAGCTGATGCCATGTATCTTATAGAATATATTGCATAAGTTCCAGGAAAAGCACAGTTTGGGTTTTTTTTTTTTACATTCTTCCTCTTTTGAGAAAGGAGATTTGATATACGTTTCATTTTTCAAACACAGACATGTTTGTTTGAAATTAAACCACGATGGTCTTTAATGTCATACTATTTCCATAGGGGTTTATTGATTGGACAAACATGGGTTCAATTAAAAGGGAAATAAGAATTTTCACAATACTTTCCTTTTCTTGAAAGGCAGCATTTTTATAGAAGTTGGAAAATGGCAAAGAGGGGAAAGATCATGTCAACACAATGTTTTGGGTCATATACGACACAATCTTCTGTTTCATTGAGATTTCAACACAGGAAATGGGTATATGAGAAACTGCCTCATTCACAGATTTTTCATACTCAAATACAGTGGTTCTTTGAATGACTATGAAGGAACAAGTTGTAACCAGTACTTTTATACCAGCCTCAATAATACACATTTCAAAGCCAAAATAGTCCAGCCATATAACTGTCTGCATAGTCAACATTCTGTGGGAAAATAAGTGTCAACAGATTCCACATTACCAACTTTGAATAGCATCTAATTTCCTAACTCTTGTTCTCATGAATCTCTGGACAGGAAAGAAATTTCCCTGTTCCTTCACCCTTATTCCCATTCCCACCTCCAATCAATTAATAAAAATTCTTAGCTTGTAGCTATATTAATAACAATTTTAAAAAACACAGCTCCAAACCCCCAGAAACAAGAACACAATTTCACATAAGCAACAGAGAAAGGTGCTTATAGATTTTTTGATATTAAAACTATATTATTCTATGAAATGATCAAGGGAATCTTATCTTTCTCAAGTTTAGTCCCCAAATTACCATGGATTTTTAGAGAATTTCAGGCAGAAATGACCTTGAACTAAGCCTTTGTCATTTGTACATCAGGAGGTGATGTCTTGAACACAGCATGGAATGGATTTAAGTGGGGATAGAGTTGCACAAATTTCTCAACCTTAATCTTTTTTTCAGAGCCAGAGATATTCAGGAGCAAAGCAAAAGTCAAGATGATGGCCCAGAATGCTGTGGATGACCTTGGCATCTTAGATACCCGACCAAGTTCTAAGAGCTCTATAGTACCTACTTCAGTCACCTTCCTAGCTTTTGGAAAAGATTGTTCCCATCTGTCCTTTCTGCCACAGGAAGTCTTCACATGCTTGCTGTAGACATCCTCATTTGCAGATGAGTTTGAGGCCAGTCAGTTAGTTACCCTCAACTTTTAGAGAATTTTAGCCAGAAAGGACCTTGAACTAGGTTTCTAAGCCTTCTGAAAATAGATAAACAAAACCAATCAGCATATGTTTACTTTATGGCAGTGGTTCCCATTTAGTGGTTTGTGAATGCCAGGAGTGTTCTAGAAAATAGGCCTAGAGGTTTGAGTTAAAAATTCTTTAATGCTAATTTTACCACCATTTTTGACCAGATTGGGTTTATATCAGGAATGCAGGACTTGTTCAGAAAAGATCTAATGATAAAAAATCATGCTGATATAAATAATAAAAACCAAATAATTATATTATTAGATGCTCAGAGGGCTTTTGACCAAATTCAATCATTCCATTCATTCAATAAACATTTAGTAAGTGCTTATATGTGTCAGGCATCTATTTCTATTAAAACTCTATGAAGCATAAGAAGAAATGGGAACTTTATTATAGTAAATAATGTGTATTTAAATAATCTTTATTTAAATCTATAATATGCAATGGACTAAAATTAGAGAATTTTCCAATTAGATCAGGGTTAAAGTAAGAGTGCCTTTAATTGCCATTATAATTTAAAATAATGCTGGAATGATAAATAAAGCATGTAAAAAAGAAATATAAATCAACAGAATAAGCACAGAGGAAATAAAACTACTACTCTTTGCAGATGATGTGATGATTTGCATAGAAATCTGAAAGAATAAACCAAAAAATTAAGAGGATACATAACAAGTACACATATATTATTAGCATCCTGGTATGCTTTTAATGAAAGCACACAAGAAGAATTAGAGTAGGGGTTTCCTGGTTAAGATGGTGGCAGAGAAGCCAGCTAAAAAGAAATAGAGCAAGTTTGGGGCACCCATCGAGTCATTGGCAGCTCCGGGTCCTGTTCCTGAGAGCAGCAAGATTTAGGACCCCAAAAAGCTAACGAATGCACACAAAATTTGAGCGCGGGAACAGGACGCCAAGAGTGGACACAGGGCTCAGAGCACGGGCTCAGAGCGCAGGCACGGGTGGAGGCAGACACAGCCACGAGCTAAAGCTCTGAAACCCTGAGTGGGGAACCAGTGCAGACGGGCATAAGACTGTGGAAGCAGCGCCCTGAGACTTTTAAAGAAACCTCCTGCAGAGGATCAAGCAAGGGGGTCCACCAGGGGGCTTAACCTTGGAAAAAACCAGACAGACCTCAGGAGCCAATAGACTGCGGACAGACCCTGAGCGCAAGGATAAACCTGAGAAGCTGCTGGGCTAATGATGGCTATCTTGCAATTGGAAAGTGAGACTCAGAAACCAAATGAACTGATAAGCAAATTGAACAACAGAAATGACCAGATTGAAAAGGAATACCAGAAGATTATAGCCAAAAACCAGAAGATTATAGCCGAAAACCGAAAGATTATAGCCGAAAACCAATCCCTAAAGGCTAGAATTGAGCAATTGGAAGCTAATGATCTCTCAAGACAACAAGAACAAATAAAACAAAGTCAAAAGACTGAAAAAATAGAAGGAAACATGAAATACCTCAATGAGAGAGTGACAGACCAAGAAAACCAGTCTAGAAGAGACAATTTGAGAATAATTGGTCTTCCAGAAAAACCAGAAATTAATAGAAACCTGGATTCCATACTAACAGAAATAATCCAGCAAAATTGCCCTGAAGTCCTACAACAAGAGGGCAATATAGACATTGAAAGGATTCATAGAACACCTGCGACATTCGATCCAGAAAAGAAAACACCCAGAAATATAATTGCCAAATTCAAGAGTTTCCAAGCAAAAGAAAAAATCTTACAAGAAGCCAGAAAGAAACAATTCAAATATCAAGGAGCACCAATAAGGATCACACAGGATCTGGCAGCCTCCACGCTAAAAGATCCCAAGCCTTGGAATACGATATTCAGAAAGGCAAAAGAGCTGGGCCTGCAACCACAGATCAACTACCCATCAAAATTGGCTATATATTTCCAGGGGAAAGTATGGGCATTCAACAAAATTGAAGAATTCCAGGTATTTGCACAGAAAAGACCAGGGCTAAATGGAAAGTTTGATATCCATACACAAAAATCGAGAGAAACATGAAAAGGTAAATAAGATATAGAGGGGAGAGAAAGAAAACTTATAATTTTTAAATTTGCCTTTTTAAGGGCCTCAGTGAGATCTAATTATCTGTAATCCTATGTAGAGAAATGTTATGTATAATTCTCTGTAGTGAACTCTATTCACTATTATAGTAATCAGAAGAATAATTTACAGGGTGAGGGTGGAACACTAAATAATCTAAGATGGCGTGGGAGATGGGAAAGAGAGGGTAAATAGCAGGGGACACCAAGAGAAACTTGAATGAATAAGAAAATAGAATACTCTATTACACACAAAGAGGGCATGGGAGGGAGAGGGAACAAATACTATTATAAGAAGGAGAGGAAGAGAGCATTAAGAGGTAATAATCAAACCTTACTCTCAGTGTAATCAACCCGGAGAGGGAAGAGTAGCTATACTATCCATTGGGACATAAAACTCTTATCTAACCCTTCTGAGAAAGTTAGAAGGGATAAACCAAGGGGAGCAGGGGAGTGGGGAGGACAAAAAAAGGGAGGGGACAAGGGGGAGGGAATTCATAAGGCCTTTAAAAATAAAAAGAGGGGGAAATATAAGGGAGGGAGTAGAAAGGGAAGTTAATCAAGGGAGGGGATAAGGGATAGCGGCACAATAGCAAACCACTGGTTTAAAAGGAAAAAAGTATAAGGAAAAAGGGGGTAGGAATAGGGCAGGATTTAAATGTCAGGAAATGCACAACTGATGATTATAACTCTGAATGTGAATGGGATAAACTCGGTCATAAAACGGAAGCAAATAGCAGAGTGGATTAGAAACCAAAATCCCACCATATGTTGTCTACAAGAAACACATATGAGGCAGGTGGACATACACAAGTTTAAGGTTCAGGGTTTGAGCAAAATCTTTTGGGCGTCAAATGAGAAAAAGAAGGCAGGAGTGGCTATTATGATTTCTGACAAAGCCAAAGTAAAAATAGATATGATTAAAAAAGACAGGGAAGGTCATTACATCCTGATTAAAGGCAGTATAGACAATGAGGAAATAACACTGCTCAATATGTATGCACCAAGTGGCATAGCACCCAAATTCATAAAGGAGAAACTGGCAGAGCTCAAGAAGGAAATAGATAGTAAAACCATACTAGTGGGAGATCTAAATATTCCTCTGTCAGATCTAGATAAATCAAACCGAAAAATAAATAAGAAAGAGGTAAGAGAGGTGAATGAAGTCCTAGAAAAATTAGATTTAATTGATATGTGGAGAAAAATAAATAGGGACAAAAAGGAATACACCTTCTTCTCAGCTGCACATGGCACATTCACAAAGATTGACCATGTTATAGGGCATAGAATCATTGCAAACAAATGCAAAAGAGCAGAAATAATAAATGTAACCTTCTCAGATCATAATGCAATAAAAATAATAATTAGTAAGGGCACCTGGACAGGAAAATCAAAAACTAATTGGAAATTAAATAATATGATTCTTCAAAACCAATTTGTCAAAGAAGGAATCATAGAAACAATCAACAATTTCATTGAAGAAAATGACAATGATGAGACATCCTACCAAACTCTGTGGGATGCGGCCAAGGCAGTACTCGGGGAAATTTATATCCTTGAGTGCATATATTAACAAATTAAGGAGGGCAGAGATCAATGAATTGGGCATGCAACTCAAAAAATTAGAAAGTGAGCAAATTAAAAATCCCCAGATGAAAACTAAATTAGAAATA
>NC_058135.1:38692653-38821357 GCF_016433145.1 Gracilinanus agilis | reverse complement strand
TTTAAAACCAAGCAAGAGTTAGAGAAAATTACAAAATGTAAATTAAATGGTTTTGATTATATTAAACTAAAAAGTTTTTCTACAAACAAAAACAATGTAGTCAAAATCAGAAGGGAAACAACAAATTGGGAAAAAATCTTTATAACGAAAAACTCGGACAGGGGTCTAATTACTCAAATATAAAAGGAGTTAAATCAATTGTATAAAAAATCAAGCCATTCCCCAATTGCTAAATGGGTAAGAGACATGAATAGGCAATTTTCAGGTAAAGAAATCAAAAGTATCAATAAGCACATGAGAAAGTGTTCCAAATCTCTAATTATTAGAGAAATGCAAATCAAAACAACTCTGAGGTATCACCTCACACCTAGCAGATTGGCTAAAATGAAAGAAGGGGAGAGTAATAAATGTTCGAGGGGATGTGGCAAAATTGGGACATTAATGCATTGCTGGTGGAGCTGTGAACTGATCCAGCCATTCTGGCTGGCAATTTGGAATCATGCTCAAAGGGCTATAAAAGAATGCCTAACCCTTTGATCCAGCCATACCATTGCTGGGTTTGTACCCCAAAGAGATCATAGATAAACAGACTTGTACGAAAATATTTATAGCTGCGCTTTTTGTTGTGGCAACAAATTGGAAAAGGAGGGTATGTCCTTCAATTGGGGAATGGCTGAACAAACTGTGGTATATGCGGGTGATGGAAAACTATTGTGCTAAAAGGAATAATAAACTGGAGGAGTTCCCGGCGAACTGGAGAGACCTCCGGGAACAGATGCAGAGGGAAAGGAGCAGAGCCAGAAGAACTCTGTACACAGAGACTGATATACTGTGGTAAAATTGAATGTAATGGACCTCTGTACCAGCAGCAATACAGTAACCCAGGACAATTCTGAGGGATTTATGGTAAAGACGCTACCCACATTCAGAGGAAGGACTGCAGGAGAGGAAACATATAAGAAAAACAACTGCTTGAACGCATGGGTCGGGGTGGACATGATTGAGGGTGTGGACTCGAAACTACCACACCAATGCAACTACCAACAATTTGGAAATTGGTCTTGATCAAGGACACATGACAAAACTAGTGGAAATGCGCATCTGCCATGGGTGGGGGGAGTGTGGGGGGTGTAGGGGAAAGGAGGAGCATGAATCATGTAACAATGTTAAAAATGAATATTAATAAATGTTTGAAAAAAAATTTAAAAAAAAACTGACTATATTCTTCCAGGGGAACGTTTGGGCATTCAACAAGATAGAAGATTTCCAAGTATTTGCACAGAAAAGACCAGGACTAAATGGAAAGTTTGATATCCAACCATAAAAATCAGGAGAAACATGAAAAGGCAAATAAGAAACAGAGGGGAAAGAAAGAAAATTCTCATTTTTAAATTTGCCTCTTTAAGGGCTTCAATAAGGTCTAATTATTTGTATTCCTATATGGAGAAATGTTATGTGTAATTCTCTGTAGTGAACTCTATTCACTATTATAGTATCCACTATTATAGTAATTAGAAGAATTATTCACAGGGAGAGGTTGGAGTACTAAATGGTCTAAGATGATAAGGGGGTATGTGGGAAAGAAGGGGTGAATTGTAGAGGACACCAAGAAAAATTTGAATGAATAAGAAAAATTGGATATTATATACCACACAAAGAGAGCATGGGAAAGGGCGGGGATCGATGCTATTATAAAAAGGAGAGGAAGAGAGCATTAAGAGCTAATATTTAATCCTTACTCTCAGTGGAATTAACCCTGAGAGGGAAGAGTAGCTTTATCCATTGAGATATAGAACTCTATCTAACCCTACTGAGAAAGTCAGAAGGGATAAATCAAGGGGAGCAGAGGAGTGGGGAGGTCAAAAAAGGGAGGAGAGTAGAAGGGAGAGGGAATTCATTAGGCCTTAAAAATAAAAAGAAGGGAATTACAAGGGAGTGGGTAGAAAGGGTAATAAATCAAAGGAGGGGACAAGGGTTACTAGTTTAAAACAAATCACTGATTTAAAAGGAAATAACCTAAGAAGAAGGGGTAGAACTAAGAGGCAATACCAAAATGTTGGGGAATATACAACTGATAATTATAACTCTGAATGTGAATGGGATAATTGATTATACTAAATTAAAAAGCTTTTGTACAAATAAAAACAATGGAACCAAAATCAGAAGGAAAACAACAAATTGGGAAAAATATAACAAAAACTATGATAGGGATCTTATTACTCAAATATACAAGGAGTTAAATCAATTGTATAAAAAATCAAGCCATTCCCCAATTGATAAATGGGCAAGGGACATGAATAGGCAATTTTCAGATAAAGAAATCAAAACTATCAATAAGCACATGATAAAATGCTCTAAAGCTCTAGTAATTAGAGAAATGTAAATCAAAACAATGCTGAGGTATCACCTCACACCTAGCAGATTAGCTAAAATGATAGTAGGGGAGAGTAATGAATGTTGGAGGGGATGTGGCCAAATTGGGACATTAATGCATTGCTTGTGGAGTTGTGAACTGATCCAACCATTCTGGATGACAATTTGGAACTGTGTTCAAGGGGATATAAAGAATGTCTGCCCTTTGATCCAGCCATACCATTTTTGAGTCTGTACCCCAAAGAGATCATAGATAAACAGACCTCGTATGAAAATATTTATAAACATGATTTTTCTGGTGGCAAAAAACTGGAAAACGAGGATATGCCTTTCTATTGGGGAATGGCTGAACAAACTGTGGTATATGCTGGTGATGGAATATTATTGTGCTCAAAGGAATAATAAACTGGCGGAATTTCATGTGAACTGGAAAGCCCTCCAGGAATTGATGCAGAGTGAAAGGAGCAGAGCCAGAAGAGCATTGTACACAGAAACCAATACACTGTGGTAAAATAGTATGTAATGGACTTCTGTACTAGCAGCAATGCAATGACTCAGGATAATTCCGAGGGATTTAAGGTAAAGAACGCCATCCACATTCAGAGGAAGAAGTGTAGGAGAGGAAACACAGAAGAAAAGCTACTGCTTGAACACATGGTTTGAGGCAGACATGTTTGGGGTTGTAGTAGACCTGAAACTACCACAGCTATGCAACTTTCAACAATTTGGAAGTAAATCTTGATTGATGACACATGTTAAACTATGGGGTGGGGGTGGGAAGGAGGCCAGGAGATGTAGGGGAAAGTAAGAACATGAATCATGTAACCATGATAACTTTTCTAAAAAATAAAAATTATGAAATATCAAAAAAAGAAGAAGAATTAGAGTAGATTTCCATTCAATACAATTATAGGAACTAAGGAGCATGTCGACCAAAATGAACCTTGGAATTATATGAATCTTAACTATAAAACACCCCTTTTTCAGAAATAAGGACAGACCAAATTATTTATAGAAACATTACTTATTCAAAGTTATGTCAAGAAAATATAATAACCATCACAAAACTGCTTAAATGGATTTACTTAGTGCTATACCAATCAAACTTCCAAAAGAATATTTTATAGTGCTAAAACAAATAACAACAATGAAATTCATATGAGGAAAAGGTTAATACCAGTAGCAGGTTAGAAATTACCTTTCAAATCTATGGATAGGGAAAGAGTTAATAGCTAACATCTTCCTGCCCTACCCCTGTTTCTAACTTCCTGGGAATTCCAAACCATGCCACTCTACTTCTGGCTCATCTTAGGACTTCTCTCATTTATGAGGTCTCCTCATTCTGGAACATCCTCCCACTCCCATCCAAGGATAGCTTACCATGGAATATCTCTCTGTAAGACCAACCAAACCTCCCTATCTTCCACTTTTCCCACTGGTGAATTCTTCCTGAGCCTTCAGAAGGCTTTAGGAAGGGCCTGGGCGAGCCAGCTATCATTCTTTTCCTGGCCCTGTTTCTGTCTTTCTCTGGAATTCAAAACCATGTTCCTGTACTCAGTACTTTCATACTATCCCTTGACTCCCCCACTCCAACTTTTCAGTCTCATTTGTGAACTCCTTGAGATAAAAATTTGTCTTCCTTTTTGCCTGTATTTATCCCAGTGTTGAGGACATTGACTGACATATAGCAATTCTTGTTACCTTTCAAGTGATAGAAAGAATCACTCAAGATAAAATTTGTTTAAATAAAATTTGTAAACATTTTACACAATGTAGTTAAAATAAGGACAACTAATAAGTGGGGGTGGGAAATATTTGCAGTAAGCTTTCTCTAATAAAAGTCTTACACACAAGATATATAAGAAATTGATTAAAAGTTATAAAGACTAATAATTATTCCCAAATACATAAATGGTCAAAAAGTACAGAATGGCAATTTTCAAAGGAAGAACTCAAAGCTATCAATAAGCATAAAATGGTCTAAATCTCTAGTTAGAGAAATGAAAATTAAAAACTTTAAGATTCTATGTTATACCACCAGACTGGGAAAAATGACAAAAGGTAAAGATGAGAAGTATTGGAAAGCTAGGGGGAAAAATAATTTTTGATGATGCTATGAAATGTTCCAGTCATCTTAGAAAGCAATTTGGAACAATTCCTCCAAAGTTACTAAATTATATATATCCTTTGACCCATCTACACCACTAACTAGGTCTATGTCCTACCAAAGACATTATAGAAAGAGGAAAATGATCTATTTGTATGAGATATTTATAGCAACTCTTCTTATAGTAGCTCCCAATTGGAAACTAAGGAGGTATCTAACTATTAGGAATGGTTAAAATTATGGTATATTAATGCAATTGAATACTATTTTGCTATAAGAAAGGTTGAAATGTACATTTTATGAATTGCTATAGAGTTAAGTGAGCAGAATTAGAAGAACAATTTATACCTTAGTGAGAAAAATAATTTTAAAAAACTATAGAACTCTCATCAATGTAATGATAAACCACAAGTTCAGAAAACTGAAGATAAAACGTGCTACTCACCTCTTGTCAGGGAAGTGATGAACTTAAAATGTGGAAGGAGATATATATTTTTGGTCATAGCTTTTATGAGAAATTGTTGCATATTGATGATAAAGGTTTTCTTTTTCTTTTATGATTGCTGTTTAATGGGGCAGTGGGAGAGTCAGGTTATAAATGTATGTAAAATAATGTTTTTTTCAATAAAATAGAAAAGTTTGGCATTATAATCTGTAATTATTACTGAATGAGACTAGAAAGGAATATGCACAAAATCAGTTGTACATGAAAATTCCTTTTACGAAAAATGATCATCATCATCACTAACATTTACTTTGTACCAGTCACTGTATAATTATTATCTCATTTGATCCTTACAACAACAGTGGGAGGTCGGTGCTGTCATTAACTCCATTTCTACAGATGAGAAAATTAATGCAAGTGATCATAAAATATCATGATAAAATGTCCGAATGTCCAAAATTGTCTCTTGTTGCCTTTCTATAAACTCTGCCTGGTCATTTATATTCCTTTCAAAGGAGGATCTGTTACTTTTCCCTTTAATTGCTTTTTTATTCTGGCTTTTTTATAGGGTTTGGTCAAGACTGAGCTGATTTATTTCATATAGTAGTAGATGTCTTCTATTCACATGTAAAAGTTATACAATATTTCTTGAAAGATATGACAATAAAAATAACCTTATTTGACTAGCCTCTGTTCATTTTTACTAAGAAAAGCTCAAAAGACAGAGATGTACACATGTAAAATTTGTTTTCTTCTATTATATAGGAAAATCGGTAGAGAATCTGATGATGTTCCTCCTTGAGGGTGCATTTATTTATATTTATTTATAATTTATTATACTATTGTATATTATATATCATATAAATATGTTATATATTATGTAAATATATTATAAGCATTTATTATACTAATTGCATCAAGATCCAGAACATTTCATGGCCTCTTTAATGAGATCCATAATCAGAGAATTTAGCCAATCTATTTACTCAGGGAATACCAAGTGAACAAACATGTCCATTGTCCAGAATATTATATGCAGCTGGATGTTTAGAACCCTATAGAGCTTGCCTAGTGTTTGGCATTCTTTGGCACAAATGAAATCAATATGGGTAAGAAGGGAACACATATACAGGATATATATACACTCACACATATCTATGTATTTGGCGAGAGAAACAATCCTTAATCAATTTTTTCATCAGCTCATTTGATGAAATCATAAAAGAGGTAACAGTTTAACATTTTTGAATAAAATGTAAAGATATTTCTCATTTATAAGATACGCAAAAAGTCAATAGATGGAATTGGAGGGCAGTTAGCCATTAATTGGCCAAAAATTGATCAAGTCCCTGTTAAAAAGTAAAGCAGACAAGGAAGGGAAAAAAGTTTGTTCTGTGATTTCTGGCAGCTGAGAAGAAAGCCATATATAATAGAAGAACCAAATCTTTCAGAAATAATTATCTTTCCTCTAAGACATCGAGTCAATTTTTCATTCATCTCCTTCCCCCACCTATTTTGATGGACCAACTTAACAACGGAACTATTTGTCTATAGTTTACATTATATATTATTACATTACATTATATGTTTATTAGGTTACATTATATATTTATTATATATAAATATTTTTATGGCATTATTTCATGCATCATTATCTACCCTATATAGATTTCTTCTAGGTAATAATATGTACACAATATCTATCTATCTATCTATCTATCTATCTATCTATCTATCTATCTATNATGTACACAATATCTATCTATCTATCTATCTATCTATCTATCTATCTATCTATCTATCTATCTATCTATCTATTGGATTTATCGGAAAAGAAATTCCTATAGACCTAATACATTAGTTGATATTGATATAATATACTTTGCAAACATAAAAACAAAACAAAACAGTAATCGATATGGAGTACACAAATAAAAGGTACAGAAAGATAATATACTAAGTAGTGAGTGTAAGAATAAATCACTGAAAAGTTAATAACTTTGCAAAAGAAAATTATAACAATGAGAAAATGTACTAACATTTGGGGATACAGAAAAAGCTATCCACAGGAAAAACATCACTGATAAGTTCCATTAATTTAATAGAAGAAAATGAATGAATTGAGCCAATAATCAATGAATTAATAAAAATTTTAAAAAATACAAAGGTTATTTAGATTTAAAAGAGAAAGAAATAAAATGAAAAAATTCCTGAAATAAACAGTCTAACAGTGATAAATTTCTAATAATCTGGAAAATCAAATTAACAAAATTAAAAATAAAGTAAACACAAAATGGGGATAAAATTATATAAATTAACAGAGACCATTCAACATAATTATAGAAAAATTAAGAATTTAAAGGAAATAGACTGTTATTAATAAAAATATAAAAAATTCAAATTAAGAAAAAAGAAATATTTTTACCAACCTAATTTAAGTGGTAGAAAATAAATAAGCCACAAATGAAAGAGCAGAAAAGGGGACCTAATTCTAATAGAATTCAAAATAAATTCTATCAACTATTTAAAGAATAATTAATATTTAGGTTAAACAATTTTCATTAAATGAGAAAGAATATACTGTATCAAACTTTGCATTGGTTATTGTCATTACAAGCAAAGTTTGCATCGATATTTTCATATATAACCAGCTTTTTATCTTCTTAATAATGCTCATAGTGCTAAATCCTAGTAATGGGAACCCTAGGTCAATAAGCATGAACAGCTTTATAGCTTTTAATATATATTTCTCTCTTGCTTTCCAAACAAAAACAATTCACAGCTTCTCCAGAAAATTGAGCACATTTCTCCATGTTCCTATCAGTATTTATTTTGATCAACTTAAGCTATCTGGTTATCAGGTCCTACCTACTAGGACCATATTTCACTAGATTGGTCCCTACGTAGCAGACATAATCTGTTTCCAGGACCATATTCTTTCTAAAACCAAGTCTTTCCAACTTAATCATACCCAGTGGAACTTTTATTCTAATGCCACAATCCCTCAGAAATGCAAGATTACCTCCATAGTATGATGAGTGTTAAAGTAAGACCTCTGCAGAACATTTATGCTCTGTACACAATTGTCCCACCAAAAATTATTTTTGGATTATATGTAAGTTCAGGCTTAGATCTACTATTACTTGTGCAAGTATATGGAGGTTCTCCAGATATCTATCATATTTAACTTATCTAAGATCTTATTCATCCCCTTAAATCCTTTGTTATTTATTTTTTAGTTAGATTTACCTAGTTCTGAGAGGGGAAAATTAAAGTCCTTTGCTATTATTATTTTGTTATCTATTTCCATCTGTACTTCATTTTTCCTTTAAAAATCTGGATGCTATAACTCTTGGTACATACAGGTTCAAAAGTAATAACACATTATCTATATTACTCCCACAACATAATATAGTTACCCTGTTCATCCCTTCCAATTATATCCATTTTAGCACCAACTCTGTCAAATGTCATGACTACTACTCTTGCCTTTGATGGATCAACTGAGGCATATTTTCTGCTTCAGCCACTCAACTTCACTCTATCTATGTGTGTCTCTCATTTTCAGTGTGCTTCTTGTAAATAATACATTGTCAGGTTTTTTATCCTTTCTGCTATCCATTTTCTTCACATGGGTGAATTCATTCCATTCCATTCAAAGCCATAGTTACTAGCTGTGCATTTCTATCTACTTTATTCCTCTTCACTGTCTCTATTTCTTTCCACCATATCCCTCCTCAGATGTCCACTACTTCTTCAATTCACAGTCCTTCCCCCAAATATTTTTTGCTCTCCTACAAATTGGCCCACTCTTCCAAAAGTCACTCCCTTATCCCCTGTCCCTTACCTTTTGATTCTTAGTCAATCCACCTTTTCAAAATCCCCTTCCTTATTCCCACAATCATTCCCTCCTATTTCTTGATTTCAATTCTAAAAATCTTTCCTCTCTCTTGTTCCGAGTACCTCCCTTATCTCCTCACCTTACCTGCCTACCTCTTTTCTGCCTCTACCCTCTTCTCTGCCTTTACTTATCCCCTTGCCCTCCTTTCTCTTAGCTCACCTTTCCTTCTCTTATTCCCTCAGTCCCTTGTGGGGACTTCCAGGTCTTCCCTTATCCCATCTCTCTTCTGTCCTGTTTCTCTGCACAATAAGATTTTTACCCTTCTAACTGAATATGTTGTTCTCTATCCCAAGTATGATTAAAGACCTCCATCCCCTTCTCCCCTTCTCCATGGCAATTCCTCCTTATATGAGATAGCCATTTTACTCTACCTCTGCCTGGCCCATTTTATCATTATTTTACCTCATCATTTCATTTACCTTAACCTCAAATCTTCCATCAATACATCCCCCTTCATAATACTCAGGCAATGATGCCATTCCCAGGGGCCACAGATGACATTTTCCAATACAGGAATCAAGCACTTTGACCTTTTGGGTGTACCTTTGTATGTTTCTTACAGATCAGATTCTGGATTTCCCCCCCAAGAATAGTTGAAACTTCTTTAATTTCTTAAATATCAATTTTTAACCTTTTATTACTATACTCATCTTTGCTGGATATGTTATTCTTGATTGTAAGTCCTATGGTAATTCCCAAAGAAAATTAAATAAGACTTTAAGAAACTCTCAAAAACAAAGGATCCTAACTAGTATATTTTAATACTTTGAACAACTAGTAGTGTAGGTGCTTCTTCCACAAGGCAGATTACAGCTTCTCTCTATTCTCTTCACTCTGAAGAGTACATTTCCAGAGATGAGATTTTCAGAATTTCATTTGCTTCATTCTCAGTCATCATCCCATATTTAATCTTTTCCAGCTTGGTAAAATCTGCCAAGTTCTTTTGCTTCTGTTTTCATGGTAATTAATCATTAGATAAGAATAAACTTTAAAGCTTATTAAAGTTCTTAAGCTTTTAATAGCTTAAAATTGCACTCAGATGTTTGGAAGTTCCCACTAAAGAAAAATTATTAACAAGAATTGGAAAGGACAAATGGTAAGAAAGAGTATTAGATCAAGTTCTAGCTTAGGACTACATAGTGAAAAAATTGGTAGATTTCATTCAGTGATAATCTATGAAAAATTGTTTAACACTGGTGTGGATTTTGATTCCAAAGAAATTTCCAAATTTCTAGTTAAATTTCTAAATTTAAAGGAATGAGTTCTATGTACTACAAAAGGGTAGTACTCATCTTACTGATGTAAGGCCTAGTGTGGGTTCACCAAGAACAGACAATGTAAAATTAATTAATTTTTGAGAGAGTTTCTAAATTGGAACATATATCAACAAGAACTAAGTTCAAGTTCTGTCTCTGAAACATGCTAGTTATGTGACCAACAAGTCCCTTAAACTCTTAGTACCCCAGTTAATTCTATAAGACTTTAACTTCTACCATAGTTGTGTTTTTGAATTTGTAGAGAGAATTTCCATCCTAGAAGTCCCCTATACCTATGCAATCTGGTGGAAAAACAACAATAATAAAATGGGAAGATAAGGGGAATAATATAAAGACATTATACTTGGATTCTACCATGGCATTTAACAAAGTCTCTCATGACATGCTTATATATAAACATATATATATATAACACATATATGTATATATATATGTTTTAAGCCACACAAACCTAGTGTTCATCCCTCCAAAAGTAATACTATAACTTGAATTTATTTAATCCTTTGAAATCTGGAAAATTCTATAAATACATTATAGCCTACAAAAACCTCTGCCTCATTAAAAGTGCTTGGTTATATAAATATTGATTAAACTTTTGTCTTTCTTATAAAGTTTATGGAATTTAAATGGTACCTATCATAGTCTTATGTATAAAATAGAGGCACAATGGGGGGGGGATTCCGGGGTTGAAGGGGAAAGTAAGAGCATGAATTATGTAGCCATGTTAACTTTTCAAAAATAAATATTAATAAATGTTTAAAAAATAATAGAGGCACAATAAATGTATCTTGATCATTGATAATGATAATTATGGAGTTAACACTATAATTTGTTGATAGGTATTAGTATCTCTACTTATCCTGAATAAGACCAACACAAATTATTAAAATATAGATCAATTTCACAAGCATTTATTAAATGACTACTTTGTACAAAAAACCGTACTAGATTCTGGGGGATATTCAGTATTCAAATGTATCTCTTATATCATGTATTAGCTGTAACCTCCAGTAAGCAGATGGCAACCTATTCATAGATTTACAACCTTTGTTTCCCACAAGGGGGTCCATTTGGTAAAGGAAGAACCTTCTTCACCATTTATATCACAAGCGTATTCATGAACCATGTAGGCTATCTATTTCTAATCCTTGATCTCATGATATGACCAATTCATCTTTCAAATAAACAAATAAATGGATACACACACACACATTTATGTAATAAGCACCATTCTATGGAGTCCCTTCGATTGGACAGCATGAATTCTGGCCCCTGAATAACATGTATGATCAGGAGCTACCTTGGTCCTCATGATAGAGAGGAGGAGATAATGGGGCCAGATACAGAGCTATGTCTATGATGACTGGCCCTCGAGCAAGAAAGATCTCGCCACTTTAGATTTACTGTGAGGTGAATGGATGAGATATAGCTCTAATCTCTCTCCCCAGTAACAATCGATGGCAGCAAGTACAATTTTAAAGAACATTGGAGAAAAAATACAAAACTAAAAGCTGAATTTTCTCTCCTCTTCCAAGAAGTTTGTTCTAAAACTATATTGTAATGAAGATCTATGTAACTAAAAAAGGGAAATGAACACATAAGTTTTTAAGATTTAAATGTGCATTTTTACTTTTTTAAGTCAGAGAAAGCAAGGGGCTGCAAAGAGAGAAAAGAATGTGTAGCTTTTAGGACTGGGAAAAATTTATTCTAAAGAATCTAATTATAGTAAGAATTTTCTCTAATGGAGAATACACTCTGACTTTGGGATGCTGGGAAACCCTCTGACTTTGATCTCAATGATAAGTCTTCTGATTAGGAAAATGTCTTCTTATAAGACTTCCTGTTGATGAAATGATCTTGGTTATTTATATTTTTTCTACTCTTCTAATTTCCATAACATTATTTCTGATTATTTTTGTCACTAACTATAATTTTCACATGATTGTTCTGTTGCTTTATTCATTTCTGAGTTGAAACATTATATGAGCTATATATAACAGTCACCAATGAAATGTATTATATTTCAAACAGTACACTGAAAGATATTCTTTTGAAATGTTATTGACAGCAAAGAAAAGCAGCATATCTCCCTTTTGAATTCAATAAGACTGTTCCACTTGGATTGAAATAACTAAATTATCTCTCTTGATGTTTGTTATTCTGATCTTCAAAACCATTATTTTAATGTCAATCATTGGGGAAGTTTTAAAATCAAAAATTTCTTTCTCACTTTACTTTAAAATTATACATTTCAATGTTAACATATTTCCTATCTTTTAAAGAAAAAATCCAAACCAAAATGAAACATAAAATGAAATCACAAAGCAAAATAATTTTCATAAGATATTTTTATTAATCTTTTAAAAATATTTTATTTTCCCCTCAATTACATGTAAAATAATTTTTAACTTTTTTTAGTTTCAAATTCTCTCCTTTCTTCTTACCCTCTTTTTTCTCCCTCTTTTAACTGTAAGCAATCTGATATAGATTTTACATATAAAATTATGCAAAATATTTTTCCAAATTAGTCATTTTATGGAAGAAACTTCAAACAAAAAAAGATGAAAGAAAGTGAAATATAATATGTCTTGTTCTTTATTTAGACTTCATCAATTTTTCCTCTAGAGGCAGATTGCATTTTTCATTAGGAGTCTTTGGGATTACCTTGGATCACTGTATTATTGAAAATAGCTAGGTCATTTACATTTGCTTATTCATCAAACAATATTGCTGTTACTGTGTACAATTTTTTTGTTTTGCTCACTTTATTAGTTTATGTAAGTCTAGGTTTTTCTGAAATCATCCTGTTCGTCAATTCTTGTAATATAGTATTCCTTTCTAATCATATGCCACAACTTATTCAGCCATTCACAATCCATGAGCAATTCCTTGCTACCACAAAAAGAGCTACTATAAATATTTTTGTACAAATAAGTCCTTTTCACCTTTCTTTCCTTTTTTACATCTCTTTGGGATACATAACTAGTAGGGGTATTGCTAGATCAAAGGGTCTGCACAGTTTTAGAGTCCTTTGCGCATAGTTCCAAAATGTTCTCCAAAATGGTTGGATCATATTCCTACACCAACAGTGCATTAGTGTCCCAGCTTTCCCATATATCCTCCAACATTTGTAATTTTCTTTTTCTGTCATATTGACCAATATGGGAGGTGTGAGTGAGGAAGTAACTCACAATTGTTTTAATTTGCATTTCTCTAATCAAGAGTGATTGAGAGCATTTAAAAATATTATTATAGATAACTTTGATTTCTTCATCTGAAAACTGCCTGTTCATATTCTCTGATTATTTATCAATTGGAGAATGACTAATATTTTTATAAATTTGACTCTATTCTTTATATATTTAAGAAATGAGACTTTATGAGAGATAATTGCTGTAAAATTTTTCCCAGCTTTCCTTTTAATCTTGGTTGCATTGGTTTTGGTTGTACAAAAACTTAAAAAATTTAATATAATCTGACAGGCAAACTATTCTATGCTCCCCTAATTTACTTATAGTATTACCCTTTATGTCTAAAACATGTATCCATGCTGACTTTACCTCAGTATATGGTATGAGGTATTGGTCTATTCCTAGTCTCTGCTATACTGTTTTCCAGATTTCCCAACAAATTTTTTCAAATAGTGAGCTTTTATTCCAAAAGCTTTTATTAATTTTATCAAAAATTAATTTTAGTGAAAATTATATCTATAAACTTGAATTTGGCTTATATGTTTAATGTTATATTGCTTCATATTTACTCACAGTTACTTTTCCAGTGCGATTGTCTTCCTCTCTTTGTGCTAGTGCTTTCAAAAAATTATCTTTAAATTCTTTGCCAGCACTAGAGAGTGTCCTATAAAAAAAAACAAAGAGAACTTTTGTAATAACATACTTTATAATAAATATGCTTAAAATGAGGGAGATGGTGAGAGATGTCAGTAATTCCTGTGTACTTTATTATGTAAAAATCTATTTTCCAAAAGAATAAAGAAAAATGAGTGGATTTAGTTCATTAAGTTCAGACTCACAGGTAATACTATCAGTCTCTACCAGGGTTCCCAGCCTGCCCCTTGGTTAGTCAAAAAATAAAAATAAAATATTCTTTAAAGTAAGAGAAGTAGGTATTTCTACTTCCTGGTTAAGATGGCAGAAGAGAAAAAAGCAGCTGCTTAACCTCTCTTAACCAAAACATGTAGGACTCCTCAAGAAGACATAAAAACAAATACAGAGGAACGAAGGGACCCCACAACAGGGCACAGCATTGGAGGTACGTGGAATCAGGGCACTTCCATGCTATAAAGGGGTGAAACAGCTCTCACTAAAATGTGAGCTGAGCAACCCCCTCCCCCAACCCACACCACCTACAGTGCCAAAGCCAGCACACAAGAGTTAGAGCAAGTTTGGGTCACACATTAAGTCCTTGGCAGCTACCTTGGGTCACCAGGGCCTGCCCCTGAGAGCAGCAAGTCTTAAGACCTCAAGAGGCTAAAGAACCCATAGACTTTGAACACAGACCCTGAGCTCAGGCACGAGTGCGGGCACAGACATGGATCCTGAGTTCAGACGAAGACTCGGATCCTGAGCGCAGGCTTGGACCTTGAGTGGGGACCCAGTGCAGAGGGGTGCACAACTGTGTAATCAGCACCCTGAGACTGTTAAAGGAGACTCTAGCAGAGGAACAAACAAGGGGACCACCAGGAGGCTTGACCCTGAGAACAACTAGACCTGAGACCTCAGGAGCCTAAAGAGTGCAGACAGACCCTGAGTGTGAGGATAAAGCTAAGAGGGCACTGGGTTAGTGATGGCAAGCCAGAGACAAGAAACCCAAAAGAGAAAGATCATCAAGAAGAAATCTGTAACACTCGACAACTTTTACACAGATAAAATCCAGACAACAGAGCAAACAACAGAGGAGAACAAACTAGTTATCATATCCAAACCTTCCCAAAATAATGAAAACTGGCCACAAGCTATTGAAGAGTTCAAATCTGAGATGATGAGAAAGATGGAAGAGATTTGGTGAGAGAAGTGGGAAATAGTTCAAAAGGAAATTAACAGGTTAGAAGACAGAAACTCCCAATTGGAGAAAGATGCCCCAAAATCAAACGGAATGGTAAGCAAATTGGAAACCAAAATCTGGCAAGAAAATAACAGTTTAAAAGGCAGAATTTCACAATTGGAAAGTGAGGCAAGTAAATTGAAGACCAGAAATAACCGGATTAAAAAGAAAACCAAAAGATTATAGCCAAAAACCAGTCCCTAAAGGCTAGAATTGAGCAATTAGAAGCTAATGATATCTCAAGACAGCAAGAACAAATAAAACAAAGTCAAAAGACTGATAAAATAGGAGGAAACATAAAATATCCCAATGAGAAAGTGACAGACCAAGAAAACAGGTCTAGAAGAGACAATCTGAGAATCATTGGTTTTCCTGAAAAAGTAGAAATTAATAGAAATTTGGACTCCATGTTAAAATTATTCAGCAAAATTGCCCTGAAGTTCTACTACAAGAGGGCAATATAGACTTTGAAAGGATCCATAGATCACTCTTTACACTAGACCCAGAAAAGACAACCCCCAGGAATATAATAGCTAAATTCAAGAGCTTCCAAGTAAAAGAAAAAATCTTACAATAAGCCAGAAAGAGACAATTCAAAAATCAAGGAGCACCAATCAGGATCACACAGGATCTGGCAGCCTCCACACTACAAGACCACATGGCTTGGAATATGATATTCAGAAAGGCAAGAGAACTGGGTCTACAACCAAAGATCACCTACCCATCAAAACTGACTATATACTTCCAGGGGAAAGTTTGGGCATTCAACAAGATAGAAGATTTCCAAGTATTTGCACAGAAAAGACCAGGACTAAATGGAAAGTTTGATATCCAACCACAAAAATCAAGAGAAACATGAAAAGTTAAATAAGAAACAGAGGGGAAAGAAAGAAAACTCATAATTTTTAAACTTGCCTCTTTAAGGGCTTCAATAAGATCTAATTATTTGTATTGCTATATGGAGAAATGTTATATATAATTCCCTGTAAGGAACTCTATTCACCATTATAGCATTCACTATTATAGTAATTAGAAGAATTATTCACAGGGAGAGGTTGGAATACTAAATGGTCTAAGATGATAAGTGGGTGGGTGGCAAAGAGGGGGTTGAATAATAGAGGACACCAAGAGAAACTTGAATGAATAAGAAAAATAGGATATTCTATTACATACAAAGAGGACATGGGAAGGGGAGGGGATGAATACTATTATAAGAAGGAGAGGAAGAGAGCATTAAGAGGTAATATTTAAACTTTACTCTCAGTGGAATTAACCCTCAGAGGGAAGAGTAGCTTTATCCATTGGGATATAAAACTCTATCTAACCCTACTAAGAAAGTCAGAAGGGATAAACCAAGCGGAGCAGGGGAGTGGGGAGGTCAAAAAAGGGAGGGGAGAAGAAGGGGGATGGAATTCATTAGGCCTTAAAAATAAAAAGAGGGGAATAATAAGAGAGGGGGTAAAAAGGAAAGTAAATCAAGGGAGAAGAAAAGGGTTACTGGCATAAAGCAAACCACTGGTTTAAAAGGAAATAGTGTAAGAAAAAGAGGTAGAACTAGGAGAGGATACAAAAGTGTTGGCAAATACACAACTGATAATTATAACTCTGAATGTGAATGGGATGAACTCGCCCATAAAACAGAAGCAAATAGCAGAGTGGATTAGAAACCAAAATCCTACTATATGTTGTCTACAAGAAACACATATGAGGTGGGTGGACATAATACAGGTTTAAGGTGAAGGGCTTGAGCAAAATCTTTTGGGTGTCAAATGAGAAAAAGAAGGCAGGAGTGGCGATTATGATTTCTGACAAAGCCAAAGGAAAAATAGATACGATTAAAAAAGACAGGGAAGGTCATTACATCCTGATTAAAGGCAGTACAGACAATGAGAAAATAATATTGCTCAATATGTATGCAACAAATGGCATAGCAACCAGATGTGTAAAGGAGAAACTGGCAAATCTCAAGAAGGAAATAGATAGTAAAACCATACACTGATTGCAGAAGAAGACAACTGTTCCCTATCTCTTCCCCAAAGTTTAGGATGAAATTCTGTAGCTAAGGGGTTGAGAAAGGTGGATTTTGACTTTCCTACACAGCTGTTATCATCTTTTAATTCAGTGGGTCGTTTCTTTAAAATCAAGTTCTTGCCAACATCTAGACTTTTTTGCTCTTTAACCTCTAACTGTGACATTGTGTCTAAAGCATTTGAATGGGAAAGAATTGTTGCATCTAATTCCCCGAGGTTACTGAAAGTGTTCCTTTCTGGAAACTTTGTAAATCCTCGCTATAATTTTCTTTATCCAAGCTGATCCTTTGCTTTATACTTGGAATAAAGAGAGGAATTTTAGTTTTTGATGATTCTAAACCAGTTTGCAAAACTTCTTGATGTGATTCTTTGCAATGGTTTGATTCATGCTTCTCACCCAATGTGTGTGATATGGAATGAGAAAGCTGATCCCTTATATAATCATCCTCCTTAATGCCAAAGATGTCTTTGTGCATTTGCATTATTTCTTCCCATTGCTCATTATCTACCACAGATCTATGTGTATCCTCTGTGTAGATTACTTTAGACACTTGCTCTATTTTGCCCAGATTTCCCATTTTGCTTTCCTCATTTCTATTAGACTCTGCCACACCCAAATTACACTGATCGATAGGTTTTAAATCAGGAATCTCGATTCATAATGATTTTTTCGGTTTTGTTCCCATTTGTATATATCTCTCCATGTCATCTAACAAAGGTGTTTGACTGTACTTTTTGCATGTATGATTGCAGCAAGTACCCTCATGTTTATCTTCATCATGCCTTTTAGATTCATTATTCCTAGCCCATTTTGAATTATAAAATGTCTTTCTATTATCTCTTTGATTATTGGGTTTTGAAAAATCTATTTGTTGTTTAAATCTACAAACACGAATAATGTACCCGATCCTCCCACACAAGTAGCAACGGGGTGCTGATTTTGATTTTGGGGTGCTGTTGGCAGGTTGTCTAATTTGATTTCTACTTGTTTGGAGATCAAAATTCTTTACCTCCTCAATTTCTTTCTCACATCTAGATTGCTTTAATTGACACATTAAATCTGCTATGATCTCATCTTTATCACTGTCAGATTGCCTAGCCATTCTTACTTCTTTCTGTTTTGAATCATGTATATACACCGCATGTTGCCTAATATCCTCCAGTGGTAATGATTCCCACTGTGGACAACTTTGCTGGAAATAATTTTGTATCGGGATTGATGTTCCCTTTACAAATTGCCTCCTTATATGATCAATCGTATGCTGGGCATGTGTGTCTCTAAGTCCTAATATTGTTTCTGCTGCTTCAATAACTCTATCTAGAAAACTGCTCGGGTGTTCTTCTTCCCCTTGCCTCAGTTTTTCAAATTTCTGCCAGGCATTTGGTCTTTTTGCAAATGATCTCATTGCTTTGATAAGATCAGCCCTGCATCTTAACAAGTATCTCATGTTAACGTGTTGAGTGAAATCCAGATCCTGATGCACCAGTGGCCATGACTCTAAATTGGGATTCGTCCTAGTTTCATTGAGGAATTCTTCCTTTTCCGAGGGAGAGTAAAATTCCCCCAAAAGAAATTTGACATTGTCAAAACTAGGGTTGAAAAGAGTGAACACCCGTTTTAATTCTTTTAGGCTCTTGTAAGGTTTTTCATAGAACTTAGGAAAACGCCTTTTTAAAACTTCCATGTCACTAGACGTGAATGCCTTGTATGTTTTGACATGCACCACCAACCTCACCAGGTTGCACAATAGTCCTGTCCACTATTGGTAGTACAGAGACCACTGCAATTTGAATCAGTTGCTCTTTCTCAGTTTCCTTTTGCCCCATAAATTTTGATTCCACTATTTCTAGTTGTCGAGTTCCTTGCCTTCACGTATTTGCTTTAACACTTGGAACAGTAGTTTGATGTTCTCTACTAGTTCCTTGCTATCATTATCGTGTTTTGGAGAAGATGCCTTGTAATAATTGAACAGATGAGTCAGGACCACTTTTGAAATTGCCATAAAATGCCATAGAGACAGAACAATTGCCACAGCTGTTGGTATGAAGCATATACACTCAGCTAAAGTGAAGGCAAACCATTTATAATAGTCATAGATTTCAATTAATTGTTGTATCAAATTTGGTACCTTTATCAGCCAAAATGTATATAGTCCCTGCATAAAAGACCAAATAAGCAGGGAAAGACTGCGTAATACAAAAATCATTCTTGAGAAATTCATTTTCTTTTGCTTCAGAAGATTTTAGGTTTTGTTTGACTTGGCTCGCCAGATGTAATGGGGATAATTTGAGGAAAGGTGTGTGGTAAAAGGGGATTTTGAAGGGAGGTTGTCAGGGACTTGCTAGGTAAATAATATGGGTTACAGGTAGGCTGGAATAGGGAGATTCAGGATATAATATGGGCTGAAGTCAGGAAGTATAGCACTGAAGGGAACAAAGATCTTCAGGGAGAGGAGGAATTAATATAAACAGGCAAAGACAGCAGGGCTTATAGACTAGGACTTAGACTTAAAGACAAACTGAGGGAAATAGACTGAACTGAAATTAACTACAGGCTTTAGTTAATTTCACAGGAAGGGACTTGTTTTGAAGTTACACCTTCCTTCAAGATGGATACCCTGGCTTCTTTTCAAGCCCAGGGTATGTTGGTTCTTTCCCTCTCCTTCCCTCTCTTACTAATTAACTGACAAATTAACTAACAGGTCTGTTGAAACACAAAAGGGTTTATTGTCTTTAAGGATGATTTGTCAGGAAAAGTGGATTGAGGAAGCCCTAACAGTTGTTTACAGAAACCTTAGGTGGGGGAAGGGAGGCAGAGATGGAGTCTGAGCAAGGTCATCCTGCCTTAGCTCAGCTCTCAAGGTGCTCTTGATGTCTAAAGGTAATAAAATAATGACTAACCAATTTCTTTAGATAAAATACTGCCAAATTATAGGTAAACCCCTCACAGATTTGAACTACTCTCTAATTTACTCTCCTTATTAACTCCACAGACATTTAAGGTAAGGGAAGGAAGATAGGAAATGAGGTAGGGAATGAATATACAAAGGGTTTATCTAAACTAATAATTCTTAAATAAATATTCCAAAGCTAGGCTCAATTTACAATTCTTCAGATAGGCACCGAAGCAGCTCAGCTGGTCTGACCCTTTCTCCACGAGATTCCCAAACCCACTGACTTCTCTCCCACAAGATTCTAAACTCCTAACTGATTTCAGAACTCAGCCAAAGCTTGAAAAAACTATCATGACCCACTCTCTCTGTATTACATAGTGGGAGGTCTAAATGTTCCTCTTTCAGATCTAGATAAATCAAACCAAAAAAATAAATAAGAAAGAGATAATAGAGATGAATGAAGTCCTTGGAAAATTAGATTTAATAGATATGTGGAGAAAAATAAATAGGGACAAAAAGGAATATACCTTCTTTTCAGCTGCACATGGTACATTCACAACGATTAACCATGTAATAGGGTATAGAAATATTGCAAACAAATGCAAAAGAGCAGAAATAATAAATGTAACTTTCTCAGACCATAATGCAACAAACACTAATAATTAGTAAGGACACCTAGAGAGGCAAATCAAAAACTAATTGGAAATTAAATAATATGATTGTCCAAAACCAGCTAGTCAAAGAAGAAATCATAGAAACAATCAACAATTTCATTGAAGAGAATGACAATGATGAGACATCCTACCAAACTCTGTGGGATGCAGCTAAGGCAGTAATCAGGAGGAAATTTTTTCCTTGAGTGCATATATTAACATATTAAGGAGGGCAGAGATGAATGAACTGGGCATGCAACTTAAAAAACTAGAAAGTGAACAAATTAAAAACCCCCAAATGAAAACTAAATTAGAAATATTAAAAATCAAGGGAGAAATTAATAAAATTGAAAGTAAAAAACTATTGAATTAATAAATGAGAAAAGAAGCTGGTATTTTGAAAAAACAGATAAAATTGACAAAGTACTGGTCAATCTAATAAAAAAAAGGAAAGAAGAAAACCAAATTGACAGTATCAAAGATGAAAAGGGAGACCTCACCTCTAATGAAGGGGAAATTAAGGCAATCATTAAAAACTATTTTGCCCAATTATATGGCAATAAATATAGCAATCTAGGAGATATGGACGAATATTTACAAAAATACAAATTGCCTAGATTAACAGCAGAAGAAATAGAATACCTAAATAATCCCATATCAGAAAAAGAAATTGAACAAGCCATCAAAGAACTCCCTAAGAAAAAATCGCCAGGGCCTGATGGATTCACAAGTGAATTCTATCAGACATTCAAAGAGCAACTAATCCCAATACTATAAGCAAAGAAGGAGTGCTACCAAATTTCTTTTATGACACAAATATGGTACTGATTCCAAAGCCAGGTAGACCAAAAACAGAGAAAGAAAACTATAGATCAATCTCCCAAATGAACATAGATGCAAAAATCTTAAATAGAATACTAGTAAAGAGATTCCAGCAAGTGATCAAGAGGGTCATTGACCATGATCAGGTGGGATTTATACCAGGAATGCAAGGATGGTTCAACATTAGGAAAACCATCCACATAATTGACCATATAACAAGCTAACAAACAAAAATCACATGATTATCTCAATAAATCCTGAAAAAGCCTTTGACAAAATACAGCATCCATTCCTATTGAAAACCCTAGAAAGTATAGGAATAGAAGGACCTTTCCTAAAAATAATAAACAGTATATACCTAAAACCATCAACAAGCATCATATGCAATGGGGATAAATTAGAAGCCTTTCCAGTAAGATCAGGAGTGAAACAAGGATGCCCATTATCACCTCTATAATTTATCATTGTACTAGAAATACTAGCAGTAGCAATTAGAGAAGAAAAAGAAATTGAAGGTATCAAAATAGGCAATGAGGAGACTAAGTTATCACTCTTTGCAGATGATATGATGGTCTACTTAAAAAATCCTAGAGAATCAACTAAGAAGCTTGTAGAAATAATCAACAACTTTAGCAAAGTTGCAGGATACAAAATAAATGCACATAAATCATCAGCATTTCTATATATTTCCTACACATCACAGCTGCAAGAGATAGAAAGAGAAACACCATTTTAAAATCACGCTAGACAATATAAAATACTTGGGAATCTATCTACCAAAACAAACACAGGAATTATACGAAAACAACTATAAAGCACTTTCCGAACAATTAAAACTAGATCTAAACAATTGGAAAAACATTGATTGCTCATGGGTAAGATGAGCTAACATAATAAAAATGGCCATTCTACCCAAATTGATTTACCTATTTAGTGCCATACCTCTCAAACTACCAAAAAACTTCTTTACTGAATTAGGAAAAACTATAGCAAAGTTCATCTGGAATAGCAAAAGATCAAGAATATTAAGGGAAATAATGAAAAAAATGTGAAGGAAGGTGGCTTAGCAGTACCAGATATTAAACTGTACTATAAAGCAGCGGTCATCAAAACAGTATGGTACTGGCTAAGAGACAGAAGGGAGGATCAGTGGAATAGACTTGGGGTAAATGATATCAGCAAGACAGTGTATGATAAACCCAAATAGCCCAACTTTTGGGGCATGAATCCACTATTTGACAAAAACTCCTGGGAAATTTGGAAAACAATATGGGAGAGATTAGGTTTAGATCAACATCTCACACCCTACACCAAGATAAATTCAGAATGGGTGAATGACTTGAATATACAGAGGGAAACTATAAAGTTAAGTGAACATAGAATAGTTTACTTGTCAGATCTCTGGGAAAGGAGAGATTTTAAAACCAAGCAAGAGTTAGAGAAAATTTCAAAATGTAAAATAAATGATTTTGATTATATCAAACTAAAAAGCATTTGTACAAACAAAAACAATGTAGCCAAAATCAGAAGGGAAACAACAAATTGGGAAAAAATCTTTATAACAAAAATTCTGACAGGGGTCTAATTACTCAAATATACAAGGAGTTAAACCAATTTTATAAAAAATCAAGCCATTCCCCAATTGATAAATGGGCAAGAGACACGAATAGGTAATTTTCAGATAAAGAAATCAAAAGTATCAATAAGCACATGAGAAAGTGTTCTAAATCTCTAATAATTAGAGAAATGCAAATCAAAACAACTCTGAGGTATCACCTCACACCTAGCAAATTGGCTGAAATGAAAGAAGGGGAGAGTAATGAATACTGGAGGTGATGTGGCAAAACTGGGACATTAATGCATTGCTGGAGTTGTGAACTGATCCAACCATTCTGGCTGGCAATTTGGAACTATGCTCAAAGGGCTATAAAAGATTGCCTGCCCTTTGATCCAGCCATATCATTGTTGGTTTTGTACCCCAAAGAGATCATTGATAAACAGACTTGTCCAAAAATATTTACAGCCGTGCTTTTTGTGGTGACGAAAAACTGAAAAATTTGTGTATGCTCTTCAATTGGGGAATGGCTGAACAAAATGTGGTATATGCTGGTGATGGAATACTATTGTGCTCAAAGGAATAATAAACTGGAGGAATTCCATGTGAACTGGAAAGACCTCCAGGAATTGATGCAGAGCGAAAGGAGTAGAGCCAGAAGAACATTGTACACAGAGATCAATACACTATTGTAAAATAGAATGTAATGGAGTTTTGTACTAAGAGCAATGCAATGACCCAAGACAATTCTTAGGAACTTATGGAAAAGAACGCTACCCTCATGCAGAGGAAGAACTGCAGGAGTGGAAACAGAAGAAAAACAACTGCTTGAACACATGGGTTGATGAGGACATGGTTGGAGATGTAGACTCGAAACTACCACTCCAATGCAACAATTTGGAAATAGGTCTTGATCAAGGACACATGTTAAAACCAGTGGAAATACGCATCAGCCATGGTGGGGGGAGCTCGGGTGGTGAAGGGGAAAGTAAGAGCATGAATTATATAACCATGTTAACTTTTCTAAAAAATAAATATTAATAAATGTTTAAATAAATAAATAAATTTAAAAAGAAAAGTAAGGGAAGTAGTTCCCAAGATTTTATTGGACAAATAGGCTGGCGAGGTCTTAAGCTCCATATGATAGTTGAAGCTTCGTGTTGACCTTATGTCATGATATGGCTTCCAAGTAGGGCTATGTTGGTAAATGTTTAATGGTGAACTTTATGAAAATGCTGGATACATTTTTAAATTTAATATACATGATTATCATTTTCTCTCTCACTTTATTAAGACTAAATAATCAGCAATACAATGAATCAGGCCCAGATTTATAGTGCTTAACATTTCCAAGATGGAAATACTCAAATTTAATGATAGACTCTTAGGAACCAGTAGGAGATGGTTCTAAAGCATTCCTGCTTTCTGCTACTTTAAGACTAGAAAAATGTGGACCCATTTTTTAGGGAAAAAATCTGAGGACTCTAGCTAACAATTATGTATCCAGAAGCAATTCTTAGTTATGACCATGCCGATTGGTTACTTGAGGTAACCATGATGCCAAAAGAATAATTGAGAGAACATCATGCTCATATGTCAGAAAGCAGCAATGGCCAAATTGAAAACATGTTCCTTATAATAAAAGAGAGGAAAAGTAAAAGAAAACTGAGGTTTTGCTTTAAATCCAACAAATTGGCAAAGATAATAAAAGATAGTAATAGTCAATTCTAAAATGTTAAAGATAGCCACCCTAATATACTCAAATATGCTAAATCCTTATGAATGTTAGTTCCTTCCTCCTGTTAATAATCTCCCATTTGTCCTGTCTATTGCTTATTTGGATAGAGTTGTTGCCATGTTGTCCCCCCACATTAGACTAGAATTTCCTCAAGGGCAGAGATTCTATCTTGCCTTTCTTTCTCTTTACCACTTAGCATAAACTTGGACCCATAGTAGAAACTTAACCAGTGCGAATGGACTTACTAATTGACAATGGAGCTATGAATTAGTTTAATGACTCCAGAAATCAATTTGTTATTATGACTGGGTGTAAGCATCAACCAGTACTTATTTAGTACTTTAAGGCTTTCACATTTGACACTCAGTACTCAATAAGAACTTTGTGAAGTAGGAGATTTTAGTATCCCCATTCTATGCCTATCAACATAGTCAGGGCAGCATTTGTTTCTATATTTGTGTGTATTATGAAATATCTGAAAATAAAGTGGGTACCCATCCATTTTGCAGTAACTGAACAAATGGTGATCTGAAAGTAATTGAAGTTTCCCCTTCTTTAAATGAGGGGCTAGGACTAAATGCCATTTCGGTTCCTGCCAAATCTGAAATACTCTCATTTGTCAGCATATGGTATTGTGAATTCTTACAGTTATGCACACAGACACACATTTCTGTATGGTGTTACTTTGGGGAATGGCTTGAGTTGAAAATCCATTTTTTAGTTTAATGTCGGTTTTTCAACTCCTATATTAATTTGTAAGGTTGATGTTACAATTTCATTCTACAGAATGCTAAATATGATTCCTGCTTTTTGATGTGGACCAATGGATCAAGCTTATAAGTGATTGAAATAAAAATTGATATGGTTTGCAAAAGAATATTATTGCATTATATATGAGAGATGTAGATGAAGAATTCAGAGGTGTGTTGGGTGTTAAGATGGTTAGTGGATCAAGAAAATGGAACACCCTTTACTACCTTTGGGTGCACAGAGCCAGTCTTTTCCAACTTCTCCATTCAGCTACATTAGATATGACTTCCCTACATTAGTGCTTCCCCTTCTGCTTTCCCTCAGATGCAGCTTCTATAAGTCTTTTTGCAGAGAGAACAATATGTGTGGTGGCAGGTGGCACCTTCCATGAGGTGTCCGCCTTAGAGCATGTAATTTTATTTGTATTCCCTCAGTTGTCTTCCCTTTGCTTAAGATTTGTTTACTCATAACTAAGACTTCTTCTGTCAAGGGGAGACCCCAGCTCTGATCTTTGGTACTTTTATATGATAATTGGAAGAATTCCCTCTCATTTAATTCATGTCCTAGCCAGAATAGAGTTCTGGTGAATTAGACAAAAACTCTAAACTTCAATTTCTTGTTCTCTTTATATATAAAACACTTTCCAAAAAAATAAAACTAGATCTAAACAATTGAAAAAACATAGAGTGCTCATGGGTAGGATGAGCTAACATAATAAAAATGACCATTCTACCCAAATTAATTTACATATTTAGTGCCACACCTATCAAACTACCAAAAACATTTTTTACTACATTAGAAAAAACTATAACAAAGTTTATTTGGAAGAACAGAAGATCAAGAATATCAAGGGAAATAATGAAAAAAAAACGTGAAGGAGTGTGGCTTAGCAGTACCAGATATTAAGCTAAACTATAAAGCAGCTGTCATCAAAACAATATGGTACTGGCTAAGAGATAGAAGGGAGTATCAGTAGAATAGACTTGGGGTAAGTGATCTTGGGACATGAATCCACTATTTGACAAAAACTCCTGGGAAAATTGGAAAACAATATGGGAGAGATTAGGTTTAGATCAACATCTCACACCCTACACCAAGATAAATTCAGAATGGGTGAATGACTTGAATATAAAGAAGGAAACTATAAGTAAATTAGGTCAACAGATAGTTTAGGGGTAGATAAATAGATTGGAGAATCTTCTGTGCAGGGCTGATAATGGAACCCATGGAACTGATGAAATTGCCAAATGAAATACAAGAGAGAGGAAAAAAAGGGACAGAGCTTTATTGTACACTTATGATTAGCAAATGTGACCTCGGTAAAGATTCAGTAAAGGAGACTTGCGGAATGGTCACCTAGGTAGGAGGAGAATCAGGAGAGAGTGGGGTCACAAAATCTAGAGTAAAGAGAGTATTGAGAAGAGAATGAGCTATAACACCAATTGCTTCATTTTTTCATTATAAAATCTTTAGTACTTCTAGGAAAAACTGCTACTGTCAGGATCATGGGGAAAAAAGGAGGGAAGAAATGTGAATATTCATCACTAGCAGCTGTTTCTTTATATTTTTCATTTTAAGAGAAATCCTACTGGGAGCCCTAAAAACTAGATTGTCCTACATCAATCAAACCCCATATTGCTTAGGGGAACAGAGGAAAACTGTGCTTATCTCCTTTTGGAAGCTGGGTGGGGGGTAGGAAGGGCAGAATAATACTTGGCAAATGGTCCCAATTCATTCTTCAGGAGAATAGAGAGGCCATTCTCACACTTTGGAATGAGAGTTGCCTAGACAACAAATAAATGTTGATCTTATCAGTGAAAATTAGATTTTTATAGTTGTTTGGATAATCAGCTTGTTTTTCTTTTATTCTGGGGAAGAGCAGAGTATTATTTCCTGAAATTGGTTTCATATTCTCACACTTTTTTTCAAAGGCAGTTACCTATGGCCACATCTGTATAGTCAAAACTTAGGGTAGGGCAGAGGCAAACAGCTTCAAATTATCAGTGTAACTGCCCCAAGGCCCTACAATAATTTTAGTATACAAGTTTGCTTCATGTGTTTTATGACTATGTCACAGTGACTCTGAATTCAACTTGAAATTGGAAAAGCTTTTTAAACTTCAAAAACAAAGACACAAGATCTCAATTCCTAGATATCACTCTTTTTTATATTTTAGATGAACCTCATCTTGGATTTCATTTTATTCATACCATTACTTTGCCATTTTTCTTCTGCAGTGTTTGGGAGAAAAAAAAGACAAGGGTTATTTTCATTTGTTGTGTTTTCTTATGTACTCTCTTTCTCTCTTACTATCATTCCTTTCCTCTCCCACCAGACTGCCAGGTCATTAATCTTTTTCTGTGCTTCTTGGTAGATGTTTATTCAATATTCTACAATTTGTATGTTTGAATAGAAAAGACAATGTTCTTTTAAAATTATATTGGCATACTTTAGTCCTTATTTGGATAGGACCAAATAGTCTTATTTATTTTATAGTGTGGTTTCTTATGTTTCATTTACTTGCTTATTTTAAAATTCTATATATCATAGTCCTCTCCCTCCCTCCCTCCCTCCGTCCTTCCCTCCCTCCGTCCTTCCTTCTTTCTTTCCTTCCTTCCTTCCTTCCTTCCTTCCTTCTTTCCTTCTATCATTTGTTGTGGTCCTTCACTAGCTTAGATGTCCTTCCCTGGTCATTGTCCAGCTTATTAATAGCCTTCTTACACTGTGGTGCCCAGAAATAAACAAAAGTCTCCACATGAAGTCTGATGAACATAGTATAGTGTGACTAACCACTTCTTATTCCTTTATTCCTTGAAGTTATGCTTTTCTTGATGTAGCCAAAAATGCGAGATCTCTTTTTTTTTTTGGTGACTACATTATATTACATACTCATTTTGAGCTTCCAGTGTTCTCAAACACCTAGATATTTCTCAGAACTGTAGTCAAACCATGCCACTCTCAGTTTGTAGTTGTGAAGATGATTTTATACTGTAATGTAAAAAAATGCATTTATCCCTATTGAATATCATCTTATTAGAGTCACCCCAATACTCTGTTGCCCTCTGTTAAAACTTTTCCTGTTGGCCTTATATCAACTACAGAATTGGTGCCTCCTCCATCTATACCTTTACCCTAGTTATTGATAAAAATGTGAACTACCACAGGGCCACAATCAGATCCCTGCGGCACTGCACTAGAGTTCTTTTGCCATGATGTCATTGGACTGTAAATAGCTATTTTTTGTGTAAGGGCCATATTTCTGAATCTATTTGATTTAACTATCTAATTCATCTCTCTCCACCTACTCCTCCACAATAATGAGATAATTTAGTAAAAACTTTCCTAAAACTAGGCAAATCATATCAATGGCATTCATCCTCCTCTACTAGTTTGATTATTTTGTCCAAAAGGAAATGAGATGAGTTTGGTGTGACCTGTTCTTTTTTTATTTTTTTTATCTTAAACCTTACCTTCCATCTTAGAATCAATATAGTGCATTGGTTCCACGGCAGAAGAACAGTAAGTAAGGGCTAGGCAATGAGGGTTGTTAAGTGACTTGACCATGGTCACATGGCTGGAAGGTATCTGTAGCCACATTTGAACCCAGGGACTCCCTGCTCTAGGCCTGACTCTCAATCCACTAAGCCACTTACTTGGTTGCTCCCTGCATGGCCTGTTCCTGATGAAAACTTGTTTGCTATTTCTAAACATTGTTTTCTTTTCTAGACAGGCAACAACTATCTCTTTCTTATTACATTCTAGAATTTTACCAGCAATTTAAGTTATGATCATTTGTCAATAATTTGCAGATTTTGTTCTCTTTCTTTAAAAAAAAACTTACTAAGATCCATCTCATTTCCCTTCTATAATTTTGTGGTTCTGCTTTGATTTTCCACAATCTTTAGATATCACCCATTATGGCTCAGAAATGATGTCTTCCATCTCTTTAAAGCTACTGGAATTGATCGAGACTAATTAATTACATGCTCCCTTACCATCTCATCTTTTTTGTTACCAATTATCATTGTTTGAACTCCACCAAGGACGGTCCCAAGCCCGGCTGAAAAAGAAGGAGGGTTGGGCTCGAGGCTAGCAACTTCACCCCGTAAAAAATCTCACTTGCTACCGAAATGGCAACCTCATTAAACCAACAAAACCAACGATCGCCTAGTCTGGAAGATTGCTCTCCGACAGGAACGCTAACACCAACAAACTCCAGGTCTCTGTTAACAGATGCCTACGTCACATCTTGAACATCAGATGGCCTGAAAAGATCTCCAATACCAGACTTTGGAAGGCCAAAACAGACCTGGCGAAGATCTGCCGAAAACGAAACAAAGGCCGTCAGAATGACATGGGCCCAGCTGGGGGAAGTTGCCCAGAACAGAGTCTGTTGGCGTGAGATGGTTGCGGCCCTATGCTCCTCTGGGAGCCAACAGGAATAACACATCATTGTTTGATCAACACAGGGAAGATGGTTAGAACCCAAGCATCCATCACTTTCAATAAATACCATTTTTTCTTCCTTATTGCAATTTGAGTCTTTAGGATTTCAATGTTGAGCATCTCCCCATCCTCTAGGGATGACTTTCCCTAAAAAATTTTATTCTATGAAATCATTCTTCTCTATCCTCTGAACCTTCTGAAATCAGCTTTCCTTAAATGTATGGCACATATTAAGGACAACTAGGTGGTGCAGTGGATAAAGTGCTGATTTAAAATCTGTCCTCTTACATACACTTACTAGCTGTGTGACCATGGGCTTAACCTCAACATTTAACCTCTCCTTGCTTCAGTTTCCTCTTCTGTAAAATTGGGATTATAATAGAACCCTTTCAGGGTTGTTGGGAAGTTAAAATGAGATATGTGTAGAGCACTTAGCCCAGTGCCTGACACATAGAAAATGCTATGTAAATGTTGATTTTTGTTGTTCTCTTCCAGATTGTGGTAGGAGCAAGGAGAGGGATTTCTTCTTTTTCTTTGTCCTTTAGAAACATCTTAAGTCGACAGGAGGAGAAGCAAGCCCATGACCTGAAAAGGGAATTCATGGAATTCAAGTAACTGGTTTTTCTTTGAAGTTCTGTTTCTTGAGTACTGGCCAAAAACTAGACTTCCCAATATAGACTTTTTATGTCTAAAATGCTTTGACAAACAAGGTTTTAACTTCTTGGGTTCCAGAATTCAGGTACTAGTCTCTTAGAAGAGAAGAGTCCCTCAGCACTGTACTTTTTAGGAAAAGGTCTTGCACCTGAAGAAGTATAGTCATGACATGAGGTTGGAGTAGGGTGGTAATGTGCAGGAAGTTTGGACCTTGTCAACTCTTCATTCTTTTTCCATGTGTTGCTTGGACAATTGTTCATCAGCCCCAGACATCTTTTCTTTTTTTTTCCCCTTGGAGAAACTGATCATTCTAATGAACTATTGTTGTTGTTGTTATATGTTTTGGTAACCCAGTTTTCCAAGCTTGGGGCATTTTGTGTGCCATTGAGTCTTCTGAAGAATTCTAATTGGTGGGAGAATGCAGATGCAATGCTAAGTGGTTACATGAAGGGTGGAGTTGATGAAATATCTCTCACAGAAAGACTAATAGTGGTGACAGACTCTTTTGGGGACTGGCTCCAGGGAGTAGAGAAAAAAGGACTTTGGAAACTTCACACGTAAGGGACATGTGTCTGATTTCCAGCTCGCCTTCCTAGAAACATCTGAGAATTTCTTCTTGGACATGATCAGAAATCTCTATTTTACCAAGATCTCATCTCATTTCCAACAAAGAACTCATTCATTTTTACATTTTTAAAATCTGTGTACCATTTCTGAATTTCTATTTGTTTGAATAAATTCATGATTTATCATATTCTTTTGTAGAATTGGCATTTGGTAAGAATAAGCCAAGTAGATTGGTATCATCTTGGATCATATCTATTCAAATTTCCTCATGAACTACAAATATAAATTGACACAACCCATGTGGACATACATATTTTACATGTGCCTTAAATTTCTGTATGTATTTGTGGACTATTGTATAAATATTGTCTATTTTGTGTTTCTTGTGGTTGGTGAAATAAAGGATATTTCATATCCTATACCTACATGGTACGCTGAATGCCCATATGGGAACTGGATACTCTATCACCCACGTTTGAGAAAACCTAGACATGAGCTATATATAAACTTTATTTTGGAGATTTTCCTGGATTAACTCCAGGTGTGGGAAAAAAGCCAGAAAGAAACTGACACTTTGGGGTCAAGTCCTTGGGATCAAACCCAATTTGTGAGAGACCAGATTTTTAGGGGCTTTTGGGCCATGGGTCACATCTTCTTTCATTTTTTGCTTAGTCATGCCATTAATATTGGTATCTCAGTATCTAATGTTTGCCTGAGCATCCCTGGGTGTGGAGGCATAGCACATACTTATTTAGGATGTTTTCTCTTGTGGGAACAGCTGGACTCTACTCTTCAGGAGAATATAACATCTAATTTCTCCTTCCACCCGATCTGTTTCAAAATATTCTTAATTTCTGGATAGATTAATGGCTTTAGATTATTTTAAAAGATTATCATGGGCTTTTATGTGGTTTGCAATTTTTTAAATGGTTAGGAAGTATTATCCAGATGATAAAGTCTTACCTGTATCATCTGAAGAAATTAATTTGAGTTTCTTAATTTATCAGTCTATGGTACAAAAATATTTCTCATGAAACAGATATATTAGTATTTAATATATTGTACTATTTGTACCATATGGGTGACTAGGTGGCATAGAAGATAGAATGCTGGGCCTGGAGTCAGGAAGATTAATTTTCATGAGTTCAAATCAGAGCTCAGACACCTTATTAGCTATGTGATCCTGGGCATGTCACTTAACCCTATTTGCTTCCATGTCCTCATGTACAAATGAACTGGAGAAAGAAATGGTAAACTCCAGTATCTTTTCCAAGAAAATCCTAAAGGGGGTTACAAAAAGTCAAATAGGATTGAAAATAACTGAACATCATTATCACTGTATATTTCTTTGATTTATGAATTCAGAAACAATGTGATTAGAAACAGAAGCATTCATTTGATTAAAATGTCTTTTTATTTTTGTATTTACCTTCTTATTAGGATCTTTCAAATATTTAATTTCTAGATTGCCTACATGAAGAATATGCTATCTTTTACAATTAGTAATTGGATTAGGAAGTCATTTTTTAAAAGCTTAGAACTGTTAGTCATTTTGACAATGTGGGCATGTTGTCAGCTAAAAAAAGCTACTATAAAATTTTTTGATAGCTACTTATATAGTTTAATGTACAATAAATACTTCTGTAAGGCCTCATGCCATATCTTTTATTGTTGAATAAAATGAAGAAGTAATTGTAAAAACTATACTTACTACATGATATTTGAAACTTCATGGAGTAAATTATTTTACAAAAATATTATGGTTGCTTATAAATTTCAGTTCCACAGTTTCCATGGTTATTGGAGTTTTGGCTTATGTTGGAAGTCCACACCTGAAAAAACATTGGTGCCAGTGTTTCAGTTAACAGAAAACTACCAATAATATAGCCCTGTCATTTATCCAGTGTTCACTATGTATTTATGCATATTCCTATATCAGCTTTGTACTATGTTAGTAAAAACAAAATCCTGCCAGAAAATAAAAGTAACCCATCTTTTTTTAATGTTTAGGATGTGTAAGGAAGCAACTTATTATTATTATTATTATTATTATTATTATTATTATTATTATTATTATTATTATTCTACTAATTTATATGTAACTAAATGCACCTCTGAGTGACACACACTGTACTATAACCATGTCATATTTTAATTTGGGAGAGGCAGAGGGCTGATATCCTATTTTTTGACACATACTGGTTTTATGACCCTGGGCAGGTCACTTAACCTCCTGGTGCTCTACAAAACTCTTTAAGAATTTCAGAATATTTGCAGAAGAGTTGCAAGTAAAATGTTTGAGCCCAGATTTGGACTCAAGTTTCCCTGGCTCCATGCCCAGCACCCTATTTGCTGTATCAGCTAACTCAGGAAGATCCTCTGACAATTCAGATTTGCAAGATTGGAGATGCAACCATACTGACTTAGTAGATGATCTCCAGAAGGTATGGGCAAAAAGTTTATGACCTGGTAGCCAGTTTCCAGTGATCAGCCTCTACCTCAAATCAGACTTACAATGTATCACAAGGGCCACATGCAAAGCCTTTCCAAATAGTTTATAACTGCTAGAGTTTAGGGTTGGCTGTTATAGCCTTTGAAAGGCTTCTACTTCATGATGAAAAATTAAGAAGGAAAACTTGCTATAAACCCTCTAGCATTTGTCATTTTACTTTTTTTAATTGTTTGCCAAAATGAAGAGAGTGGCCTACAACCTCAGAGTTGTTTTAATTTTTGTTTCTCTATTTGTGACATATTTCTATACATGACAATTAATAGCTTGGATTCTTCCTTTGAAAACTACTTATTGACATCATTCAGCCAGTTGTGAACTAGTAACTTTTGTCCTTATAAGTTTGATTCATTTCCCTATACATCTTAGAGATGAGATCTTTATCAAAGAAATTTGTTAGTAGAGTGTTTTTTCCTCCATTTCTCTGCTCCTTCTCTAATTTTGGGTGCATTGATTTCTGTTTGTACAAAAATTTGTATTTTATGTAATAAAAATATCTATTTTACTTCTTGTCATCTTCTTTATCTATTTGGTCTTTAAGTCTTATCCTATTCATAGATCTGACAATTATTTTCCTCTTACTTCTCTAATTTCTTTATAATATTGCCCTTTACATCTAAGCCATAATAGCCATTCAGAGTTTATCTTGAGATATGATGTATTTGCCTAATGCTAATTTTTGCCATACTGCTTTACAATTTTCCCTATAGTTTTTGTCAGATGGTGAGTTTTTGCTCTAATAGTTGGAATTATTCAGTATATCAAACTTTAGACTATTGTGTGCCTTATCTGTTCTACTGTTCATCCTCTTTTTCTTAACTATTATCAAATTACTTTGGTCATTTTTGCATTGTATTTTAGTTTGAGACCTGGTTCTGCCAGATCCTCTTCCTTCTGATTTTTAAAAACGATTTCCCTTGAGATTCTTAACCTTTTATTTCTTCAAATGAATTTTATTACTTTTTCTAGCTCTATAAAATAATCCTATGATAATGTGATATTGCACTGAAATAAATTAGTATTGTTATTTTAAATTATATTGACCCGGTCTAATAACAAACAATTACTATTTCTCCAATTATTTAGATCCATATTTATTTATCTAAAGAATCTTTGTAATTGTGTTCATGTTTCTTGTGTGTCTTGGCAGATTGTCAAGTATTTATATGTATACATATCTATTTATCTACATATACATATTTTTAAAATGAAATATTCTTTTCTATCTCTGATATATTTTGATGCCATATAAGCATTTGTTTTACATTCTGCATCTTTGGTGAATTGGATAATTAGTTCAATTAGTTTTTCAGTTGGCTGTAGAGTTCTTTAAATAAACCATAAATGTCATCTATAAGAGTGATAATTTTGTTTCCCCCTTTCCCATGCTTCTTCATTTATTTTATTTTTCTCATCATTAATATGACTAATTTTCAAGTGCAATATCATTACTAATGGTGATAATAGGCATCTTTGCTTTCTCTCTGATCTTATCAGGATAATATCTTCTTTAATATGAATATATAATATGATGACTTAATTTTTGATAGATTTTTCTTATCAAGTAAAGAAAGGTCTATTTATTCCTGTGCTTCCTAGTATTTTTGTTTAAACAGGAATAGATATTGCATCTCATCAAAAGTTTTTTCTACATCTGTTGATGTAATTGCATGATATTTGTTCTTCTTCTTCTTCTTATTATTATTGTCAATTATAGTTTTCCTAATATTGAATCAATCTTGAAATCTTGGTATAAATCCAAGATGATATTGTGTTAGGTTGTCTTGATAGTTTAGTTAAAACTTTTGTATCAATACTTGTTAGGAATATTGGTCTGTAGTTTTCTTTCTCTTTCAAGTTTCCTTTCAAGATCACATTTTATCATAGCAGGAATTTGGCAGGCCCTTTTACTACTTTTTTCCAAACACTTTATGTATTTTTGAATGCATAATTTAAAAAATTAATAAATGAATGTTTCATATTGTTTTTTAAATCTTTGGTAGAATTAGCATGTAAATACATCTGGTATTGGGTTTTTTTTCCCTTTGGGATTTCATTTGTGACTTGCATTTTTCTCTAGGTTTGGGTTTTTAAGTTCTCTATTTCTTGTTTTATTAATCTGGGCATTCTGTATTTTGTGATTATTCATGCATCTCATTTAGATTGTTAGTTTTATTGCATGTAATTAGACAAAATAGTCACTAATTTTTCCTTTATGTGTTGATTTAGAATCCACCTTTTTCCATTCCTGACATGGGGAATTTGGTTTTTTCTTCCAAAATGTTTTTTGTTGTTCAGCAAAATCTACTAGTGCCCCCTTTTGGAGTTTTTTTGGCAAAGATACCAGAGTGCTTTGCAATTTCCTTTTTTAGCTCATTTTAAGGATGAGGAACTGAGGCAAACAAGGTTAAGTGGCTTGTCCAGGGTCACACAGCTGGTCTCTGAGGTCAAATTTGAACTCAAGAAAATGAATCTTCCTGATTTCAGGCCTGGCATTTTATCCATTGCACTATGTAGCTACACTTAAAAACAAAGAAAATTAGCTAATGGTTTACCTAATTTTTATTTTATTTATTTATTTGTTTGTTTTTTGAACCCTTACCTTCCATCTTAGAATCAATACTGAGTATTGGTTCTAAGGTAGAAGAGTGGTAAGAGCTAGGCAATGGAGGTTAAGTGACTTGCCCAGGGTCACACAGCTAGGAAATGTCTGAGGCCATATTTCAACCTAGGACCTCCCATCTCTAGGCCTGACTTTCAATCCACTAAGCTATCCAGCTTCCCCCTTTAATTTTTTTTTTAAGAAGCTCGTAATTTTATTTGTTAACTTAATGGTCTTGTTTTGCTTTCAATTTTATTAAATTTTCCTTTGATTTTTAAGGATTTCTACTTTGGCATTTAAGAGTTTAATCTGTTGATTTAATAGTTTGGTTTTTTTTTAAGTTTCAAGTTCAAATTTGTTGATCTGCTCTTTCTCCTTTATTGATGAAAATATTTAGATATAGTTTCCCCTAAGAATTAGAGTTCTTTCCCCCAAATTTTAGCATGTTTTCTCACTATTTTATTATCCTTAATGAAATTATTATTTCTAAGCTATGTTTGTTTATTGATTGGAATATGGTTTATAAAAGCCATATTTATTATTTCTATTTTTATTCCCTTGTTCACATAGTTTTAATGGGGGGAAGGTGCCATACACCGCTGAAATATATATATATATATATATATACACACACACACACACACACACACACACACACACTCTTCCCAATCAATTTGCCAATCTTTTGCACAAAAATGGAAGCAAAATAAAAGTTAACAAGTTTTGTTTTCCCTCTTTTTTCAGTTATTTTTGTTTCATCCTCCCCAAGCAAAAGAAGCTGGTGGCACATTAGAAAGTGTCAGGTCTGGAGTCAGAAAGACCCAAGATCAAATCCTACCTCAGACTCTTAGCAAGTCACTTTACCTTTTTTTAGTCTCGGTTTCCTCATTTGTATAATGAGGATAGAAATAGTTCCTATCTCCCAGGGTGGATGTGAAGATCAAATGAAATAACAACTACAAAATGCTTAGTGTAGTGCCTGGAAAAGAGTAAGCATTATATAAATGTTAATTACTATTACTGCTGCTACTATTTACTACTGCTACTACTACTACTATTACTACTACTATTGCTGCTGCTGCTACTAGTTCCCTGTCCTCATAGTATGATTGGATGAGGTTCCTCAGATAAGAGAGTGAGAGAAACAACATGTATGTACCACAAGAGGCTTGACAGAAAAGGGTTGTAATATTTGGTGGGTGAATTTATTGTTTTTTCAAATTAGGCCTAATTAATTAATTGGGAATATTTTTCTATGGTTACAAGATTCATATTCTTTCCTTCCTCTCCTCCCACCTCCTCCCATAGCATGGGTTTTACATGTGTCATTGATCAAGACCTATTTCCATATTAATATTTGCATTAGGGTGATTGCTTAGAGTCTACATCCCAATCATGTCCCCATCAAAACATGTGTTCAAGCATTTGTTTTTCTTCTATATTTCCACTCCCGCAGTTCTTCCTCTGAATATGGGTAGCATTCTTTTCCATAAATCCCTCAAAATTGTCTTGGGTCATTGCATTGCTGCTAGTACAGAAGTCCATTACATTCGATTTTACCATAGTATATCAGTCTCTGTGTACAATGTTCTTCTGGCTCTGCTCCTTTCACTCTGCATCAGGAGGTCTTTCCAGTTCACATGGAATTCCTCCAGTTTATTATTCCTTTGAGCACAATAGTATTCCATCAGGTGGGTGAATTTATTAGAGAAATACAAAAAGATTGCTTTGCTCTAGTGAAGGACAAGTAGAGATTAGGAAATAAAAATTTACACTAGATCCCAGTTGGTATAGTTTTGTGACTTTTTCTAGCTACACTGAGAAATCTGTGAATAGGTGCTAACTAAGATGATGGTGTCTGGGAGAGAGCAATTTATTGTTGGGGTGTGGTAAAGAATGAATTGCAATAGGAGAATAAGACAAGAGATTAAGACATGAAGGATATATAATTAAACTGCATGACCAAATTTGAATAAGGAAAGGTGGAGAATATAGCCAGTTAAAGAGTGCTTTGTGATAAGGCATGCTATTTGATCAGAAATGATGAATCAAGGGCAGCTGGGTAGTTCAGTGGATTGAGAGTCAGATCTAGAGATGGAAGGTCCTAGGTTCAAATTCGGCCTCAGACACTTCCCAGCTGTGTGACCCTGGGCAAGTCACTTGACCCCCATTGCCCACCCTTACCACTCTTCCACCTAGGAGCCAATACACAGAAGTTAAGGGTTTAAAAAAAAAGAAAAAAAAAGAAAAAAGAAATGGCGAATCAAGAATTGAAGAATTAGAGAAATATTAGGACTTTTGAGATGTCATCACTTATGTTTCTGTGATCAGGATTGAGAACCATAATTTGCTTTGACTAAAAAACTCCACCCCTTCCTAATCATGTACAATAACACACAAAAACTCTAATTATATTAGTTAATGGAACCAGTTTTTAAGGTTTGCCAAAAAATAAACTTCAACCTCTTTTATTGCCATTTGACTCAAACTACAACCAGTAATTTATGTTCTGGGGGCATCAAAGAATGAAGTCATCAAATCTCCAGCTGTACAACTTTCAATTCTTATGGAATGGTTTCTACAAAATAGACTGAAGTAACTAATTTTTGTCAGCTAATGTGAAAAATTGCAATTCTTAAGGACCTAAGCCCCTTCTATTCAGTTTTGTAATCTGAAAAGCACATAAAATCTAATTTTTATATTGCTTGGCCTAAGTAAGAAAATGATAAAAGGAAATATTTTGGTCTGAAATTCAATAAAATGCAGCCCTTATAAGTAAGAGGAAGAAAGAGAGAGAGAACTAGGTTTCAAATGCCATCTGGACTTGTTGAATTTGAATTGAATTATGGAAGAAGACTTTGATTTATATTCTTATTTATTTTTATATTTATTTATTTATTTTAAAGCCCTTAACTTTTTTTTGTGTATTGGCTCATAGGTGGAAGAGTGGTAAGGGTGGGCAATGGGGGTCAAGTGACTTGCCCAGGGTCACACAGCTGGGAAGTGTCTGAGGCCGGATTTGAACCTAGGACTTCCCGTCTCTAGGCCTGACTCTCAATCCACTGAGCTACCCAGCTGCCCCTTGATTTATATTTTGAAAAATTACTATTTACTACTTTGTTTAAATGTAAAGCTTCATGATTAATTAGACCAATTTTTAAAAAATAGTTGTTTTTCCTAAAAAAGGGTTTAAAAGGACATAATATCTTGCTCTGAAACTTAATTAAATGCAACATTTGTAGATTTTTTTTTCATTCCCCACAATAAAAACTGGAACCTTATTAGTGATGGATTCCTGATTTTCATAGGATTTCGGTTGTTCATTCCATATAGATCCTAACACCTCATCTTATTATTGCTATTTTACAAAAATGTTTACTTGTGGTAGAAAATTCTCTAACAATGTTAAGGTTCTTATATAATTGAAATAGCATAAAGCACCCAAATGATGTCTGGGCTGGGTCCCCAACCTAAAAAGAAGAAAAAAGAAGAATTCAGAAGCAGAGCTTTTCATTTCTGTGACAGACATTTTAATAAAATGAATCTTAGATTGAGACTTGATTGCTCACACCTGTGCATTCTAATAAAAGTTAACATCTAATTAAATTCTCCCACAGATAAACACACAGAGAAACCCAGAGTAAAAAAGAAGAAAGCCTTAAGATACACTATTTAAACACAACATTCTTCTCTTTTGTGTTTGTCTGAGTAACCACTGACAGCTTCAATTACCTAGTTACTATTATGCAAATCATATTAAAGGCAGAAGTCATGCACCTGGGCATAACTTCAGATTTAATATTTCTAATGAGTTCTTGAAGCCTATTCCACAGAAAAGCTTTGGGAACTGCACAGCTCATATGACAATAGATCAGGTGAAAAGCTTTTCATAGATAATAGTTTCAAAGAATTTAATCCCTCCTAGAAGGCTTGAGGCTTAGACCTAGTTGTATGGGAAGTGAACATAACAAAAGTACTTGAAATTATTGAAATGTTTGTTTAGTAATAGAATTCTGTGCCCAATTACTTTCAAGTAATGAGAAATTGAAATGGTTTTAGTCATCTATAAAGAGCTTTCAATTTCAGAGTCTTTGGTGTTTCTTAGCTTCCGCCCATAGAAACCTAAATCAGGATTCCTTGTTTCTGTTCCCAGGAATCACTTGTGCAACTCATACTTGATATGCATAATTTTATTTAGGATTTAGCTACTGAATAACTCATCTATTGCCATCGAGAAAATTTAGATAAACAAGGATTTTAAAAAATTTATATGCTACAATGCTGATTATTCATCATCTCCAATTCTTTTTCCCTCTAGATGTTTAGTTTATCCTTTATTAATTTTTAGTTACATATAGAAACAATTTTTGACAATGTTTTCTGACATTTTCTGATTCAGTTTCTCTCTATCCCTTCTTCCTGCCCTCCTCAAGGTGGCAAATAGTATGATAATTGGCATTGCTTTCATGCAACACATATTTCCACATCCTCATGTTGTAAATTAAGACATTTCATACACACACACACACACACACACACACACACACACACACACAACCTTCACGAAGGAAACAAAGTGAAGGATGGCATGATTTGATCTTCTTTGGCTGTGGATAGTGTGGTGTCGACTTGAAATCTGAAGACCCCAATTTTGTCCCTGTCCCCTGAGAACTCACTCAGAGAGAAGTCCTAGACTCACCCATTTCAGACTAAACAATAGATCCCTATGTTCTATTGTTCTTTGGAGAATCTTCTAGCTTGTTGATTCCTCCCAGAGATATTGACCCCAGAGCCCCAGGGTTTTGACTCAGTGTGTTTTTGGTGCTTGGCTCTGTGATAGTGGCCAAATTATATTGGACCTATCTCTTTCCTGATAAACTAAAGACTTAGTTTTTCTGTTACTATTTACACTGTTCTCCTGATTCTTCTCACTTCACTTTGCATCAGTTCATATAAGTTTTCCCAGGTTTTTCTGAACTCATTCTGCTTTTCATTTCTTATGGTGCAATAGTTTTCTATTACATTCATATACCACAGCTTATTCAGACATTCCCCAATTGATGGACATTCCCTGAGTTTCCAATTCTTTGTCACTACAAAAAAGAACTGTTAAAATATTTTTTATACATGTAGGTCTTCTCCCCATATCTCTTTGGGATACAGACCCAGTAGTTGTACTGCTGGGTCAAAAGGTATTGTGTTGATGAAAAAAGGAAGGAAGGAGGATGATGGGAGAAGGAAGGGAAAAGGAAGGGAAGGAAAGAAACCTGGGTAGCCTCCAGCCCCTGTGGGAACAATTAACCAGAGCCCTTCAGAGCAGAACAAAATCAGGCTAGACTATAGGGATATTTAACTGCGTTTATTTAGGTTAGGAAAGAAAAGTCTGGGAAAGCTAAGAGGTAGGTCTCCGACAGCTATGTCGGGACCAAGGCTCTCCTGGGAAAAAAGTTCTCTTCCCCCCACTTCTCCAAAAAAGGTGCCAAAACCAGGACCCTTTCTTCTTTATATACACAAAGAAAGTGGGATGTGTCTGAGGAAGTTATGGTAGATGTAATCTCCTAGAGTTCAGAGCCATTCCAAAACACACGATATACAGTTTCTATGGTACTTTGTGTATCACTCTATATTGTTCTCCAGAATGGTCCTATCAAGTTCACAAGTTCACAATTCCATACATTAGTTTCTTAATTTCCTAACAATTCCTCCAACATTAATCATTTTTATTTTTGGTCACATTTGTTTTAATTTGCATATCTCTAATCAGTACTGATTTGGAGCATTTCCTCATGTAACTATAGATTGTTTTAATTTCTTCATCTGAGCATTACCTCTTCATATCCTTTGAACATTTATCAATTGGGGAATGCTTTACATTATTAGAAATTTGCCACAGTCTCTATACCTTTGAGAAATAGGGCCTTTGTCAAAAGATATTTGTTATAAAAATTTCCCCTCAATTTGTCATTTCTCTTTTTATCTTGCTTGCCTAGGTTTTGTTTGTAGAGAAACTTTTTAATTTAATATAATCAATTATCCATTTCATTTTTTGTAATGTACTTTACATCTTATTTGGCCATAAATTCTTCTCTTATCCATAAGCCTGACATGAAAGGTTTTTTGTGTTCCCCTAATTTGTTTATAGTATTCCTCTTTATATCCAAGATCAAGTATCCATTATGAGTTTATTCTGGTGTAAGGTGTGAGATGTTGATCTGTGCCTACTTGCTGCTAAGTTGTTTTTGAGTTTTCTCAGCAGCTTTTGGATCTTTAGGTTTATTGAAGACTAGGTTATTATGGTCATTAACTACTGATTTTTAATTTCCTAATCTATTCTACTGATTCACCACTTTATTTCTTAGCCTTTACCACATTGTTTTGATGAATGCTGTTTTATAGTAGAATCAGAGATCTGGTACAGATAGGCCTCCCTCCTTTATATATATTTTCATTAATTCCCTTGACATTCTTGACTTTTTGTTCTTCCACATGAATTTTGTTATTATTTTTCTAGTTCTAGGAAATAATTTTTGATAGTTTGATTGAAATAGCACTGAACAGGTAAATTAATTTAGGCATAATTATTGTTTTATTTTATTGGTTCAGCCTATACATAAGCAATTAATATTTTTCCAATTGTTTAGGTCTGACTATATTTGTGTGAATAGTATTTTTAATTGTGTTCATATAATTCATGGGTTTGTTTTGCTAAGTATATTCTTGGGTAATTTATTTTGCTTACAGTTATTGTATTTTTTTAAAAAGCCTTACCTTCCACCTTAGCATCAATACCATGTGATGGTTCCAAGGCAGAAGAGTGGTAAGGGCTAAGCAATGGGGGTTAAGTGACTTGCCCAGGATCATACAGCTAGAAGTGTCTGAGGCCAGATTTGAACCTAGAAAGTCCCCTCTGTAGGCCTGGCTCTCAATCCAATGAGCTACCCAGCGGCCTCCCTTATAGTTATTTTATTTTATTTTTAAACATTTATTAATATTCATTTTTAACATGGTTACATGATTCATGCTCCTACTTTCTCCTTCACCCCCCTCTCTTCCCCCACCCATGGCAGCTGGACATTTACACTGGTTTTATCACGTGTCATTGATCAAGACCTATTTCCAAATTGTTGTTAGTTGCATTGGTGTGATAGTTTCGAGTCTATATCCTCAATCATGTCCACCCCAACCCATGGGTTCAAGAAGTTGTTTTTCTTATGTGTTTCCTCTCCTGCAGTTCTTCCTCTGAATGTGGGTAGCGTTCTTTACCATAAATGCCTCTGAATTGTCCTGTGTCATTGCATTACTGCTAGTACAGAAGTCCATTACATTCGATTTTACCATAATATATCAGTCTCTGTGTACAATGTTCTTCTGGCTCTGCTCCTTTCCCTCTGCATCAGTTCTTGGAGGTCTTTCCAGTTCACCTGGAATTCCTCCAGTTTATTATTCCTTTTAGCACAATAGTATTCCATCACCAGCATATACCACAATTTGTTCAGCCATTCCCCAATTGAAGGACTCATTTTCCAGTTTTTTGCCACCACAAAAAGCATGGCCTTAAATATTTTCGTACAAGTCTGTTTATTTATGATCTCTTTGGGGTACAAACCCAACAATGGTATGGCTGGATCAAAGGGGCAGGCATTTTTATAGCCTTTTGAGCATAGTTCCAAATTGCCATCCAGAATGGTTGGATCAGTTCAGAGCTCCACCAGCAATGCATTAATGTCCCAATTTTGCCACATCCCCTCCAGCATTCATTATTCTCCCCTTCTTTCATTTTAGCCAATCTGCTAGGTGTGAGGTGATACCTCAGAGTTGTTTTGATTTGCATTTCTCTAATTATTAGAGATTTGGAACACTTTCTCATGTGCTTATTGATACTTTTGATTTCTTTACCTGAAAATTGCCTATTCATGTCTCTTGCCCATTTATCAATTGGGGAATGGCTTGATTTTTTTATACAATTGCTTTAACTCCTTGTATATTTGAGGAATTAGACCCCTGCCAGAGTTTTTTGTTATAAAGATTTTTTCCCAATTTGTTGTTTCCCTTCTGATTTTGACTACATTGTTTTTGTTTGTACAAAAGCTTTTTAGTTTAATATAATCAAAACCATTTAATTTACATTTTGTAATTTTCTCTAACTCTTGCTTGGTTTTAAAATCTTTCCTTTCCCAGAGATCTGACAAGTATACTATTCTGTGTTCACTTAACTTATTTATAGTTTCTCTCTTTATATTCAAGTCATTCACCGATTCTGAATTTATCTTGGTGTAGGGTGTGAGATGTTGATCTAAACTTAATCTCTCCCATATTGTTTTCCAAACTTCCCAGCAGTTTTTGTCAAATAGTGGATTCATGTCACAAAAGTTGGGCTCTTTGGGTTTATCATATACTGTCTTGCTGATGTCATTTACCCCAAGTCTATTCCACTGATCCTACCTTCTGTCTCTTAGCCAGTACCATATTGTTTTGATGACTGCTGCTTTATAGTATAGTTTAATATTTGGTACTGCTAGGCCCCCTTCCTTCACATTTTTTTTCATTATTTCCCTTGATATTCTTGATCTTCTGTTATTCCAAATGAAATTTGTTATAGTTTTTCCTAATTCAGTAAAGAAGTTTTTTGGTAGTTTGATAGGTATGGCACTAAATAGGTGAATTAATGCTACTGCTAGTGTTTCTAGTACTATGTTGAATAATAGAGATGATAATGGGCATCCTTGTTTCACTCCTGATCTTATTGGGAAGGCTTCTAATTTATGCACATTGCATATAATGCTTGTTGATGGTTTTAGGTATATACTGTTTATTATTTTTAGGAAGGGTCCTTCTATTCCTATACTTTTCAGTGTTTTCAATAGGAATGGATGCTGTATTTTGTCAAAGGCTTTTTCAGCATCTATTGAGATAATCATGTGATTTTTGTTTGATAGACTATTGATATGGTCAATTATGTGGATGGTTTTCCTAATGTTGAACCATCCTTGCATTCCTGGTATAAATCCCACCTTATCATGGTGGATGATCTTCTTAATTACATGCTGGAGTCTCTTTGTTAGTATTCTATTTAAGATTTTTGCATCTATGTTCATTAGGGGGATTGGTCTGTAGTTTTCTTTCTCTGTTTTTGATCTCCCTGGCTTTGGAATCAGTACCATATTTGTGTCATAAAAGGAATTTGGTAGGACTCCTTCTTTGCTTATCCTATCAAATAATTTGTATAGTATTGGGATTAGTTGCTCTTTCAATGTCTGATAGAATTCACTTGTGAATCCATCAGGCCCTGGCGATTTTTTCTTAGGGAGTTCTTTGATGGCTTGTTCAATTTCTTTTTCTGATATGGGATTATTTAGGTATTCTATTTCTTCTACTGCTAATCTAGGCAATTTATATTTTTGTAAATATTCATCTATATCTCCTAAATTGTTATATTTATTGCCATATAATTGGGTGAAAGTTTTTAATGATTGCCTTAATTTCCCCTTCATTAGAGGTGAGGTTTCCCTTTTCCTCTTTGATACTGTCAATTTGGTTTTCTTCTTTCTTTTTTTTTTTTATTAGATTGACCAGTACTTTGTCTATTTTATCTGTTTTTTCAAAATACCAGCTTCTAGACTTTTTTATTAAATAAATGCTTTTTTTACTTTCGATTTTATTAATTTCTCCCTTGATTTTTAGTATTTCTAATTTAGTTTTCATCTGGGGATTTTTAATTTGCTCGCTTTCTAGTTTTTTGAGTTGCATGCCCAATTCATTAATCTCTGCCCTCCCTAATTTGTTAATATATGCACTCAAGGATATAAATTTCCCCCTGAGTACTACCTTGGTTGCATCCCACAGAGTTTGGTAGGATGTCTCATCATTGTCATTCTCTTCAATGAAATTGTTGATTGTTTCTATCATTTCTTCTTTGGCTAGCTGGTTTTGGACAATCATATTATTTAATTTCCAATTAGTTTTTGATTTGCATATCCAGGTGCCCTTACTAATTATTATTTTTATTGCATTATGATCTGAGAAAGTTATATTTATTATTTCTGCTCTTTTGCATTTGTTTGCAATGTTTCTATGCCCTATTACATGGTCAATCTTTGTGAATGTACCATGTGCAGCTGAAAAGAAGGTGTATTCCTGTTTGTCCCTATTTATTTTTCTCCACATATCAATTAAATCTAATTTTCTAGGACTTCATTCACCTCTCTTACCTCTTTCTTATTTATTTTTTGGTTTGATTTATCTAGATCTGAAAGAGGAATATTTAGATCTCCCACTAGTATGGTTTTACTATCTATTTCCTTCTTGAGCTCTGCCAGTTTCTCCTTTATGAATTTGGGTGCTATGCCACTTGGTGCATACATATTGAGCAGTGTTATTTCCTCATTGTTTATACTGCCTTTAATCAGGATGTAATGACCTTCCCTGTGTTTTTAATTATATCTATTTTTACTTTGGCTTTGTCAGAAATCATAATAGCCACTCCTGCTTCTTTTTCTCATTTGACACCCAAAAGATTTTGCTCAAGCCCTTAATCTTAAACTTGTGTATGTCCACCCACCTCATATGTTTTTCTTGTAGACAACATATGGTAGGATTTTGGTTTCTAATCCACTCTGCTATTTGCTTCCATTTTATGAGCAAGTTTATCCCATTCACATTCAGAGTTATTATTATCAGTTGTGCATTCACTGACATTTTTGTATCCTCCCCTAGGCCTACCCCTTCTTCTTACCCTATTTCCTTTTAAACCAGTGATTTACTTTAAGCTGGTATCCCTTATCCCCTCCCTTGACTAACTTCCCTTTCTACCCCCTCCCTTATTATTCCCGTCTTTTTATTTTTAAAGGTCTAATGAATTCCCTCCTCCTTCTTCTCCCCTCCCTTTTTTGACCTCCCCACTCCCCTGCTCCCCTTGGTTTATCCCTTCTGCCTTTCTCAGTAGGGTTAGATAGAGTTTTATATCCCAATGGATAATATAGCTACTCTTCCCTCTCCGGGTTGATTACAATGAGAGGAAGGTTTGATTATTACCTCTTAATGCTCTCTTCCTCTCCTTCTTATAATAGTATTTATCCCCTCCCCTTCCCATGCCCTCTTTGTGTGCAATAAAATATCCTATTTTTCTTATTCACTCAAGTTTCTCTTGGTGTTCCCTACTATTCATCCCCCTCTTTCCCAACTCACATATAATCTTAGAACATTTAGTATTCTACCCTCTCCCTAAGAATTATTCTTCTGATTACTATAATATTGTGAATACTATAATAGTGAATAGAGTTCACTACAGAGACTTATACATAGCATTTCTCCACATAGGAATCTTATTGAAGCCCTTAAAGAGGCAAATTTAAAAATTATGAGTTTTCTTTCTTTCCCCTCTGTTTCTTATTTACCTTTTCATGTTTCTCTTGATTTTTGTGGTTGGATATCAAACTTTCCATTTAGTCCTGGTCTTTTCTGTGCAAATACTTGGAAATCTTCAATTTTGTTGAATGCCCATACTTTCCCCTGGAAGTATATAGTCAGTTTTGATGGATAGTTGATTCGTGGTTGAAGGCCCAGTTCTCTTGCCTTTCTGAATATCATTTCCAAGCTTTGTGATCTTTTAGCGTGGAGGCTGCCAGATCCTGTGTGAACCTGATTGGTGCTCCTTGATATCTGAATTGTCTCTTTCTGGCTTCTTGTAAGATTTTTTCTTTTACTTGGAAGCTCTTGAATTTGGCCATTATATTCCTGGGCGTTGTCTTTTTTGGGTCTAGTGTAGAGAGTGATCTATGGATCCTTTCAATGTCTATATTGCCCTCTTATTGTAGAATTTCAGGGTAATTTTGCTGAATAATGTCTTTTAGTATGGAGTCCAAATTTCTATTAATTTCTGCTTTTTCAGGAAGACTAATGATTCTCACATTGTCTCTTCTAGACCAGTTTTCTTGGTCTGTCACTTTCTCATTGAGATATTTCATGTTTCCTTCTATTTTATCAGTCTTTTTTGACTTTATTTTATTTGTTCTTGTTGTCTTGAGAGATCATTAGCTTCTAATTGCTCAATTCTAGCCTTTAGGGACTGGTTTTTGGCTATAATCTTCTGGTTTTCCTTTTCAATCTGGTAATTTCTGGTGTTCAATTTGCTTATCAGTTCATTTGATTTCTGAGCCTCACTTTCCAATTGCAAAATTCTGCCTTTTAAACTGTTATTTTCTTGCCTGATTTCCTTTTGAGCTCTTTCCCATTTCTCTAGCCAAATCTTTTCCAACTTTCTCGTCATCTCAGATTTGAACTCTTCAAGAACTTGAACCAGTTTTCATTATTTTGGGAGTGTTCGGATGTGATTGCTTGTTTGCTCTGTTGTCTGGATTTTCTCTGTGTAAAAGTTGTTGAGTGTTACAGATTTCTTCTTGATGATCTTTCTCTTCTGGGTTTCCAATTTTGGCTTGCCATTGTTAGCCTTGTGTCTTCTCAGCTTTATCCTCACACTCAGGGTCTGTCTGTGCTCTCTAGACTCCCGAGGTCTCAAGTCTAGTTGTTCTCAGGGTCAAGCCTCCTGGTGGTCCCCCTGTTCTGCCCCTCTGCCCGAGGCTCCTTCAACAGTCTCAGGGTGCTGCTTCTACAGCCGTGTTCCCATCTCCACCAGGTCCCCACTAGAGGTCCAAGCCTCTTTATGTCCACTTGATCCCCTTGAGCACCTATATGCTTTGGTTAGGAGTGATTAAGCAGCTTCTTTTTACTCTGCCCCCATCTTAACCTGAAACTCCTTACAGTTATTTTAAGTGAAATTTCCTTTTCTCTATCTTGCTATTGCTAAGATTTCAACTCAGGACTGCATCATTGCAGATGATGGGAAAGTGTTAATTGCAAAGTAAATGGATGAAAGTAGAAAGAGCATTGTGTAGTCAGAGGTGCAAAATTTATGAATACCTTGAGTGGTATTAACAAACTATTCTAGTAGATAGTAAATACCATGTTTCTTTGCCAAAGTGCGACTTTCAAGCATAAAGTATGTGAAATAAATATTTATAATCCTAAAAAAAGCACAAAATGACAAATAAATTAAAATTTAAAATAAAATAATAAATAAATTTATAAGGAGTTAGAAGAATAAGATACATACATACCCATATAACTATATATTAATAACATAAGTTAAAAAACTATAAAATAGTTCAGTAAAGATTCTATTTAATTTTTAAAGAAGCCTTTTTATCAACTCCCGGTCCAAATTAGTGTATCCTAAATTAGATGTCAAATTGTGTAAAAAACTTTTAATTAAAACTTTTGATTGTAATTAATTTATATCCTTATATTAAGAAGGTTTTTCAATGTTGGTAATTGTGTTAATTTTTCTTAAACTCAGAATGTCATAATTTATTAAAACTGATAATAAATATTAGTTTCATAAAATTACGAGAAATATCTTTGTAGATATATTGTGGATATCTTTGTTGCAAGTTCCTTCCATGAGATGGAGCAAAATTTCTGTCAGATATTAGAAAACACCAAATCCAACTTGTCATATGTCTATGAAAAAGTACCTAAAATCAGAATTAATTAGCCATCCACTTCTAGAAATATTAGTAGTAACATGCAAATAAAATATATACCTGTTAAAGTGAGTTTTTCATGTTAGCCTGATAAACAATATATGCAAAGCTTTGTTAACTTCAAATGCTAAATTCTGAAGCACACTGATGCAGATACTAATTCATATACCATGACAACAATATTGTTATCATTATACGAGGAAAAACAGCAGAAGCTACAATGACTTGAAAATTTAATAGGTACTTCCATGATGCTAGAAAAAAGTAAAAATATCTCAATGAACAGAGTTTCTTTCCCCAAATCATATTTATATTTTGAGATTATACATTTTTAATTTTTTCAAATATATTAATCAATTTCATCTATTTATTTACTACATATCAAATGAAAGATTAAGCATTTTAAGTTTTTGATCTTATATTAAAATAGCAGAGAATTCCCGGATATTAAGACTTAGAATTTCAGTGGCCATCTGGTCCAAGCTATTCTGAAAAGGATTTAAAATATGATTGGAAAGTGTTAATCTAATCTCTACTTAATGACTTCTAATGAGAAAGAAGTCACTTTCTTCAGAGTAAATATAGGAGGTCTATTTTTGGGAAATTCCAATTGTTAGGAAGTTTTTCTTGACTTCAATTTTAAATTTGCGTCTTTATAACATTTTAACCATGGCTCTCTGGTCTTGTATTGACAAAGTTGAATTATTTTTATTTTTAACCAAAGTGTAAGACTATACATTTATCCCTACTGGATCTTGCTTTGGCAAGTAGGTAGAACTGTAGCTAGACTGCTAGGCTTGTAGTCAAGAGGATTTGAGTTCAAATCTTAGATATTTACAAATTACTACCCTTGTGACTGTTGTTACTGCTACTGTGTATGCATATCAACAAGTACATATAAGCCCCTACTATGTGCTAGATCAATAAAAAGATAAAATTTTGTCTTTTATAAAGAGAAAATGTTGTATATAAAGGCAAAAAATTTAAATAATTTCCACCCTCATATTCCTAGCTCTCTGCTTCTTTATAGTGTTTGCTGCTGAATTTTGTGTGATCCTGACTGTGGATCCATTGCATCTAGATGCCTCTTTATGGCTATTTTATATATTTTCTCCTTGACTCAGGAGCTCTAGAATTTGGCTATACTATTAGAGGGAGTTTTCATTTTGGGATCTCTTTTTGAAGGTGATTGGTAGATTCCTTCAATTTCTACTCTGCCCTCTGGTTCTAAGAATATGGACAGTTACCCTTATTCGTTTCTCCACATATGATATCTAGGCTCTTTGTTCATAGATTTCAGGTAATTTAACAATTCTTAAAATAACTCTCTTCAATTTGTTTTCTAGGTCAGTTGTTTTCTGCAGAGATATTTCACATTTTTTCTATTTTTCAGACTTTTGACTGTTTTATTGTTTCTTGGTGAGTTATATAACCTATAGAGTCATTAGCTAACATTTGAACAATTCTAATTTTAAAATATTTTCATCAGTGATATTTTGTACCCCTTTTGTCATTTAACCACTTGATTTGTAAGGAGTTATTTTCTTCAGTATTTTTTGTACTTCTTTTAACCAAGTTATTAATTCTCTTTTAATAATTTTCTTGCATTGCTCTTATATTTCCAAAATTTTCTTCTATTGTTCTAATTTTAAAATCTTTTTTTGCTCTTAAAAATCTCTTTAGCTTTTCTAGGAATTATTTTTTGGGTTTCTGTCCAATCTGCACTGTTCTTTTAGGATTTGCTAGTAGATGTTTTCAAGTCATTGTCTTTTGAGAATATGTCTTAAGCATCCCTGTCATTATAGTAGCTTTTTGTGATCAGATTTTTGTTGTTCATTTTTTTCTCCAGCCTCTTTCTTGACTTTTGAGTTTTGTGTTTGAATTGGGTTCTGCTTACCACTAGGGGTAGAGGATGTTTACCCTGAGTTTTTGTCTTCTTTGAACTTCAGCTGTTTTTACAGTTCAGTGTATGCCTATAAGTTTTTGGTACTTCCAAAATGCTGTGATTTAAGAGAGGTCGGGTCACTGCCCTACTAGTCTGCACTCTAGGATTTACCCAGGACCCCTGCTCCCTCATGACTGCAATCACTCCTCTCTGCCATGGAAGTGTGATCCAGGACTAGGTAGCAGATGGCAGAGCTGCCTCAAAATTCCTAATCCTGTTTTCAGTGCTAGCATAGGAATCCTCTGGAATTTTTGGAGAAAAGTGTCCCATACCAGTAGAATATATGAAAAAAGATGGGACTTTCTTTTAGGAGGTATTTGGGTTTGTTAAAGATGCTCTGCCAATTTTCTCCCTCCTGTTTTATTCTGGACCCAACTCTTTATTCACATGTAGATAGGAGATCTCCAAAGATTATATACCATATTTTGAATAATGGACATTTTTAATCCATTTGGTTTTTCTTCTGAAGATAGTTCAAACCTTTTTGAGTAATTAGGGATCTTGTTCAGAAAGCTTTGGAATGTTCTGGGCCTTTTAAAAACCAATATAATAGTATCTACCCCCCAAAAAAAACTCCTGGGGGAAATACCACTTTAGTTTGCCTGATACACTAGATCTTCTCTACAGCAATGGAAAACCTCTTTGGCTAACATGCATCTCTTTTTTCTATGCCCTGTAATGATCAGAGGGTCATTCCTTCAATGCTCTCTTCATTGTGATATCTTTCATGGAATGTTGTATAATTTTGATGTTTCTATAGAAGACAACTTCTTTAATGCCATGTTTTGTTCAGCCCAATTGAAAGCTTTTCTATATCCATCAAACAATAAGAACAGTGAGATCTCATGTTTTCTTTCAGTCAACTATGAGATGACAAAATGTGCTATTTGGAAAGCCTTTCTGTTGTTTACCAAAAACTTCATCAAAGATGTCTTCAATGGGCATTTATCTATATTTTTCATAAATATATAATTACATATCTATGCATATATATATCTTTCTCTTTACCGCTAATCAATTAATTTATCTTTCTGAAAGCAAGCATATAGTTATGGATGCTCTTTTGGTTGCTTTATTTGGTACTAATAGAGTCTAAGATTCTTTCCACACTTTTGGTTTCTTCCCCTACTTTGGATACATATAATAAGTTTATAAGGACAACAGGGTCATCTAGTATATCTAAACTGGAAGGTTCCAATTCCTTCATCTCTTCTGCATTTATATGAAAATACCTTCACTGTCTTCTGCTCAGATTCCCTTGATCTTTTCCAGCAGTTTCCTCCATTTTTTGTTTTTGTTAATGCTCTTTTTGCCATGCATCTCTACATGTATATGAAATGTTAGAGTTCAAGTGTGATGGTTCCATTCTCCTTGATGGATAAGAGTTTAGTTTTAATAGTCTTTGCATATTTTTTTCAATCTTTTATCTGTTTGTTGTTCTCTTTCATTCCATCACCATGTGTCCTTGGAACTCCTTTGCCCAGTTTGTTCTTACTCCAGGTCTTATTTAAAATGTTTTTACCTTCCACTGCTTCTATCTGTTGAGAGACAGATAATGCTATTCATAATCTACCACTATACTTCTATGTAAGATTTTCTATATGAGTTTGTTCTGAATTGTTCAGTTTTCTTTTTCTGCAATAGCTGTCTGTATTATAAGCAGGGTTTATTTCCATTATCATCATTTTGTTAATACTTATTATGAACATCATAATCCTGGAGGACTAAATATTCCATTAAAAAAAGTATGGAGTCTTGCTCTTGTTTGCTTTGAATACATGATAAAAGCCATTTTCATCTGATTTTTTTTCATTTTCAATTGATCTATTTGTTTCACTAAGGAAAATGTGAGTCCTCCTTCACTTAGCTGCAACTTCTTTGTTCTGGTTTAATTTTTAAACATAATTTATTTTCTCTAATAGAATAATTATTAAATGGTTATTATTAAATTGTTATGAAATAACTATTAGTCAATATTTAGTGAACTAATAGTTTTATTAAAATGTGTAACAGTCTAACTTTTAAGCTTTGTGATTTCTCTCCAAACTGCATTCCAGACTTTCTATACCCTATTCTATACTTTCTATACCAGAAATCTCTTCATACTGTAATTTCACTGGAGCCCTGGAATTAAAACTTTGGAAGTATCCTCTGAGCCTGAGATTCTCTCTTTGATGAATAACATCTCCTAGAATCTCCATTTAAGAGCACCCGAAGAAAACTAGGTTTTGATTTCTCTCCAGTCTGTACTCTGGACTTTTTCTACTATGTCCCAACATGAGGATCTCATTTCTTGCCTCACCCCTTTAATTTTCTTTCATATATCTTCCTTCATTAGAATTTAAACTTCTTTAGGACCGGGACTATGTTTTATCCACTTGTATTTGTATCCCAGTGCTTAGCACTGTAGTAGTGGTGGAAAGTAGCATGGAAAGCCTCTACATAAGGTGGTTCACCATTTTGTAGTTTCAGAGGCTTCCTTAATCTAAGAATTCATTACCAAGGTTAGCCTACTGGTGATGAATCTTTCCATATATAGTTAGACAGGTCCTTGAAAAGTAGACTCAGTCTATTGCTGAGACTATATAGAAAGGTCTTTTTTTTAAATTTTTATCATTTTGGTAAACCTGCTAAGGCTCACACTCCATTAGTATAGCTGAAGTTCTTAGGTGACATGATGAGCTACCAGCGTGGAACTAGGGGATATTTATATATTTTTTAAGTATAAATATTTTAGTGAAGTGTATAATATATATTATGGATTTGGAACTCATTTAAAAATAGAATGTGTTTGTCTGGAGCCTATGAATTTATTTGTAACTATTTTAACTGCATTTTCATGTAATTGGTTTCCTGTATAATCCCAAGGACTTTATTTGCTTCATTATTTTGAAAAGAGTCCAGAGACTTCACCAGACTGCCAAAGGATTAAGAACCCCTGATATAAAGGAAAACAATCATTCGTCTAGGAATAAGTTTACTTTCTTTCTTTTTTTTTTCAAAGTTTATTTTCATTTCATATAAATTTAATTGCAGACATTCTCCAAGTATATTGTTTAACATAAGATTGTAGATCTTGAGGTAGAAAGGACCTCAGAAGACATCTGGTCCAAAGTCTTCATTTTATAGATGAAAAAACATAATCCCAGGAAGTTAAAGGGACTTGCCCAAGGTTACACATATGCTGAAGCATTTGTTTTTCCTTTATATCAGGAATCTTAATCCTTTTTGGCAGTCTGGTGAAGTCCTTTTCCAAACAATGCAGCAAATAATGTACTTGGGATTATATAGAAATCCAATTATATAGAAATGGCCATCATTTTTTATGGGACCATATATGTGACTCTCCATTTTAGCCACAGAAAAAGAGAAGGCACGGTCCCCATCTAGGATCCCTGACTGATTTAATAGGCCTTGGAAAAGTAAGTCTACCTTGAGATCTAAAAGTCAACAAAACTCAGAAGCTAAGAAAAAATGGTCATTGGCCCACTGGATGACATTCTCATCAACCATTAGGCCAGGGATTCATCACATTGTTTTTTAGACTTGTTCAATCTCACAGATTCCTTGACAGTGAAAACCTAGCCACTTTTAGCTGCTTATTCCATGGAGGAATTCATCCTCTAGGCTTTCTTGTTACTAATAGGCCCAAAATTCTTATCTTTCCATCTGCTCCCATTCTTTTTCCATATTACTCTGATCTCAGCAAATTTCAACATATTTCTCAGTGAAACTTCTTGTTTGGAAACCATGTTTCTTAACTCTGAAAAGATTTCTTCACTAATGCCATTACTAATTCCACAAATTGTCCCTCTACCTTCAGGACACTTAAAAAACAACTTTTATTCCTGTTTCAAGTCACTGAATGTATGCAGATAATTTTTCTTAATTTTCCTAGTAATCCAGTTTTTCTAAAAATGTTAGCAACAGCCAGGGAATCTTGGCCTATGTGGTTTCTTTATTCCCCATGACAACATCCTTAGTCAATGAGCCAATCCTATAATTTCACTTGGTGGGGAGGAGGAGTTTTTCCTTTTTCACTGAGAGGACTTTCCATATGCATTCAGAAGTCAGGTTGCTAGAGGGGTCCAATATCTGACCATCTAATCATCCAAGGTTCCCTTTTATCCAAATTTCCCTCTATCTTCTTCATTTATAGGGCCAGTCATAAGGCCATTTTGATCCAACCTTGCTGGTTACTCCTGACTCAGACCAATTTAGTGGTATGAGAATGAAATTTGTACAAGATAAGATATTTGTAGACCATTTAACAAAAATAAATATATTTAATAAGATGTAGCCTGAGTGTCTCTGGTACATTAGGGAAGTGTATGATAGAAGTTGAAGGTGAGTTCAAATCTCAGCCTCAGCCACTTACTAGATATGTGACCCTGAAGCAAGTCACTTCACTTTGTTTGCCTCAAAAAAAAAATGAAAATATATCAGTGAAAGAGAAAATCTTGAATTAAGATTACAAAAATTAATACTGGCAATTTGAAAGGAGGAACTGTGTAAGAGAGTAGCTGTGAAGGGCTAGAGTTCAGAGACCTTTTCCTTTTGGCTTTAGAAAAAAGGTAGAGAGAGGGAAACCATGATGGAAAAAGCAATTAGGGTACCCATTTAAAATCGGGATTGAAATCATGGTAGAGATATTGCTGCATCCACAGCAAAGTACCCTCTGTCTAGGAAGACTCATGCTAAGAAGTGCCTGAATTGTTCTTCCATGAGACATTTCTGGAATTGAACAAATGCTTCAATTCTCCTTTTGCCCTCCACCTCCATTTTTATTGCTGCCTGCAAAGGTCAGGGAAATGCTTGTTATGTGTTGGGTATGTTTTTTAATAAGGGTTTAAAAGACTATTCATTAAATCTGATCAAGTCATGCTTTTCAAAGCATTTTCTTTTCACATAAGATCTCTGATTAATCATAACTTCTTTGTTCTGCATGTCTGTATATTGTGTGTACACCAGGGAAGGAGAAATGAAGGATGCCAGTGAATATGGAGCTAAATATAGTTCAGGCAATCAAAACTGTGTCCTATTACACAGAATCTTATCCCCAACCCCACCATCTCCAAGAGCTGAAAGTGAGCAAAAGACTTCATAATTATGATTTTATTAATAAATTTTGTAAACTCCCCCCAAAGTGACACTAAATTGGATCCAGGATTCTCCTTTTCCCTAGGCTAGAAAATGAGTTATTGTAGATAGAATTAGGTAGCTCAGGCCCTGACCTCTAGCAGCTAGAGGCAGCTAGTTGTCATAGTTGAACACTAGGCCTAGAGTTAGGAAGTCCCAAGTTGAAATTTGGTCTTAGACACTTGCTGTGTGACTGGAAAAGTCATTTAAATTCTATTTGTTTCAGTTTTCTCAGTTGTAAAATGGGGAAAATAATAGCTCCTACCTTCAAGGGTTGTGAGGATCAAATGAGATATTTGTAAAAGGGCTTAGCATTGTCCATGGCACTTAGAAGGTGCTATATAAATGCTTATTCCCTTCTCTTTTTACTTCTGGAAAACCTCAAATCTCCCAGCCAGGGGAATAGAATTAGAGTACGGCTCAACAGAAAGCTATATACCCTTGGGACTTCTCAGTGGCTATACAAATGAAGCTTTGTAATGCATTAACATGCCTAGTTGTGCCAGATAATTTTCTAGTTTTCCCAGAAGTTTTTGTTGAATAGTGAGGTCTTTAGGCTTATCATCACTAGGTTACTTTGCTCATTTCTTTCTGTATATTGTGGACCCAGTCTATCACACTGATCAACCACTCTTTATTTTTTATCCAGCAGTAGATTGTTTTTTTGATAATTATCATTTTTATAGTATAGTTTGAGATCTGGTACTATTGGACACCTACTTCCTGACCCCATTAATTTCTTCGATATTCTTGATTTTTTTGTTCTTCAGATGAATTTTGTTAATATTTTCACAACTATGAAATAATTCCTTGATAGTTTGATTGGCATATTGCCAAACAAATAAATTAAGTAGTATTGTTATTTTTATTAATTGGCTTGGCTTACCCATGAGAAATTAATATTTTCTCAATTTTTTAGATCTGTATTTGTGTGAAAAATATTTTATAATTGTGTTTACATAGTTCTTTTGTGTGTCTTGGTAAGTAACCCTCCAAATACTTTATATCCATAGTTATTTTCAATGCTTTTTTCTGTATGTTGGGTTTTGTTGGTAATATATAGAAAATGCTGATGATTCATAAGGCTTTACTTTATATTCTACAATTTTGCTAAAGTAGAGTAATTTGCCATTTCCATCTCCAATTCATTTTACTGAGAAGGAAACAGAAGCGAATAGGATAAAGTGACTATCCCAAGATTGCACAGCTAATCTGAGGTTAGATTTGAACTTAGTAAGATGAGTCATCCTGACTTCAGACCCAGCATTCTATCCACTATGTCATTCAGCTGATCTTGATGCTGTAAGAATTTAAATTTAGGTTTTTATAATAAATATGAGTTATAAAGTAATATTGTGGTCACTAATTTAAAAATATTATAGGTTAAGTCAAAATGACTTTTAGCAGATTTATTTATAAAAAGGTGGAAAGAGTGAAAGTGGAAAATAAAGATAGAGAGACAAATTCTAACAAGCCTACCAACCCTTCTCCAGTGAAGAAGTCAGCCTCAGCCCTGGCAGGGGCTTCCCCAACTCCCTTGTCTCCACCTGGATTTCCAGGTAATCCTCAGCCAGAAGTCCTGGTGGTATCTTCAGCCAGAGTTCCACCAACATAACCTTCTCCAAAGCCAAGGTAGGAATCTCAGCCACTCACTCCAAATACCAGGAAAGGAATCCCTGGAACCAATCTCTCCAAATGCCAGGAAGGAACAAATCTCTCCAAAAGCCAGGAAGGAAGGAATGCTAAGCCATGCTAGTCTCTTCTTTTATGCTTCTTTTTCCACATCACTTCCTGTCACTCCCCTTCTTTACAAAAACCTATGGCAGTCTTTCAATTTGCCTAGCACTGCCCAAAGTGTGTGTATGGGGTAACTTACTCTATATATAGGATCTATTGATACTATTGCAGAGCATTTTATTGCTACTATATTTACTTGTATGGATATTAATTCATTGATTTGACACATTAATGGTAAGTAGGGGTACTTTAAGTTCTTGATTTGATTAGCTAAAAATAGACAAAGGGAGAGTTAATCCTATCTTCACAATCCCCACTGTGATACTTTGGGAGACTAGACTCCCCAATGAATCATTTAACATAACTAGCTTATGCCTCTAAAGATCTTCTAACTAAAGGTGCATACGATATTGCACTTTCTAAGAGAAAACTACAATAGTTGGAAATAAGAGGGAAATAGAAGAGAGAGAGATAGGACATATTCTATATATGTGTCAAATCAATGAATTAATATCCATACAAGAAAATATAGTAGCAATAAAATGCTCTGCAATAGTATCAATAGATCCTATATAATGGCAGATCATGTGTCAAACTCAAATAGAAACAGGCCACCTAACCATACTTAAGGATCACCACACCACATACTGACTTAGAAAACCTCATATTAATATTATCATTGTTATATTTTATTTTTATTTATTTCATTAAATATTTCACAATTATATTTTAATCTAGTTCCCCCTGTACTTGAGATTATTGCTTGTTGTCATGAGTCTTGGGCTGAATGTTTGACATGTCCTCACTAAACAACAATATACATACAAATGCATAAATAATCAAATAAAAGACAAATGTTTCTATGGTTTACAAATATGCAACACTTACTACATGCATCATTGCACATATATGATAGCCATTTATTTTTATTCTCTTGAAATGATAGGTTAGTTTGGTCACAGGTCAAATTGACCTACATCTTTTATGATCTATTTATCTATCTGTTACTGTACCTAAACTTGCTGATTCCAGGCTGATGACAGTATTCATTGAAATTAAAGTTTTGCATCCCTAAATGAGAACGTATGGAGTGTACAGCCTGGCTATTAATATTACTGTACTCTATGGGCATCTCTTTACTAGTGTGATAATTAGATTAAGTCTACACTGCCCATCTTTAGATTTAATCACCAAAGGTGAGAGTGCCTTCAGATTCTGGGAAGTCCTTAACCCACATGTGCTAGAGTGGTGACAAATCAGAATTGCCTGACTGCCCCCTAGGCATATTATGAGAAGCATCTATTGTGATTGGACATGCAAACTAGGGGAAGGCACAGGAAATGACATATAAGTGACCCCTTTAAAAAGAGGGAGTTGAGTGAGTGAGAAGGTCTTCAGTTGAAGAGGGCATCTGGTGAAGGACCTCTTCTGGTTCATGGAGGAGTATTAGCTGGAATGCTGAGACCTTGGTGAGACTACTTTAAATATTTTCTTTTGAATTCCACATGGTGAGTTTAAAGACTGAATCTTTCTGAACTTCTCTTAAGAAACTTCTTTTAATAGACTCTGTGAATGAAGTTTTGCTTCATTCACCTCCAGGCTGAGGGTTAATTAGATCTAACTGGATTAATTGGAGGATTGTAGTAAATTACCTACTGGGTTAGATTCTTATTTCCTTATTTCCTCTCTCTCTTCTTAATTGTAAATAAACATTGCAATAAGGGGAGTGTAAAAGAGGAGATTAGATATTTAAGGTATGGTCACCAGAAATTGGATTAAGTCAATTTTGACTTGAGATTATTCTTAATTGAGGATTGATAATAGTTCAATCCTCTGGCAACCATCTTTCAATATATTGAACCCCCAAAACCCATTTTTCCCCCTTACACTAGTCATTTCCCAAAATGAAGTTCTAGGCAGGAAATGTGCTTATCAGGAAGTCTCTAACTTTCCTATAGAAAAAGAATAAAGTGTCTTTATAGGGGTCCTTAACAACTTCTAGGGCTGTCTAGTTTTCAAGACTTTCCACTATCAGGTATGAAGTAGTTTTTCACCGACCTAATAAAATTGTATATCTCCTACCTAGCAAGATTTCTTAGTAAGATTCTGTCTTCTTGTTCAAGGTCTTCACAATGAACTTGGAAATCCTACCAATCCTTGTTTCTGTCAGTGCTCTTCTGAGTTGAACTGGTAGCTAGGTGGCAAGACATTTTAGATACTGGGTGTTTAAAATAGAATTCATGGTTTTCGTCTCTTAAATCCATCTCTGTTCCAAACTTTTCTGTTTCAGTTGAGTCACTGCCTTCTTACTAAAAATCCAAGAAAGCAACCACAGAGCCATTTAAAAATCTTTGCTTTCCTTTCCCACCTTTAACTAATTAGTTGTCAAGCATTGCCATTTTAACTATTATAATATTCAGTTCATCTCTCTTTCTACTTGCACAACCACCAGGCTGGTTTAGGTCTTTACCATTTCTTGCCTGAACTATTTCCATAGGATTCTAATTGATTCCTTAATGAGTGATTGAATGAATGAAAACACATTTATTAAAGTGATTCTGACATGCTCAGCACTAATGTTATAGTCTGTAAATACAAATTTAAAAATGACATAGACTTTCCCTTTAGGAGCTTACATTGCAATAAGGGGAGTGTAAAAGAGGAGATTAGATATTTAAGGTATGGTCACCAGAAATTGGATTAACTCGATTTCAAATTAATATAGACCCAAGTCAGGATGACTTTTATGGAAGTTTATTTACAATTAGGAAGGTTGAAGGTAGGGAAATTGAGAGAGAGAAACTCTGGCCTGGACCAGAGGCCCAGACCAGGTAAGAATTTAGAGGCCCCAGCAAAGGAGCACAGAGGTTAATTAAACAAGGCTTCTAGCCACAACTCCTTTTACAATTAGAGAGGCAAGAGAGGCCTCCTTGAGGGCAGAGCCTCCAGAAACTCCAAGGGAGGAGAAAGGAAGTCAGCCTAACTTACCCACATGACAATTCAGAGGGAAGCAGCCTGAGGTCTCACCAGAGATCCTTTAACACCAAGTTCAAAGCGCCAACTGCCTCCACAGGAAGTTACCTCCATATTTGAAAGATAGCATCTTTTGTCACTTCCTGCATCCACCTCCAATTTCAAGTGGACAAATGGCAGACTCAACACTGTTTTTGGACTGCCCAAAGGGCAGTCCCTTGTTTTTGATTTGTTACTTATTGTCACTTATGGGTAACTGATCTTCCCCTCCCCACTTAGTTCTAAGTTGGGTGGGGTGACATTATTTCTGATGGCTAGAGTCTAACAATGAATGAGGATGATGTAATTCCATTTACACAGGAGTCAACAAATAAAAGGGAGTGGTGGCTATAAATCAGAGAGATACAAGTGGAGCTATAGGGGCTCCATAGATTGACATTCCTTTTCCATATCAATGACAGTATTAATTTAATTATTGGTCTCAGAGAAAGAGGTAGAAATCAGAGGAGGGTTAGGTGGAAGAGGCAAGCCAAATGCCACATCTTACTCCTTGTGTGACCTTGGGCAGTTCACTAAATCTCTCTGGAACTCAGTGTCTGTCCTCAGGTATAAAATGAAGGAGTTGGACTAGATGATCTCTAAAGTCCCTTCTAAGTCTAAATCTATAAGCCCAGGGACCTATTTTCATACGAATAAAATAACATTTCTTTTTTATAAAAAAAAATGAAAAGAACTTATAAACTTCTTAAATAAAATATAATGGTAAGCAGTTACTTTATTATTTCCAGAAATTTCCTGAAATAAAATGTAAAAATAATAAAATGGGTTCTAAATTAAAGGGAAAATGATCATTAGTCTAGTGGTTAGAACTCAGGATGGAATCTAGTAGTGTTTAGTTTCATATACAGTTCTGTTTCTACTTAAAAATCTGACCTTTAGCTTGTTATTTGGGTTAGCTATAATTTAATTTATCCATCAATTCCAAAGAGTCATTTTGACTACAAAGATAAATTTTGTTTAAATTAAAAGGTGAGACTACATGATTGGCAAAATGGTGAAGTAGGGTTTTTTTTTTTTTTTGTTCATATACCACTGTAGCCCAAAAACCTTATAAAAAGGAATTATGGATCAGGTATAGAGTAATTATACCAGAATCTAACACATTAGGAGACAGAAATGCTTTAGTAGGCAAAAATCCCATGTAATGACATTGGAGAACTTAAGTTCGTAGTACACCCATTCACTTTATTCACCCTCTTCCCTCCAGCACACTCCTGAAAGCAGTGGGAGCAATCTCCCAGGCTTATGCTTCATGGCCTGGCTATGGGGGCTTCTGTCCAGTTCTACTATTGCAGAGAAGTAATGGTCAGATAAGTAGGAGGAGAACCAAGAGAAAACAGTACCATGAAAACCTATATATAAGAAATATTAAGAAGAGGGTAACTGACAAAATCAAAGACTACAAGGTGGCAAAATGGAAAAAGTATTGAGAAAAGGCCATTGGATTTGTCAACTAAGAGGTTGCTAATAGCTTTGGAGAGAGCATTTTCCATTAAATGATGTCAGATATTAGATTTTTAGAAAGTTAAGGAGGAAGAGGGAAAGGGAGAGGAAGACGGAAAGGGAGAGGGAGAGGGAGAGAGAAAGAGAGACAGAGAGAGAGAGAGAGATAGACAGAAAGAGATAGAAAGACAGAGACAGACAGAGACAGAGACAGACAGAGAGATTGAGAGATAGAGAGACAGAGACAGACAGATTGAGAGATAGAGAGACAGATAGATTGAGAGATAGAGAGACAGAGACAGATAGATTGAGAGATAGAGAGACAGAGGGAGAGAGAGAGACAGAGACAGAGACAGAGAGACACAGAAAGACACAGAAAGACACAGAGAGAGAAGAAGTAGAAGAGGAAAGATATGGGACCATAGTAATTGAGAATGAGTGGATCAGAGGAGGAATTTTGGGTTTGGAGAAGAGAAGACAGTAGGGAAGCAACCAGTAGACAAGGCAAGATTAAAGATAAGTGACAAATGAGGATGACGACAAGGGACAATTTGAGGGAGAAACAAGATAGAATGGGATAACTTGAGCTTGCAGAAAGGTTGGTTTTGGCAAGGAAAAGGGCCATATCATGTGAGTTGGATGAATAAGAAGATAGTGGAAGAAAGCATCTGAGTGATATAACATCAAATCCATCTATCCTATCCCAAATCTCTACTGACTATTAATCTCAACATGTCCAAAATTGAACTCTAAACCCTTCCCCCTGTCCAATTTCCTATTGTTATAAAAGGCACCACCATCTTCCCTGTCCCTTAAACTTAAAATCTGTCACCTTTGACTCCTCACTATCTCTCATCTCTGTATCCAATCTATGCCAAAGTCTATCAATTTCAGCATATAAAATCAATAATTGATAAATAATATTATTAAATAATAAGTGATAAATCCCCTTCTCTTTTCTGACTCTGCTACCACCCTGGTGCAGTCTCTAATCACTCCATGCCTGGAGTATTACAATGGCCTGATGGGGGGGTCTACCAGCTTTAAGTATTTCCTCCATTAAGCTACTAAAGTGGCTCTCTTCCTTAAAAATTTTTTTTCTTTTTTTTCCCACATTGTATTGTATTTTTTGAATATTTTTCATGGTTACATGATTCATGTTCTCTCCCTGCCCTCTTCCCTTCCCCCTCCTGCAGCTGACAAGCAATTCCACTGGTTTATACACGTCTTATTACCAAACACCCATTTCCATATTATTCATATTTATAATAGAGTAATTAAAGTGATTTTCTTAAAGTGTAGGTCTGACCAAGTCAATCTCCTCCAACTTGGTAAACTCCAGAGGCTTCCTATCCCTTTCAGAATCAGATACAGGGTCTTCTGCTTGGTATTCAAAGGTCATTATAACCTAGCACCTCCTACTAACTTTCTTGACTTCCCAACTAAAATTACATTCTACAGGAAGTCTCTGTCAACTCTTCTTAATTCTAGCATCTTCCTATTTTCCTGTAATAGCTTGTTTCAAATGCTGGTTTTTTGTTTGCTGTCTCTCCCATTAGATTGTGAGTTTCTTGAGGCCAGGGAATGTTTTTTCTCCTTCTTTTTTTTGTATCCCTGTCTCTTATACCAGTACCTGAAAGATAGCAGGTATTTAATAAATGTTTGCTTATTGATATTGGAAACAGAGTGGTTGGTTGAGGTAGGTGTAGTATTCATATTAGAGGCTAACCCTGTTCTATCAGGTTTTTGGAATATGTACTTGTGCCTTTGAGGACATGGTTTCATCTGTGACAAATAAAGCCTAGAATAAAGAGCTATGCTCTACTACAAATGATCTTTGACACATTAGGACATCTGTGATCTTCTCTGGGAATGTCTTCACTAATACACATTACAACTTATCTTCTTGAGCTCATTTTATACAATTCTTCTTCATGTCTTTCCATAAATTCTACAAAGAGAATCACCCAAATCTTCTGGAGGCTATTTTTTCTTTGTTTTAATAAAAAAAAAGGACCTTCTATCTTCATATTAATTCTCAGATAGAAGAATGACAAAAGTTAGACAATTGGGTTTAAATGACTTGCCCATGGCTACACAGCTAGGAAGTGTTGGAGGCCTGATCTGAACCCAGATCCTCCTGACCTCAGGGCTAGAGCTCTATCTGCTGTACTATATCTTTTGATTCTTTCACAGCATCTCAAACTTGAGAAACCTTGTTGGCCAACGAGTCCAACTTATATCTGAATAAGAATTTTGGTTGAATATTTTATGGATGTCAGCACAGTGCTTAGATTTTCCATCTGCTAACCCTTACTGTCATTGCATGACTTGCTCATTTTTTTTTCCTCAGTCATCCATGTTTTTGACTATTTAAAAACAAAACTCTTCTTGTATACATCGATGTTGGTAATAAAGTACAACCGATATCCAACATGGATCTTTCCAATTACAAGATAATCTGAAATTTGTATTCTTCATGGATCATAGCCTTTTAGGATTCCAAATCATATAATATCATTGGAAATAGATGGAGCCTTGAAAGGGATCAATGCTAAAACAAAATAAACATAAAAACAACTGTCATAGTAAATGTGGCAAAGGATTTAAATCAGCGAACCCAAGTTCAAATCCAAGCTCTGTTTGGGTTTGAAGCTCAGAAGAATGATCTAGACTGTACATGAGATGTGAACGTCATCTGTAAAAAGCAATAGTTGATATTCAGGTATTGAAAGAATGAATAAATGACAATGATGAGAGAATATAGGGAGAAAAGAGAAGATGGCCAAGAATAGACATTTATGTTATACACACCTTAATGGGATCCTTTGAAAGTGAAAGAGTGATTAGAAAAATAAAAGAAGGTCCAGGAGAATGGGGATATTTCTGACTCCAAGTGAAGAAAGAATATCTATAAAAGGAGGGATGATCAACTAGTTAAATGCTGCAGAGAAGTCAAGTAGGATGAAGGTTGTAATTTGGTGTCTAAGGAATAATTTAATGGCTTTTGAAAGAGTTTTAGTAGTATCATAGGAATGGACACTATGTTTTAAGAATTTGAGAAGAAAGTTCATGATTAGAAAACAGAAATGAATCAATGGTATAGATCATTTCCTGAACCCCATTTCCCAAGAAGTTTGATAAGAGGGAGAAGAAAGATAGATAAATAGACAAATACTGGGTAGGGGTAGAAAGGTTAGTTTAGACTTTAGGAGATTTGGAGAGAGAAGGGAAAAGAGAGAGAGGGAGAGAGAGGGAGAGGGAGGGAGAGAAAGAGAGAAAAAGGGAGAGAGAGAGAGGGAGAGAGAGAGAGGGAGATAGGGAGGGAGAGGGAGGGAGAGAGAAAGGGAGGGAGAGGGAGAGAGGGAGAGACAGAGAGAGAGAGAGAGAGAGAGAGCTCTACTCGTTAGAGATATAAAGGATATCGGTATAGTTGAGGAGAGAGGAAGAGAATGAGATATGTATAGTATATAATTTTTGTTAGTAAATACTAGCTAACTAACAGATAGTAAAAACTGTTCAGGGAACTCCCAGATGAAGAAACTTCAATTGCTAATTGCAGCAGTGACTTCTTTGTAATTTATGTACTTAAAGAGGTGCTTAGAACACTGATAGATAAGGTGACTTTCCTGGGATCACATAGCATGTATGTATCAGAGTCAGGAACTGAACATAAGTCCTCTGGGCTCTGCTATAGCTAGTATCATATCTAATCCACCATTGCTTTTCATATCTTGGTATTAGTAATGAGTAAAGATATTTAATATTTGCAAAGTACTTTGTATACTCTCAGCTCCTACTGACTTGTTGCTGAATAGTGCCAGGGAAAACCAAATGTTTGAACTCATTTATAGCTCTATCAAAAGTACATTCCTGTAACTGATCCAACCTTTTTTGGAGAGCATTTATGAAATGTGCCCTAAAGGACTATAAAGCTGGGCATATCCTTTAATATGCCCAGCAACAACACTACTGGATTTGTACCCTAGAGAGATAAAAAAAGGAAAAGTACAAAAATAAGAATTATAAACTATGGGGATATTCATCAGTTGGGGAGCTATATGATTGTGATGGAATACTGTGTTATGGAGATGACAAGTGGGATGCTTTCAGAAAAAACCTGGGAAGACTTACACGAACTGATACAAAGTGAAATGAGCAGAACCAGGATAATATTGTAAATTGTAACAGCAATATTGTATGATAATCAATTGTAAGTGACTTAGTTATTCTTAGCAATATGATGATCCAAAACAAATCTGAAGGACTTATGAAAAAAATGTTAACCAATTCTAGAGAAAGAACTGATGGAATATGAATGCATATTGAAATACACTTTTTAAACTTTAGTAGTCTTATTTTTGTTGTTTCTTTTAGCTTCTTTTGGTCTGCATTTTTATTTGCAACATGGTTAATATGTAAATGTTTTGAATGAGTGCACATATATAATCTAAATTAAATTGCCTGCCTTCTCAAGGATAGAGGAAAAGAGGGAGGAAGAAAAAGAATATGGAATTCAAAATTAAAAAAAGAATGTTAAAACTTTGTTTACATGTAATTGAGAAAAAGTTAAATTTAAATATTTTAAAACAAGACATCAGTGTAATTTTATATTGGATAGGCAGTAGTGTGATTGATCAATGGAATAGTTTAGTTATACAATGTGGAGAAGTAAATAAGCACAGTAATCTATAATAAATCCAAAGAATCTAGCTTTGGAACAATATTTCACTGTGACAAAAATGCCATGAAAACTAGAAAGGAGTCTAGCAGAAACTAAACATAGATCAATGTCTCACTCTGTTTACCAAGATAAGCTCAAAATAGGTACATAATCTAGACTTAAAGGGTTATATATTAAGCAAATTAGGGGAGCATGAAAAAATTTACTTATCAAATATAGGGATATGAGATCTATCAAGAAACAGGGAGAATCACAAAAAGGTAAAAGGGATAAATTTTATTACATGAAATTAGAAGGTTTTGCATAAATAAAATGAATGCCATCAAAATGAGGAGTAGGAAAGTGAGAAAATATTTTATAGTAAATTTCTCTGACCAAGGTCTCATTTCTCAAATCTGTAGTGAAAAGAGTCAATTTTATACAAATAAGAGTCATTCTCCAATTGATCAATGGTCAAAGGATATGAACAGAAAATTTCTGAAAAACAAAGAATAATATAAATAAGCATAAACAAAATAAATTATCTTAATTGCTAATAATTAGAGAAATGCAAATTTAAAAAACTTTGAGGCACCACTTCACTCATTACATTGGCTAACAAGATAGAAAAGGAAAAAGACAAATACTGGTGAGGATATAGAAAAAGAGGCACATCAATGCATGATTGATAGAACTGGTAGAGATACAATTTCAATCTACTGTCAGTCAAAGTTTGCATACAGTTTGACCCAGCAAAACTGCTACGTGGTTTATACCCTAGAGAGATAAAAGAACAAGAACTTATATGTACAAAAATATTTATAGTAACTTTCTGTAGAGGCAAAGAATGAGAAACTAAGGGTATGCTCAGCAATTGGAGAATTGTTAAAAAAAAAGTTGTAGTATGTGATTGTGAAGGAATACTATTGTGTTATAAGATATGACAAAGAAAATGATTTCAGAAAAATCTGGGAAGACTTATCTGAACTGATGAAAAGTGAATTGAGAAGAATTAGGAGAACAACATACACAATAACATCAATTTGTAGCAATAATCCACAGTGAAAAACTTCCTCCCTCCCTCCCTCCCTCCTTTCCTTCCTTCCTTCCTTCCTTCCTTCCTTCCTTCCTTCCTTAATGGTGAAGGAGCTGATGGAGGAAAAGAAAGAATTTTGAACTGAAAATAGAAATTAAAATTAAAAATGCATTAATGTGTCCAGTATGAAGAGCTAGAAAGACAAAGTCCATTAAAATGTATAATTATGGATACATATTTGGAATTCTCAATACCTAGACACATATAGGAATTAAGTACAAATGAAAAACCACTCTTTTTATTGGTACAATACAGAAATGTTGATGATTTATGTGGATTTATTTTGTATCCTGGCATTTTCCTTAAGTTATTAATTATTTTATTATTTTTAGATTACTCTTTAGGATTTCCTATTACTCTATTGAATGAATAAATTGGTTTAGGTAATATTGCCATTTTTATTATTTTGGCTCAACAAAACCACAATGAATATTTCTCCATTTGTTTAAGCCTGTCTTTATTTCTGTAAAGTTACTGGTTGCTGTTTGATCTATTTTGTTTTTCAGGCAGTCCATTTATTGATTGTTTACAACTTTTTCTTTGAAATTATGTTTTCTCCTTCTATTACTCTGAAAAGTTATCAAAATATCCTTATTCTTTGACCCACATATACATTGGAAATCTAACCCAAAAAAGAAAAAGGACAGAGGGAAAAGATTTAGATGTACAAAAACATTTATAGCAGCACATTTTTTATTGTAGCAAAACAATAGAACCAGTATGAATGCAATAATAATGTGGTATAAGAAATATTTTAAAAACTGGATTTCAGGGGGCAGCTGGGTAGCTCAGTGGATTGAGAGCTAGACCTAGAGACGGGAGGTCCTAGGTTCAAATCTGGCCTCAGACACTTCCCAGCTGTGTGACTCTGGGCAAGTCACTTGACCCCCATTGCCTACCCTTACCACTCTTCCACCTATAAGTCAATACACAGAAGTTAAGGGTTTAAAATTAAAAAAAAAAACTGGATTTCAGGAAATCTAGGAAGACTTAAATGAACTGATTCAGGGTTAAGTAGGAACTTGAAAGACAATTTATACAATGATCATAACATTGTAAAATGAAATGTCTTTGGAAGATTTCTGATCAATACAATAACTAGTCATAGCTATAAAAAAACTGAAAATGAAGTATGCTTTGAAGAAAAGGAGTGGAATGTAAGTACAGAATGAAATGTTTTCAAGATCAACCAATGTGAGGATTTATTTTGTTTGACTATTCTTGTCATAAGGAAGGATTTGTTCAATAGGGAGAGGGAGAGTGAGGAGAAGTAGAGATAGATATACAAAAATAAATGAAAAGATATCAATGAAATTTTAGAAATGCACAGAAGAGAACAGAATGTTTGGGATGATCCATACAATAGCACACTTGTCTTTTTTCTAATCTTAGAATATAAAAATGCTCTACTTTGTTGATTTTTGTCATGTTCACAAAAAAAAAAAGAAATAAGAAAGTAAAACATTGGGGTTCTTTGCAGACGTCTGGAAAGCACTTTGGAAATATTACTTACATGTCACTAAACTGTACATACTCTTGAACTAGCAATGCTACTATTAGACTTTTCCTGATGAGGAAAATTGAGGCAAACAAGGTTAAGTGACTTGCCTAGGGTCACATTAAGTACAAATGAAAAACCACTCTTTTTATTGGTACAATACAGATTTGAACTCAGGAAAATGAGTTCTCCTGACTTCAGGTCCCAGTACTCTGTCTATCTACTGGGTCACATAGCTGCCCAGAAACTAGAGGTATCCATTAATTAGGGAATGACTGTACAAATGAATATAATGGAATATTATTGAAATATGAGATGCTAAAAAAGGAAGTTTTAGAGAAATCTAGAAACACTTCTGTGAACTGATCCAGAATGAAGTGAGCAAGAACAGAAAAAATTATACAATAAAAAAATCTAAAGGAAAACAATTTTGAAAGACTTAAAAATTTTAATCAACATAATAACCAGCTACGGAAGATTGGCAATAAATTATCCCCATATAGACAAGGGAAGAACCATAAGGTCTGATGGATATTTTTACATAAGGTCAGTGTGGGAATTTTTTTTCAATGAGGTGGGGGGGGGGTACTATGAGTTAGGAAAATGATCAATAAGGATAAAGATAGGAAGGAAGGGAAAAAAAGATATTTATGTCTTTTTAATGCATGGAGTTGAATAGAATAAAACATAAATAAGATAGCTTTGAATGAGAAGAAAGATATATGTAATTCACGGTTTGATGTATAATCTTTTTCTGATCTACTTTGTATATGGAAATGTTCATTTTATTTTCTGAAATGTTTAGAATTTGAAAAAAAAATCTTTCAAAATCATTCAGCAATAGCCTAGATTTTGAATGCGAAATTCTATGCAGGAGCAATGTATCAGTTAGGTGGTACTCAATATATCAATTGGTCTAACGTCTTGAAGAAGTGAGCTGAAATGCTGCCTCAGTTTCTTATTGGCCATGAGATGCTAGGGAAATTATATAATCTCGCTTGTTGTGAGGACCAAATGAAATAGTACATGTAAATTGGTTGGAAACATTGTGGCACTGTATAAATATTTGCTCTTGTTATAAATTATTTTTAAGCTTGATTTAGGGATTATCAACAACTTACAGTTATTATACTATACTTAATTTTTTTCTGTATCAAAACTGTTATTTTCCATCTTTTCAATGGACTTTTACTATTTGCAGCTGTACAACAAGTATATTTGGTTAACTATCTTATTAGCTGCAATTTGCCTGTTTTTATTTTTAAGTAGATACGGTCCACTTCCATTTGGTTATTGGAATAAATTAGAGCTTTAAAGAACCAAGGGAAACTAATAAACCACAGTGAGCACGTAGGCGGCTTGGCAGGGATAAAGAGGGGAAAATAACCACACTACTTCCTGTGGTTAAAGTTTGAGAACTCCTTCCAGAACAGACTGTACCAATATTGTGAGGTTTGTTGGACTCTGATTTATGAGTATCGGAAAGACACTTCTTACGTATGTGCCTGGCTTCCAGTAGGATGCACATACAAAACAGATGGAATTTATATTTTTATCACATACAATTGAAAACTGTCATTGAGTATACCACTAGATGCCACAGATAATTAAATAGTTCTGGAAGAACAGAATTTATTGTTACTTTGATACTTGTTTCAACAGAATAATAGGCTACAGCAACAAATGAAAAGATTTAGTATTTGGAACTGGTAGAGTTCTAAGGTTTCAAGCATTTAGTTTAGTATAGTCCTAATTTCATTTAAGACTATATTAAATCAATCCATATTTCAGTTTTTAAAAAACGATCTCTTTAGTGCAAACAGTTATTCATTTAAAATATTTCTATATCAGCCTACTATTTGGAAATACAATGCTAAATAAATTGAAGCTAATTTCACTCATATTTCATGCCTCCCTTTAAAAATGAAAATCTATATTACATTTCTAATTTTTGTATACTGTATTGCATTTTTGTAGTAATAATGTGTAAAAGAAGGGAACAGAATCTTCGACAATGACTCCACACATTTTTCTTTAGCATATTCAACACAATGATATTCAAGTTGGATCTTTTCTTCGTCTTTATCATGAAACTTCTTTCTTGTAAAACTATGAAATAGGAAATGTAGGGAAATCTTGCATAACTGACAGAAGTTATTACAAAGCAAAAGTAAAATGACTTTTCAAAAAATAAGTAAATAAAATGTACACATTTTATGAACTAGACACTCAGTAAATAAAGTCTTAATCATAAAAGCATATTTCAATCCTTTAATGAATTTCATTCATGAGAAAACTTCATGTATCCAAATCACATACCATCCATTTTCTCATCTTGTATGATTCAACCTATTAGAAAACTTTATTTACTTAAAACAAATTGTGTAAATGTCAGAAAATATTTAGTTAGGCAAAAATGGAATTGATAACATCTTTCATACAAAGAAAAGAATATATATATGTATATATATATGTATATATATATATTTTCTTGTCAAGATGACTGCCTTAATGGGAGGCTGACTGACAATTTCCTACATACTCTAGCAAAATCCTAAAATAATGAGAAAAAAATTAACAAGAAACAACTAAAAAGGACTTCTTCCATTTCATTGATGCATAAAAAGTCAGCCAAAGGTCCAATGGCAATTGGAAAGGGGTCCTTGCCAGAAAACTCAATGAAAGCAAGGATAGCTTTCCAGTGAGGCAAGAGACAATGAATCAGATAGCCTGCCAGTTTCTGCATCTTGAGACAAGAATAAGGACTGATCTGAGAAAGCCCAAAGGTGGTTAGTAGCCCTGTAAAGTAGAAGCAAAAAGATATCAGTGCAACTTTAGTTCTGGGACAAGAGCAGCCCAAGCCCCAGGGACTCTGAAGTTCCTAAGTGTCTTCCCTGAGATGCCAGAGAGGTCCTGAAGGTCTAGATCTCTGAACCTAAAAAATCATGACTAAGTCCAGGAGACAGTGATTAATTCAGGAACCCAAGAGATCATCTCATCTAAAAAGCATAGCAAAGGTTTGAGTCTGTCCCAGGCATAAAATCCCAACCACTAGTCTCAAACATTATTGCAAATTTAGATTCTCCTGAAGTAGATGAGAGTAACTCTGTATTTATATAATATTCTTGTGTGTGTGTATAGTATTTATAATATTTTTTGTATATTTTATTTGTTGAAGTTGGATTAATATATTCAGGTTCATATTTCTATAGCTATTGTCAGGATTGTGTTATTTGTAACTGTAATTATTTGTAATTTTGTAGCTGTAATTATTTATAATTTTTTGAAATTTGAGATTTGTAAACCAAGATTTGTTTTTCTTTCTTTTTTTGTTTCTTTGTTTCTTTGTTTCTTTCTTTCTCTTTCTTTACTTCTCCCTGTTTCTCATATTAGTATAGTTTTCTATTAGATAGAATTAATAATATAGGTAATTGAATAAGAATATGAGTATAAGATAGTTATGTTTGAAAGATCCATTGGGGAGACTAATTTCCCAAAGGATCCCGGGGGGGGGGTATGTTAGAGAGATTTTCTTAATCTCTTCCTCTGTCTCCTTAAGAGGCTAGAGAGTAGGATTTCTAAATAGATCAGAACTGACAGGAGTCAGTGAACCAGAGTTGAATATTCTATTACCAGGGATACCAGGACTGAGGATTGCTCTCTCACAGGAAGTTAGTGGGGAAGAGTTGGTCAGTGAAGAGATAAGGAAGCAGCTGCTAACAGTTGGGAGTCTTTTGCCTTTGGGGTCTTTAGAGAGCAGGAGGTCTGACTCTGAGATAAGGATCTGCTGGCAGTTGACTACTAACAGTTGGGCTGCTATAGAAAACTGATTGAAGGAGTAAGTGAGTAAGTGGTGGCTATCTATTATTTTAGGTAGTTAGGTAGTTAGTGAATAATTTGTAGAGTAGATTAGGCCTGGCATGCCAGGCAGAAGAACCTGTCCTGTGAAGACAATTAGAGATAGTTTTAGGAAATTTTAGGTAGTAGGAATTTTAGGTATATTTATAGGGTATAAGATTAATAATCTTTTTTCTTTTCTATCTTTCTATCTGTATTTCTTTCTTAGATTAAACAAAGTTTCTGTTAAACTACTCTCCTCACTTTGTCAAAATCCTTAATTAAACTCTTATAACTCTTATAATAGCAATCAGAATGTCAAAGAAAAAAGTATTTACCACAAATATTAATACTTAGAATAAGAATTTAAAATGAGTATTAGAAGATTAAGTAGCTTATGAAAGTTATAAACTTTAACCAAGAATGAATTGTATGAAAAATAAAATAGATTAAACCAGTGATGGGCAAACTTTTTAAAGAGGGGGCGAAAGGAAAAGAAATGCTTATCAGTCTGTTTCTAAGGCAAGTCTTTCGAAGTTTCATTGTATTGTATCCTACTCATTGTATTCATCAGATTCGGAATAATGTTGCCAGGCGGGATAGAACATTATAGGGGGCTCCATCTGGCCTGTAGGCCGTAGTTTGCCCATCACTGCATTAAACAATAATCAATAACTTTACAAGTCAGCCAAGAATGTAAAAATAAAAAGGATGAAAAAAACCTGAAGAAAATGTAATATATCTGATATTGAAAACAACTGGCCTAAGGGGGAAAAAAGGTCAAGGGCAGATAACTTAATATTTGTTAGACTCTGGGCAGTTATATGGCTCAGTGGAGAAGAACCAGGCCTAGAGAAGGAAGGCCATGGATTCAAATTTGACCTCAGACATTTCCTAGCAAGTCATTTAATTCAAATTGCCTAGCTCTTCTGTCTTGGAACCAATCTTTAGTATTGATTCTAAGTCAGAAAATAAAGGTTAAGAAAAAAGAATTATTAAACTCTTTTTACTATCCCTTTCCCCCTTCAAACACACAAAAAACAAAACCCCCCAAACTCTAGACACTATATTTTAATTTCAAGAAATTACAAATCAAAATTGCTCAAATCTATCAGAATCCAAGGGATAGATTAGGAAAAAAAAGACTGATTATCTCCTATACCTATAGGAAGCCCAAAGAGGGAATGTCCCAGGACTGTCAAAACCCAAATCCTGATTTCTTATCAAAGAAAAAATAATACAATCATCTAGAAATAAAGTTTTTATTACCAAAAAATTATGTCACACAATACCCAACAGCATTCTACTAAAAACCAGAGTGTTCTCAGAATACATATTTCTAAAAGGCAAAAGAAATAGGTTTATGATCAAGAATAAATTATTCTGCTAGGCTGAGTATACAGAGAAAAAACTGGATAGCCAAATGCAATAAAAGACACTTAATAAAAAGATTTCTAATAAAAGACATTTTAAGAAAATTATTTTTGGTGAAAAGTACAGAATTCAGTGGGAACTTAAGAAACAAACTTAAGAGTCCAGAGGAAATGAGAACGCTAAAATCAGAAATTCAGAAAAAATTAAAAATTGTATGATGGTGTGGTGCTAACATTCTATTGGGGGAAAAGAAATAAATGTCTTTTCAAAACTTTTAGGTCATCAAAGGGTACTGAGGGTGTATAGAGAAGATAATGAAATAATGCTGATGAGGTTACCAAGAAATCATCTCAAGTTATAAGAGTCTAGAATGAAGTTCTGGAAGTATTCAACAAAAATGAAAATTCAGCAAAGGAGAGTGAGAGGGAGCAGTCAGATGGGTAGGAGGAATTTTTAAAAGTTATGAAAACCCAAGAGAGGAAAGGATATTTGAGACAAGTAGGTGTTCTTCAATGTCAAAGGCTACAAGAAGTAAAAACAAAAACAAAAACAAAAAACCAGAACCAAGAACTGATAAAAGGCCATTGGAATCTGTATTTAAATGGGTGATAAGAAAACCATTCCATCTGAGTTGGAATCCATAATTCAATCTGTCCCCAGAAAGTTGCTCAAGACAGCCATTAGAATTCTAGAAATCTTAAATCAAGCTTCTATTATATTAATATTTCCTTCTCTCTGAGGTAAAATTTTTATGTCTGTGTATGGACATGAACTGCTTTAAAGATTGTGTAATATATTATAAAGAAATGGCTTGAGTCCCACTTCTTTTTCCATATATAAACACTACTGCTGTGCTTCAGCCTGCCTGTCCACCTGACAAATCCAAATAAAAATAACTTGCAATTTCTCTGGTTACCCAGCAGAAATTTGCTGAGTTAATAACTAGAAAAAGCTTTTTATTTCCTTGGATAAACATGGCAATATAACTTGCAAAGATCACATCACTCATTCTTTCAGTGTTAAAATTAGAGGTGGAATTACAAAGTTGATGACATGGAAAATAAAGGCATTTTTTTCTTAGTAAAGGGTAAAACAAAAGATGGTGTCACCATTCTTTTTCACTTTAACCAAAAGTCCTTAAATGACTAAGTTGGCTACAGAACTATACTGAGAAGTACTTTTATCAGGATTCTCTAAAATGCTAGTGTAATGAGGTCTTTGGAGAACCTAATATGGAGACACCTTGCTTTTGGGAGACGACATGGGAGAAGACATTTCTAGGGTCTAAAAAAAAGCCTCCTTTGGTTGGCTGCATAGCTGAAAGAGGCTGCATCTTTAAAACTGCCATAATTATAGAGGGCAGTGAGGTTGCTCAGTAGATCGAGAACCAGGCCTAAAGGTCCTGGGTTCAAATTTAACCTCAGCTACTTTCCAAGCAGTGTGACACTGGGCAAATTAGTTATCCCCCATTACCCAATCCTTACTGCTCTTCTGCCTAGAAACTGATACTCAGTATTGATTCTAAGAGAGAAGGTAAGCATTTGAAAAACAAAAACTGCCATTCTGGGACAATATCTCTCTTTTTCCTCCTTATCTGCACCACTAGCTGCCCTGGTAAAATTAAATGAATAATTATGAACAAATAATGATTTTTTACAAGTGTTTCTATTTGTCAAAATATACAAAGGAAGGAATCTCGAAAAAGAACGAAGCATGGTCAGTTGCTTTGTTCTTATTACTATACTTATATATTGTGTTTTTATTTTATTTTTTATTCATATTGTTCATTTTTATAAGTGAGTAATCTCATAAATTAAAAATCCCAAAACATAAACCCAAATAAATAATTGAAAAATTGTATGCTTTTATCTGCATTTTGACTCTTAACAGTTCTTTCTCTGGAGGTGGATAAGCATTCTTTGTCCTAAGTCCCTCAGAATTGGCCCGGATCATTGATTTGCTGACAGGAGCTAAGTCTATCACATTTGACCCTTCCACAATGTTGCTGTTACTGTGTACAATGTTCTCCTGGTTCTGCTTATTTCACTGTGTATCAGTCTATGAAGGTCATTCCAGATCTTTCTGAAATCATCTGATTCATCATTCCTCACATCATGATAGTATTACAGCATCATCATATACCACAATTTGTTCAGCCATTCCCCAGTTAATGGACATTCCCTCAATTTCCAATTCTTTGCCACCCCCAAAGAGCAGCTATTAATATTTTTGTACAAGTAGGTGCTTTCCTTCCTTTTTTGGGATACAGACCTAGTGGTGGTATTCCTGGATCAAAAGATAATAATAATAAAATGTCCTATAGACTTTTGGGCATCGTTCCAAATTGGTCTCCAGAATGGTCGTTATTTTATTTTTCCTAGTTCTATATATTATGTTTTTGATAGTTTTTGTGACTTGCGCAGGGTTGCACAGCTGGGAAGTATCTGAGGCCAGATTTGAACCCAGGACCTCCCATCTAGATCTAGGCCTGGCTTTCAATCTTCTGAGCAACCCAGCTGCCCCCACCATTTTTTCCCCCAAACCCACCCATCTTGCAATCAGCCAGGTTTGCAATCTCAGGGACATCTTCAGCTTCTCATCACTCCTTATTCCATATATTATTTTCAAACTTTCATAATTCTAACATCTCTTGCAATCTGGCTCCTCTGCATTCACAAGGGTACTACCCTAGTAGGACTGTCATTTTTTTTTTATATTAGCTTAGCCTACCCATGAGCAATGAATGTTTTTCTAGTTGTTTAGATCTAACATTATTTGTGTGACAAGTGTTTTGTAATTGTGTTCACATAATTCCTGTGTTTGTCTTAGCAAATAGATTTCCAAGTATTTTATATTGTGAGTGATTCTAAGTGGAATTTCTCTTCCTAACTCTTGTTACTGAACTTTGTTGGAAATATATAGAAATGCTGATGATTTATATGGGTTGACTTTGTATCCTGCAATTTTGCTGTTATTATTTCAATTAAGTTTTAGTTGATTCTCTAGGATTCTCTAAGTATATGATCATATCATCTGAAAAGAGTAATAATTTAGTTTCCTCTCTGCCTACTTTAAAGTCCTTCAATTTCTTTTTCTTCTCTTATTGCTAAAGCTAACATTTCTATATACTAATATATTATGTACATTACAACTATGCAGAAAAATAGACATCTAGAAATGCTGAAATAAAAATGAAATATTTTATTTTATTAATGATATAAAATTTTATTCTCAATAAATATTAATATTTTGTTAGAACTTCAATGCTAATGTTTTATTATGAACAAAAAAACTTTCTGCCATTAGTAGATAAAAATCACTCATATCACAATAATCTTATTTTTAAATGTCCATTTTTGTATATTTTGCAATGTGCATAATATATGAACATAGTACAATAGATAGAGGGGAAGCTAGGTGGCACAGTGGATAGGTTATCACACCTGAGGTCAAGAAAACTCATTTTCCTGTGTTCAAATGTGACCTTAAACACTTAAAAAATCTATATTTCCCCAGGTAAGTCACTTAACCCTATTTGTCTCAGTTTTCTCTGGAGAAGGAAAGGCAAGCCACTTCAATATTCCTGCCAAGAAAATGCCAAATGAATTACAAATAGTTGGGCACAACTGAAATGGTTGAACAACAACAGCAGCAATATTTAGGGTTAGGAGATATAGCGATAGGAGATATAGGAATAGGAGCTATGCTTCTACACAGGTGGACTGATTCATAAAGTTTACTAACAACTGATCTACTGATGAATGGTCTCTGTGAATTACTATGGTGAAGACAAATTCAGCATACAGAACCAAGCTTTCTTGTAATGAACCTCTTTGGACTCCTCCAGGCTGTCCATATGTTATTACTAGCACTCATCTTATGACCAGACAATTTTCCTCTCTCTATTATGTAATTTTGGGGTGACATTAAATTTTTTTCTTATTTAGAAATCCTCATTATTTATATGCCATAACTTGTTTACATGCATCTCTTCATTTCTGTGAGACTGATTTTAATTTTTTTGGAGATCGTTACATTTCCTTGCTCCAATGTAGCAAAAAAAGAAAATTGGGATTAAGAAAGATGAGTTTTGGGGGGCAGCTGGGTAGCTCAATGGATCGAGAATTAGGCCTACAGATGGGAGGTCCTAGGTTTAAATCTGGCCTCAGACACTTCCCAGCTATGTGACCCTGGGCAAGTCACTTGACCCCCATTGCTTACCCTTACCACTCTTCTGCCTTGGAGCCAATACACAGTGTTGACTCCAAGATGAAAGGTAAGGGTTTAAAAAAAGGAAAGAAAGAAAGATGGGTTTTTATTTTTATTAGAAGCAAAATGTTGTTAAAGGATCTTTGTAATTCCCCGAAAGCAATCCAGTCTTCTCCCTTCCTTTTATCCAATCCAGGATTTCATTCGTTGTCTATTTCTACAGTCTCTCCAAGATATACCTACTTATTAGGAAGATAAGTAGTCTATCCAAGTGTATTGAATTGAGCCATAGATATTCTTCATTCACCTTCTTTTTCTTCTGTGAATGGGAAGGCCACATTTCTCAGAGTGATTACAACTTTCTTACAGGAGGCCTTGCAATGTTCTGAAGTTGGACGCAGTCACAAAAAGGAGCATATGGAAAAACTCATCATCCACAGGGAATCCTGCATTCTGAACTGGATTGGTTCCATCATAGTTGTGAACTTCTTCATATAGTATAATATAGCATTCATGACTCACCTGATGTTTATGATCAAAAGGTCATTGAGTATATTTTTTTCTGATGCTATATCTTTTAAAGAATTTTGAATAGTTTTCATATGAATGGGAGGCTTTTTTTTATAAGACAACATTTTATTCTACCAATTTCCCCCCTACTCCCATTTTCTAGTTAATTGTGAATGAGGCCAGAGTGAAAAAATATTAATGAAAGATTTCAGAACTCTGACCAATATTGCAATTAGTTCTCACATAAGAGAACTTAATGGTTATAAGGACCTGCCCTAAGGTGGTGGCTATACCAAAGGAAAGAAGGGAACATATCTGATAGATTTTGTAAAGGTGAAATTGACAGGCCTTAAAAACATATTGGAGATAGCAGGGTAAGAAATAGTGAGGAGCTGAGAATGATACATATGTTGTGAGCCTGGAGGACTCGGAGGATGGATGGAAGTGCCCTTGATAGTAATAGGAAATGAATAATAGGGAAGGATTTTGAGGGAAAGATAATGTATTCAGTTTTGGGTGTGTTGACTTTAAGGTTCCCTGGCTGGAGCATTTTAGGTGACTCAGTGGATAGAAAGTCAAGTCTGGGAGATGAGAGGCTTGGCTTCAAATTTGGCTTCAGAAACATTTTAGCTGTTTGATGCTGGGCAAGTCACTTAACTCAAACTACCTAGCCCTTTCCACTCTTCTGTCTTAGAACCAATATTAAGACAGATACTAATACTAATACTAAGAAAGAAAGTAAAGGTTTAAAAAAATATTGCCCTCCTTATCCAGCTTGAGATGCCTGAAGGAGGTTGAGATGTGAGATTGTAGGTCATGAGAGAAGTTGGGGCAAGATAAGTAGATTTGAGAATCTTCAACATAAATAAGGCCATTAAATCCATGGGAACTGATTAAATCACCAGTGGAAGGGAGAAAAGAAAAGGGCTTAGTACAGAGGTCTGAGGGATACCCAAAATTAATGGTTATGACCTGGATGAGGATTCAGCACAAGACATTGGTAGGAGGAAAACCAGGAAAGATTGGTGCCTTGAACACCTGGAGAACAGCAAATATCGAGATAGAAGAGAATAATCAATAGTGTCAATGGCTGTAGAGAGGCCAAGAAGAATGAGGCCTGAGCAAAGTCCATTGCATTTGTCAATTAAGAGAACATTGGTAATTTTGGAGAGAGCAATTTTAGTTGCATGATGTGACTGAGAACCAGATTATAGTGTTAAGAAGACAGTGTGAGGAGAATCAGCGGAGACACCTATATAGACTTCGTTCTTAAGGAGCTTACCCACAAAGGCTAGAATAGAGGATGATGGAGGGTCCTTGATATGAGAAACTCTCTTCTTTTTGTCTCTACCCCAACAAAGCAGTTAGTATAGTATAGAAAACATACAAAAATGAAATGATTAATTTTGATTACATTAAATTTAAAAAAGGTTTTGAACAAACAAAACCAATGCAACCAAGATTAGAAGGGAAACAAATTTGGGGAAAAAATTATAACAAGTATCTCTGACAAAGACATCATTTCTTAAAAAGATAGAGAACTGAATATAATTTGTAAGAATACAAAGCATTCCACAGTTGCTAAATGTCAAAGGATATGAAAAGACAGTTTTCAGAGGAAGAAATTACAACAATCTGTAGTCATATAAAAATGATCCAAATGACTATTGATTAGAGAAATGCAAATTTAAAGACCTTGAGATACCACCTTATACCTATCAAATTGGCTAACATGACCAAAAATGAAAATGATAAATGTTGAAGGGAATGTGGGAAAATTAGGACACTAATATACAATTGGTAGAACTGTGAAGTGGCACAACCATTAGAGAGCAATATGGAACTGCACCCAAAGGGTCATGGCCCAGCAATACCCCTATTGAGTCTATATATCCCAAAGAGATCAAAGACAAAGGAAAATGGTCTACCTGTACAAAAATATTTTTAGCAGCTCTTTTGTAGTGACAAAGAATTGGAAACAGATCTCTTGGGGAACTGATGAACAGGTAGTGGTATATGGTTGTAATGGAATACTATTACACTATAAGAAATGATGAATGGGATGAACTAAAAAACCAGAAAGATTTATATGAACTTATAGAAAATGAAGTGAGAAGAACCAGGAGAATAGTGTATACAGTAACAGAAATATTATATGTTGATCAATATTATCAGCCATGATATCCACAAGGGACCTGGGATGAAAATGCTATGCATAGCCAAAGAAAGAACTATTGCAGTCTGATTGCAGATGAAAGCAGTCCATCTTCCACTTTTTTCCTTCTTGAGTTTTTTTTTAATTGTATGTGATAGGTGTCTTTTATCATGGCATGAGCAATATGGAAATATGTATTACATGAAAGCACTAGTATAACCTATATCAGACTATTTATTGCCTTGAAGTTGGGGGGGAAGGAGAGAGTAAGAAAAATATGAATCCTAAATTGTCAGAAAACAATTATAAGGGGCAGCTGGGTAGCTCAGTGGATTGAGAGTCAGATCTAGAGACTGGAGGTCCTAGGTTCAAATCCCTCCTCAGACACTTCCCATCTGTGTGACCCTGGGCAAGTCACTTGACCCCCATTGCCGACCCTTACCACTCTTCCACCTACAGCCAATACACAGAAGTTAAGGGTTAAAAAAAGAAATTATAAAAAATTGTTTTTACATGTAATTGGATTAATTATTTTAAAAGCACCCACCCTCCAAAAGCTCCTTTAATAATTATCAACAATGTAAGGATCCAGGATAATGCCAAGGGATTCAAGATGAAAAAAAGATCTCTATTACCTTAAAAGGAAGTGATGGAGTCTGAGTGCAGACTGAGGCATATCATTCTTTACTTTATTTCTTCCATAAATTATTTCTTTAGGGTAAATGATATGTTTTCTTTCACAACATGATGAACATGTAAATGCACATTGTATGATAAAACATGTACAAGCTATATCATATTACTTGCCATCTTGGGAAGGAAGGAGGAGTGAGAATGAGGGAGCGAACATGGATTGCAAAATGTTAGGAAATGACTATTAAAATTGTATCACTATGTAAAAAATTAAATTAAAATTTTAAAAATGAAGGTAAAATAAGATGATGGCTCCAGAGGATAAGCATTAAAAAAAACACAACTCCTTGATGACAATGGCTTTTTTTCTTTTTCTTTAGGCTTGTATTTGTAACTCGTACATAACAAGAGCTAAATACTTTTTTTTTCACTTACTGACATTTGAGAAAAAAAGAAACTTAACTTGGTAAAAAAGGGCTAAAATATTGAAGAAAAAAGCATCTTAAAATGGAATTGGCTTAATGTTTAAAAAGGCACAAAAATTCACTGAAGAAAAGAACTTCTTAAAATGCAGAATTGACTGAATAGAAGAGGTACAGATATCTCACTGAAGGAAATAATTTCTTAAATATTAGAACTGGGCAAGTAGAAGCTAATGAGACTTAAGAAACAATCAAAGTCAAAAGAATGAAAACAAATAAGAAGAAAATATGAACTATCTCTTTTGGAAAACAACTATCCTGGAAAATAGATCATGGAGAGATCATTTTAAAATTATTGGACTACTTGAAAGCCATAATTAAAGAAAAGGTCTAGACATCATATTCTAAGAAATTTTCAAGAAAACTGCTCCAAATTAATATCTTAGATCCAGGGAGTAAAATAGAAACTGAAATAATCTACTGATCATTTGAAAGAGATCCCAGAATGAAAATTCTTAAGAATATTATAGCCAAATTGCAGTTTCCCAGAAAGTACTTCAATCAGTCAGCAAGAAACAGTTCCCATATTGTGGAGCCACAGTAAGGTTCACACACGATTTTGTGGCTCCCACAATTAAAGGAACAGATTATAATGTTCTGAAAGACAAAGGAGGTAGGATTACAACCAAAAATTATCTTACTAGCTAAACTGAACATAATCCTTCAGAGGGAAATGGATATTTAGATGACTTTTAAGCACAATCAGAGCTGAACAGAAAACATGACATTCAAACACAAGAGTCAAAACAAATAATAAGGGACTTAGTAAAATAAAAATTTTACATTCCTATATGGGAAGATAACACATGTAACTCTTAAGAAGAATATAGATTAAGGGAAGCAAAATAGGCTTTTGAGGGGGTATAGGATAAAATGAAAGAGAGATAAAGAAAATGGATTGGAAGGAAATACAGTTAGGGTTAGGAATGTGATGAACTCAGTCATATGATGAAGCAAAAAGCAAGAAAGATTAGAAACCAGAATACATTATGTGGTTTATAAGATACACAATTGAAATTTATAAGATACACATAAAGATTTAAAATAAAGGGCTGGAGCAGTCAAATAAAGTAAAAATGGCAGGGATAGCAATAATGATCTCAGACAAAGCAAAAACAAAAATAGACCTAATTAAAAGAGATAATATGGGAAACTACTTTTATTTTGCCAAAACGTACCATAGACAATGAAGTAATATGGAAAAATTTTAGAGCAAGTTTCTCCAATAAAGGGCCCATTTCTGAAATATATCCTCAGTATAGAACCAAGTAAAATTTATGAAAATAAGAGCCATTCCATAATTGATAAATGACCAAATGATATAAACAAATAGTTTTCAGAAGAAGAAATTAAAACTATCTAAAGTCATATGAAAAAAACTGTTTTCATCATTATTGATTAGAGAAATGCATCAGAACAGACAAATACTGGAGGGTTAAGGGAAAAATAGGCACACTAAAGAAGTGTTGGTAAGGTAGTGAATTAGAACTATACCCAAAGTCCTATAAAACTGTGTATATCCTTTGACCCACTGATACCACTACAAGATCAAAGAAAAGTGTCTTGCATGTGCAAAAATATTTTTATCACCTCTTTTTGTGGTGGCAAAGAATTGGAAATGAGAGATTGCTCATCATTTGGAGAATAATGAAGAAATTATGACATCTGATTGTGATGGAGTACTATTGTGCTCTAAGAAATGATAAAGGTTATGTTTTCAGGGGAAAAAAAACCTATATGAACTGATGCAACCTGAAACAAGAAGAACTGGGAGATCATTGTGCACAGATAGTAATATTTTAATGCTGATCAACCATGAAAGATTTGGCTCATCTGACCAATACAATGATTCAACCAATTCCAAATGACTCCTAATGAAAAAATGCTGTCCACTTCCAGAAACAGAGAACTTATGAACTCTGAGTGCAAATTGTATTTTTCATTTTATTTTTGTTACTTATAAAAATATTGCTAATATGGAAAAATGTTCATGATTTCACACATATAATTGATATCATATTGCTTGTCTTCTCAATGGATGGGATAGTAGTGGGAAAAGGAGAGAATTTGAAACTCAAATTTTTAAAAGAAAAATGTTATAATAAATAAATAATAATTTTTTAAAAGTAAAAAAAAAAATCAGTCAAATCTTTTAGGCCCATACAGAAAAGAAGCAAGTCATTCTGTAGTTGAGAAGTTCAGGCTTCAGAGATCTTTGTGGAAGCTTATTCCAGAGGTTAGCAAAAGGGAAGAAGGACTCTTCTTCCTTTCCCCTCCTCTTCCCCTTTTCTGTCAACCATAAGTGTAGGGAGCGGGGGGGGGGGGCGAGATATCACAAAGTGGGTATTACAAAGATACATTAAAATATTACAAAGTAATAAGAGAACACAAAAATTGACATACATTTTTTTACCTTGTCAGGAGATCAAACTCTAGTTATTGATACCTCTGAATAAATTCTCAAAGCAAGGTCCTTCCTTAAGTTACCTTTTATAGGTGTAGACAAAGTTCTGTTCAATTTATAAATATGTCACAATGGAAATTTTAGATTCTAGAATGCTCCATAAATGCAAAATTACACATTTCACCAAGGACATGACATTTGACTTCTTTCTACATTTTTAGTTCCCTGGGAACAGTTAGCAATAATTCATCTTAATGTATTATTTTAGTGAATTCTAGAGAATAAATCTCTTGCCCAATTTGCCATTTTTGCCAAAAGCAAAATGAATTTATAAAAAACACAACATTGTAAGCTTAATCTGGAATCTTTGCAATTTTAAAAAATATATCTGTATATCCATAGAAGTGAATTCCCAAAATAAATAGAGGTTTGAAAAATATTGGAAGTTAGAAGAGGTTTTAGAGAATATCTAGCTCAATCTGCTTTTTTTTTTCATAGATGAAGAAGTTTTGGTAGAGAGGAGAGTTAGCATTTCAAATAGAGATTCATACACTTCAGAGAGGAAAGGGAATAGATGATGTGATCAAGGTACCTCCAACCTTGGGGTTTCCTCTCAAAAATTTCCATGTTCAAGAGCAGCTTAGGAATGGAGATACTGTCAGGAAATCACTTAGGCAGCTATGTGGAATAAGGAGAATAAGGAAGGAATGGAGAGAGGAGAAATTTGAAGCAGAGGGATCAGTTAAGAGGCTATTACATACGTTTGATGAGAGGTTATGAGGATCTGGTGCTGGTGGCCATATGAAGGAAACTTAAATGAGAAATGTTATGGAAGTAGAATTGACAATACTTTGCAACTGATTGGATATGCAGGCTAAAGAGAGAGAGAGGTGTCAAGAATGACTAAAGTTATGAACCAAACTCAGGCCAAAAATATCCTCTCACTTTGCCTCAGTTCAAAGTAAGTAAAAAGAAAACAACAATACCCAAATAAAATTGCTGATTGAAAAAGAGACAGGAACATTGAACCTTCCCCAAATTATAATGTCATGCAGTTCTCAAATCATAGCAGAAATCAAATGAAAACTGAACCAATACATGGTAAATGAAAACATAAGAGTGAGTCTGTCCTAATGGTACCCCAGGGTTCTGATAAGATCTATGCTGAGTTCATATTGCAAACTTGTTATACAAGTATTTCCTGAGTCAGTAGGACAGAGTTAGATTCGAATTTTCCTCGAGAACAGCTTTCAGCTTGTGGTTTTATTTTGTATGCAGTTTCTGACATCAGCTCCTAGTTCAGTATTACATATGACCCCAATCCATGGGTTTTGGTGCTTCTATGAAGAGCATTGAAAAACAAAGAAATTAGTGGCCTCTGGGTGATGCCTGTGAATCAAAGAGAGATTTAAGGTGCTATAAGAAATTATTTTTATTGGATTTCTTCTTCTTTAATTGAATGCCCAACTAGCACAAATAAAGCCTAGAATAACAATAGAAGTTACTCAGGAGTCATTTAAGTATTTTGTCCTAAAGAAAGTTACAACACTTGCTGGTAGAATGTGGCAACTGATCATTTAGCACCAAATGGTTCCTTTTAGTTAACAGAAGATAATCCAGGAATTCAAATTCTGTATTCCCAGATGGCTGTGCTCCACATTACACAAGCCTGAAGGCAAATAAATTCTTTAATATTTTTGTACCCTCAGGTAAATATTCCAAACAATTTCTAACATGAGCTTTATTTCATGTGTTACATCAGAAACTAAAAGTTAAGAACAAATTTACAAGTCAGAAAAATATTTTAAGATGAATATCTGTACATTTTTTCATTAATTCATGCGTTTTTTCCCACTCTGAATTTTAATTTTATTAATCTCTTTTCTATTCCATCAAGATATTGGTAGGAATGAGTGTTTAAAAGAAAATTGATGGAAAATAGGTCATTTATTCATAAAAATTATGAGAATATTTTCATATCTCCTTTTCCCTATTTTTATGATCACTTTTTGTATCGACAATGCTTTCAAGAATTCCAAGTAGCTTTTATTTTTTATTTTTGCTTTTTTTTTTTATTTTTAAACCCTTAACTTCTGCTGTGTATTGACTTATAGGTGGAAGATTGGTAAGGGTAGGCAATGGGGGTCAAGTGACTTGCCCAGGGTCACACAGCTGGGAAGTGTCTGAAGCCGGATTTGAACCTAGGACCTCCCATCTCTAGGCCTGGCTCTCAATCCACTGAGCTACCCAGCTGCCCCCCAAGTAGCTTTTAATAAAACAAAGACTGCTCTAAAGGGTAGACTTCTCAATACTACACTAGAAAACAAATATATAACTAATGTTGTACCAAATAGCCATTTGTACTTGACTTAGGTATATTAACATTGAATGAGTGAATGAATAATTGAACGAATAAAAAAATAATACTTACTATGTGTCAATCACTGTCCTAAGCACTGAAAATATAAATAGAAAAAAATGGAACAGTCCTGGTTCTCAAGGAGCTCACACTTTAAATGGGGAAGACCCTCACTAAGAAAAAGTTTATCCAGGATGGATGGAAAGGCCTAGAGAACCTTAGGTTATATAAATAGGTCAGATTACAGTGCTAGGGGACCACATAGCCCAGAAACATGGTAGGTGGTAAGGCCTGGAAGACATTAGAAGGGCAGTGGAAGGACAGATGGCTGGACCCGGTGGTCCTACATCTCAATGGAAGGAATGGAGTTAAAGACTCACATCTCATACAAGTCCTTTGAGAAGCTAAACAGCCTGGGTGAACAGGGAAAGCAAGGAGTGTGGAATGAGGAGGGAGGAAGGTAAGTCTTTCTGCTACAGGGAGTCCTGGATGGGTTCCAGGAAGTTCTGGACCAGGATAGGGAATGAGGAGGAGCCGCCAAATTCCCAAACCCATAAAAAGTGCTATGTCTTTAATTGGAAATGTTGAATGTTTAGAGTAGAAGGAAGAAGGAAGGATTTGGGGACTCTACTATAAAAAAAATCATTTTTATCATAATTTATAGACAAGATCACTTATTTTATTTTTAAATTTGTTTCATATTTAGTGGAGGAAACAAGACCTCACCAAAACAGCAACAACGACAATGACAACAACAATGACGACCTTGCCTCCTTCTGTCATTCAGTTTAGACTTCAGGCTTCTGGATTCTGAGAAATTAGTTAAAAATAAAATTGTTTATTTAAAATTGCCTCCTTCAGCTGTGGGAACAGAAAAGCAGAAGAAAAACATATTGGTTCTATAGAGATATGATTAGGATTTGATGTTAAAAGATCATGCTACCGAGAATATGAATACCATGGAAATAGGTTTTGAATGATGATATATGTATAACTCAGCCAAACTGCTTGTTGGCTCAGGGAGGGGGTAGGAAAAGGTGAGGGGGAGGGACCATGAATCATGTAACCATGGAAAAATATTCTAAATTTAAAAAAAAGGAAAAAAATTAAATTGCCTTTTTCTGTAGCTGATGAACCATAGGAGTATCGATATCAAATAAGAAGAAACCTCGCAGCTCAGTACTTCAATATCTTCATTTTACATATAAGGAAACTAAGGCCCAGTGAGCTTATATGCCATGTCCACGGTCAGAGGGAGGAGAGATTTGGACTCAGGTCCCTTGTCGCCTGAATTGGTACTGGTGAAAGGCTTTTAAAAATTATTTCCTCATCTTCATAGGAATATAGGTTTAGAGTAGGAAGGGACTATAGAAGGGAGGTAACTCCCTCATTTTGTAGAAAAGAGAACTAAAGAACAAAGATGGTGTTACATATGAAGTGGAACTGTTGACATTTGAATCTAGGTCCTGTGATTTCAAATCCCGTGTCCTTTTCCTTATGCAACTCCTATTTCTTCTATGCTCCTATTTATGTATAATTATCTTTAATTGCTTAAAAATGAAAGGAGAAAAATCATTTATAGAATTAAGTTCACAAAAACCAACTCAATACTGGGAAATTTGATTTCTCTTTTCAACCTTTGACTATATCCAAAAGAAGAGTAGAGGGAGAAAAAAAACATTTCAGTGTACTATGTGTGAGACATTGTGCTAATCACAACCTTAAGAGGCAGATGCTTTTGTTGTCTTCATTTTATTATAATTGAGGAAACTGAGCTAAACACAGGTCACACAGCTAGTAAATATCCGAGTTTGGATTTGAACTTAGATCTTCCTGACTCTAGGCCCATTGTTCTATCTACTGTAACATCTAGCTGCTGTGATTACTTGTCTTTTTTGCAACAAATAGTTTGAGAGTTATGGAAATTTTAAAAGCTATAGTTCTCATGAATTTGTTCATCTCCAATCCAGTAAATGCTATTTTATTCTACTCCCTTTTCTCTACTATTTTCTTATCCTCAGTTTTTACTTATATGATGATTTGAAAATTTTTATAATTTATTTATTCTCATTTCCTAGATAATTATGGCTTTAGCAACTTAGTATACTAAGACTTTTAAAAATTTTCTTAAATGACTTAGAATTCTTGATGCTCGAATGTGGAACTTGCTATTTTAGTCTTTCACACATCTAACTCTATCAGTCTTCTTATTAAACAAAGGATGGTGATGCTATTTAGGCAAAAAATGGCATTACCCATAGCATTTCACCATGAAATAATCTCTCTGCTTCTAATGGCCCTTCCATGGGGACTGGTTGGAAAGCCCCACAGGCAGTCCTGACGATTCTATCCCAATTAGAAATGTGCCCTTTCCCATTGATCTGGAGCAGATTTCTGGTAAAGGAATTTCGTGCATCATAAAAATCAGCCTTAAATTCTATATTCCCTTACAGAGCTGCCACCTGTGTAGTTACTGAGCCATTTTACAAGTCTTGCTGATTCTTCCTCAATTTCTTTTATTACTAACCTATTTTATATAGCAGTTCTTGCTCATATAATCAATCCCACCACAGGGATTTCCCTTTATCTGAAGGATCTGTCATCAGAACACAAGATTCTTGGCTTCCAAACTGATGAAAACTATTTACTTAGAAAAATGTTTTAAGTGAAATATTTAGTGATGTCCCTCATTCTAAATTGAAAGGTAACCTGAATGATTGAAGTCCTTAATCCTTGAGGTGGGGAGGTAGAGAAAGGGAGAAAAATACTCCCATGTTCCTATAATCATATTCTTGAAGAAAAAATAAAAATGCAGCATTTGAGAAATTTTATTATTTCTAAATCTAGAATGAGAGTCAGAAGAACTGGTTTCCAGAGATCTGTCTTCTATTGGTTATAGGTATACTGAGTCACAGACTCAGAAAATGAGTTTTCTCAACTAAAAGAATTAAATTGGAATATAAGGTCATTAATCTAGAGCTTGAAGGGACCTCAGTGGCTATTTACTCTAAAATCTTGTTTTCTACATGAGGGGACTGAGGCCCTAAGAGGTTAAGTGACTTCTCAAAGTCATAAAGATAGGAAATATCATAAATCAGAAGACAGATTTGAACCCAGGGTCTTCTGACTTCAGATATTATATGCCTCCCACTACAATATGCTGATATTTACTAGTCTTCCCTGATTAGTACCTTTGCTTCCTGAATCCTTTTCAGAGCTATTTTCCTTCCTTTGGTGTTCTCTGCCACCCAGTTCACACCTGTGGCTCTGAGGAGCCATAGCATGCACAACAACCACTTTCTGGCAAATCATTTCAGCAGACCAGTTAAAACAGGGTGAGGGTAACTGATAGACCTCAAATCCATTGGTGAGTTAGGGGAGCATCTACACTGATCATATTCCCCTGGTAGGATGGATACTTGAGAACAGTTTATTCCAGTGGCCATGAAGATAATGGAAGTATGTGCTCCTTAGAATGCTTAGAGCTTGCTTAGACATCAAAGAAGTGAAGATCATCTTGACTGCATTGCGACTGGACTTCAGGTGGAAGAGAAAATGAGGCCAATAACTCTGTGCAATTCTACCTCGCTTAAATCCAATTTAGGTGCAGCTCAAAAGACATCACCAGTGATGTCATTTTGGACCTCTTTGATTACAAAGGAGAGCAACCAACCAACTAATTTTTAAGTTCTTTTTTGTCTCTAAGAAGGTAAAATAACATTCAGATTTTGAGTATACACATCAACTTCAAATCTATATGAGATTTTCATAAAGACTAAGTATTTCAATCTTTTAAAAATGTATCTTTATTTTATAAAAAAAACCTCTTACTTTCTGTCTTAGGATTGATACTAAGTATGAGTTCAAACGCAAAAGGGCATTAAGGGCTAGGCAATGAGGGTTAAGTGATTTGTCTAGGGTCACATAGCTAAAAAGTATCTTAGATCAGATTTGAACCATCTAGAGGCCTAACTCTCTATTGACCCACCTAGCTGTCCCCTATTTCATACTTTTAATAGAATTATAAGCAGGAGGTAAATAAATTGTCTAATCGTAAATTAACACTTAAATTAACACTTGTCATTTTTATCTGTTTATTCTAACATGTTTTGGGGACTCTGTCATATCACTCTATATTGCCTTCATGGTTTCTAATAAATAGGGAGAAAAAATAATTCACATAGTTACACTTGTCTACTTCCTCAGAGCAATCAATCAAGTGACAAATATCTACTATGTAACTGACATTGTGCTAGATTCTATGTATACAAAGACCAAAATGAAATGATCCTGCCCTTCGGGAGCTTTGCCTTGCGTTTTCTCATGGGAATGTGCTGGAAGGTCATCAATTCTGAGCTTAACCATAGCTTCATTATTTACAGGACAGCTGTTTTAACATTCCTACCTGGTCTACTGGCCCTTGCCAACCAAGTCTAATTCCAAAGGAATAGGGATCCACTTTTTAGCTCCCTTTACTCATAACCTCAGAGGCATTTGTTTACCCTTGTTGTCCCAACTTGAAAAAATTTCCCAACATTTATCCTCCACATTGTAGCACACATTCTACATTTATAGCACCTATCTCACAGGTTTTTTGTGAGGATCAATGAAATATTTCTAAAAAGCACTTAGCACAGTGACTGGCACATAGTATTATTATATAATGGTTAGCTATTATTATCATAGTGACATCATTGACATGTAATTTTACATAGTGAACCTTCTACTTGTATTAGAATTACTTTTAAAGATGAGCACTCTGAACAAGAATCAATGAAGCATGGTAACATCTACAAATAGAGAATACTTTAAAAAATCACTAGTGGACCAAGAATAATATTACACAAAATCACAAAGATTTGAAGCCTACAAGAATCTATAAATTAGAAATTATTTTTACTGAATATTAAATTGCAGCAATCCATTTATACCTAAAGAGTTAAATCAGAAAATGTTCCACACCTGCCCCTAACATGTCAAAGTTACTTTCTTCTATATACCATAGTTGGATATTCAAAAGATAGCAAATCAAGTGAATTGGGAATATATTTAATTGAAATGAGATGAAGAACAAGCAAGACATATTATTCTCATTAAACACCTAAACCAATTCCTAGCCATAAAAATTCCATTTTGAGATTGTTTTAAAGGAAAATAAATTAAATGTTTTGCATTTAAACTACTTAAAAGGAAAATATACTTAACTGTGTAAGTGACTGAAGAAGAAGAGCATAAATCACTTTAAAAAAACATACACAACAAAAAACCTCTGGAACATTGTAAATTGGCACAGCTGGGTAGGACCATAAAAAAGAAAGACCTGGAAGTGACCATTAGTAGATACTTGACAGGTAGAAAACAGAAACATATGATTTTGCTTAATGACAATTGCCTCTGAGTTTATTGTCACTTGGCCTCATGAGGCTCTCCAAAATGTGTTAATGTAACTGTTGCAGGTGTACATTCAACTCAGTAATCACATAAAGATTATGGCTGTCTGTAGTCCAAGTTATAAAGCAGAAATGGACATCTGCTTCTTGGCTAAAATTTTGTAGCTCTTCCATTTTATAGTCTTGAAACATCTGATTTGAACAGATATAGAATTTTGATACCTATTTCTTTCACTAATAAACAAAGCAAGAGTAAAAAAAAATAATATTAATTTGTCCTCAGTCGAAAACGTGTATAGTTTAAGGTAGAAATTGACTGGTAGGATTAGAAGTTCCTGGAGGGCTAGAACCAACTATTTCATTTTTATCTGTCTGTCTAGCACACAGTAGGCACTTAATAAATGTCCATTGATTTACTGATTGATTGGGGAAAGTCTGAACCTACTGTTGTAGAAAAGCAATTAATAGAACATAGTGCATTTAGCTTCCTGGAGTTACAATACAATGTTAAATTAAATAATGTAGTTATATTTTGGTTTAGTAATTGGTGAAGTGATAATACACTTGGATTTTGTAAATTATTGTGTCATTTAATCATAATATATTCACGAGATTATTTTAAATTGAATGATATTGGGTTAGGCAACTTTCTATGGAATGTGTTATACTAGATAGGGCATTGGACAAGGAATCGGGATGACCTAGGTTCAAATCTCAAACCAGGGTTTTTAATTTTTTTAAATAAATTGAAATTTAATTTTGTATTTTTAAAATAAATTAAATAAACCCATAAATAAATAAATATTTTGGATGAGTTTTTAAAAATGTTACTATTTACATGATACTGAGAAAGTCACTAGCTCTCTCTAGGACTTCATTTCCTCATCTGTAAAATGAGGAAATACTCCTTATATAAAAGGTTCCTTATACCTCTAAATCTATGAACCTTTAATAGATACATTTTTAATGTGCCAGAGAGATCTCATAATTCTCCTATTGAAACCTCTGATCTCTTTACCATTTGGTATTAGTATCAACCTAACTTAAGTCTTTTACACTGTAAGCTCAGTAGACATAGAAAATTATCAAACTTCAACTTCTTCCTGACATAATGAGCAAAATGTGATGTCTTCTCAGTTTCCTTTACTGGTTATCAAGCCCTTCTATCTTTTCAATTTTCATCATAGATCATGCTTTGTAAATATTTATACACCCTTCAGGTTCTTATTCCCCTCTTTAAAATGTCACTCTCTTTCTTGAAGTGTGATACTTAACATTGGCAAAATTGGATGAAGAGTTGAATATGGGCAATAGCTTTGAGTTTTGAGACTATGGGCTGGAACGGTAAGGGTATTCTAAGAATCCAATACCATTCAAAACACCTAAAACACAGCTGGATATAATTCTTCTGAGGTATTGAGCACTTTGGAAGAAAAATGTGAATCTAACATATATCCCACAATATAATCTGACAATTTTTTTTAACATTCTGTATGAAGTTGCATCTCTAGTCTTCCAAGCAAAATATAGTATAGATTTGTTGGAATGTGACCTCACTCTTTGAAATACCGACAATTCCTACCAGCCTAGCGTGAACTGCTACAACTGTAACCATGATCTTTAGGCCATAATTCTAGTCCTTAAAAAGAAAAAAAAAAGAGATAGCTAGACCAACATGGACCTGTGGGTAGCTATTTATTTCTTTTCCCTCAACTTATTTTTTTTTCCTGTTATATTTCTTTTTATTTTAAAAATATGGAGCATAATATAATGTATACCATAATAATATAACACATGTTATTTGTTGTAAATATATAATCAATTTGCTTATTGAGAGGTAGTATTTCTGAATTTTTTTAAACCCTTCCCTTTTTCCCTAGAATTAATACTGTGTATTGATTCCAAGACAGAAGACCAGAGAGGGCAATGCGGATTAGTGACTTCCCTCAACTAATTCTTGCATGGAGTAAACTCTTTTATTTTTTTTAACCTTTTCATTATCTATTTATTTGTTCATTTATTTATTTATTTATTTTGTTTGTTTATTTATTTAATCCTTTTATTTTTTTTAACCCTTACAATATTATCGATCCAAAGGCAGAAGGATGGTAAGGATTGGACAATTGGGTTTATATGACTTGCCCAGAATCACATAGCTAGGAAGCATGGGAGGCTGGATTTGAACCTAGTTCCTCCCAATTCCAGGCCTGGCTCTCTATTCACTGAACTACCTAGCTGCCTTGAGTAGACTCTTAGTAAAAAGTTTTCTAACAAGTTTTCAACCAATCATTTTATTTTTGAAGTAGGCCACATACTAATAGTTTGTCAAAATGTATGAGATGTAGTAAAAATTTCAGTTAACACATGCTACCTGTTCCCCTCTACTAAATCAATTGCTTTATTAAAGGAGAAGGTTGCCTGGTTTGCCTTGCTTCTAACAAACTAGTATCAATTGTCATTTAAAACCCTCAGATCTTTCTGGTAGAAACTAGACTTAAAATAATGGCTATAGAATATTTCCATGAGAGAAAATTTTTATAAGTGATTGCAATTACTATGAACTTTATTTCCTTTTTAAAGGCAGAAATATTGTTTTATAAGAAACTTGTTCTTTATCAAATCCTCATTTATTTTAAATTCATTTTGGCATAATTAAAGCATACATAAAGTATGTATATGAATAGTATAATTCATATAAATTCATTTCAGACCTCATTATGCAAAATTTTACTTCATTTCAAAAATATTATTAATGTGAAACAAACATGATAAAGATGAAAATAAAGAAAATGAGAATATTTTAAAAGATTTTGGTTAGTCTCTTTTCAATGGTTTGAAAACTAGGTAACAATTATATGTTGATTTCGTTTTATTTTTTAAACAGTGTATATGTGTGTGTATTTGTATATATACACACAGTGTATAATCTGATATAATCAAACAGGTCTATTGAGATTTTTATAAGTGACCATTGCCAGGAATGGGACAGGTGGGGTAGTCTACCAGTTAATAGATCTTTTGATGTACAGAGGAAGGAAAGAAAAAAAAAAACACAAAAAACCCAGTAAGCTTTAGTGAACATTAAGGTCAATCAACATCCAGCATTTATTAAGTAGCTATTATGTACCATAAAGAGAAAGGCAAAAAAATAATCCCTGCTTGCAATGAGATCACAGTTTAATGGGAGAGAGACAACATGCAAACACAACTCTACATAAACAAGAAATATAAAGGATAATTTAGGGATGTTTTCAGAGGAGAGGCTCTAAGATTAAAGATGATTAGGCAGGGGCAGAAAGGTGGCTTAGTGAATTGAAAGCCAGGTCTTAAGATGGCAGATCTTGGTTCAAATTTGACCTAAGACACTTCCTACATGTGTGACTCTGGGCAAGTCACTTAATCCTAAATGCCTAGCTTTTACTTCTCTTCCGCCTTGAAACCAATACATATTGATTCTAAGACGGAAGATAAGAGTTTAAAAAACAGATGATTAGAAATCTTGTTGAAGATTTCACTTGTGCTGAGACTCCGAATGAGCCAGAGAAGCTAAGAAAAGAAGTAGGGCATTCCAGGTATGGCGGACAGCTAGAATGTCCTGTAAGAGCAACAGGAAGATAGCCGATATCACTAGATTGGAGTAAAGAGTAAAAAGATTTTGTAGACATGTCCCTGACCTATGCTCTGGTTTCTGCTACCAGCATGATATTCCTGTTGTTGAGGGAACTTCAAAAATTTGGTAAATTTTTATATTTGACTTGGAACCATTTTTAAAAGATAAAAGGCATTATTCTTAAATATTAATAAATGTAAATTAATTAATAATTATAGAGTATGTTTTATAACATTAAATATTAAAATAAAACAAATTATTAAAATAAATAAATTAAATTTTAAGATGTTAAATTAAATTAATAAAATAGATCAAAATAAAATTAAAATGATAAATAATAAAATTAAAATAATAAAAATAAAGGTGAATAAAATCTATTATTTTCTCTCTTTTCATTTCATCTAGAAGCATGATCATTAAACTAAGATATGAAAATTAATTTCGTCATCCCATATGGAAATTATCCAATGATATAGCATATATCCTGAAGGAATAATTATTTAACCATTTCAGGGTCACTGTCTAATCATCAGATTCTGATAAAGATCCGTGACCTGTATCTCTGAAAAATGCCAATTAAGTGACCATGTTAATGAATAAAAACCCACCTTGCCAAGCTGAACTTTGGCCAGCAGTGTCAATAGCGCTGCTTTTGTAAATTTCCTACTTTAATGTGTGCCCTCTTAAACCCAGAGGAACTTGACAACCATCACTTGTCTAAGGCTTTTGGGGGCCACAAGGTTTTATGGGAAAAATCACTGGACTGAGTCAGAAATCCTCAATTCTAATCTCACCTCTAATCACTGACTAGCTGAGTCAATCACTTTGGCCCTCATTTCCCATCCGTAAAATGAGGAGATTAGAGCAGACCATCTCTCAAATTCCCTTTTAGCTACCATACTTATCTTATTAGATAACAAGGTCATTTTTAGACCACCATTCCATTTTTTCAATAGCTGAAAAAAGGGGAAACAAATTGAATCACAAGTCTAAAAGAAAACAGTGAATAAAATTACATATAAGTATGTATATATACATATATATTTTTTTAATTTAAAAAAAATTTTTTTAAAGCTCAGCAGTATTTGCAAGACATAATCAATTCCAGTTTGGGACTTAAGGGAATGTCTGTGCAACCTTCTAAAATGGGAATTAGGTTCCAACTAGGTGATTTATATTAAATTCCAAACCGAGGACTCCTAAATCAACATTCTAACAGGGCCTGCTGGTGAAAGTGCAGGGCCAGCATTTCTTGCCCTGGCTGAAAGCAAACTGAAAGCTGTGACTGAAGGATTGCTACAAGGCCATGCACTGCCAAGGCCTCAATGTAAACACAGGTGTTGTGGGAAGGAGCGCAACCAGCAAAGCAACTGAAGGAACACAGGCAGTCATGCTGGGGAACCAAAATGCTCAAATCCCCTCCTTAACCCCCACAAAAAAAAAAAATCCAAAAATTAACATTTGGATTTCCTCATCTCTAGACTCTTGATGCAGTTGTTGGTTCATTGGTGAAGTACCCTGTCGCTGTTTTTACAATTGACATGTATAATAAGGGTTGCTTTTTTTCTTTTGGGGAGAGGGGGTTTATTTTATTTTTAAACATTCATTTAAAAAATTTTCCACTTCCAAATTCTTTCCTTCCCTTTAACCCTTCCCCCACCCACGGAGAAGGCAAGCAATATGATACTTATATAGTATGGTTTTAAAGCATTTTTTCTTCCTACATTTCCCTGTAGTTCAGAGTAGTCTGAGCTTCTTACCACCTCATTTATTGGCACTTAGAAAAGTTTTTTTTTTCATGTAGTTATTACCACCAGACAATCCTTTTTCTGTCTAATTTTATTAAAAAGTATTATTGCTGTTTTAAGGTGGTACATACCAGAGGATAGCTAGGTGACTCAGTAGATTGAGAGCCAGGCTTAGAGACAGGAGGTTCTAGATTCAAATATGGGTAAGTCACTTAGCCCCCATTGCCCAGCCCTTGCCATTCTTCTGCCTTAGAACCAACATACAGTATTGATTCTAAGACAGAAGGTGAGGGTTTAAAAAATTGGTATACATGTATATTGGGCAGAAATACAATTCAAATTTTACAAAATGGGTATAGATGAAATTATTTTTCTCAAAGCTTCTATATAAGTACTCACTATATGCCAGGTATTGTCCTACAAACTGTGAATATGGAGTTGGAAATGAAATAGTGCCTGCCCTCAAAGAGCTTGCCTTCTAAAAAAAGGGATTATGGAGGAAGCTGGGTAGCTCAGTGGAGAGAGCCAGGCCTAGAGAAGGGAGGTCCTAGGTTCAAATCTGGTCTCAGACACTTCCCAGCTGTGTGTCCCTGGGCAAGTCAGTTGACCCCCATTGCCTAGCCCTTACCAATCTTCTGCCTTGGAGCCAATACACAATATTGATTCCAAGATGGAAGGTAAGGGTTTAAAATAAATAAAAAAATTTTTAAAAGAGATTATGATTATAGATTTTGAACTTAAATGCAGTTATTAAAATTTCAAACAGTTAAAGTATAAAACTTAACTGAAATAACAAAATAAATATAAGTGCATTATATACTTTGACATCATAATATTTGTAGAAAAAAGTATTCTGGATTAGTACTGTATTATCTGCTTTCACTGTTTCAAGTCCTACAAATTTCCCTTAAAAAGATGTTCTCTATAAGATGAAAGACAATTCTTGAAATCCATTAAATTCTTGTAAAAGAAATTCTGTGTTTTGTATTATCATCCCCAAGCCATAAAACATTTTACTGATTTCCAAAGTTAACTGTGGCCATAAGGTTAGGTATTTCTAAACTCATCACCCAATTTGAAAGTTAGGGGGAACCCAAGTGCTCCTATAGGCTAAATTCCTTGTTTTATGGATGAAGACACAGACTCTGACAGCTTGAAGTGACTTCCCCAGATTTAGACAGCAATTTAATATCAGGGCCTATATCGGAATCCAGCCCTTCCAATTCCCAGTCCAGGGCTCAGAGGTTTTACTGTGTGACTCTGCTTCAACCAGAATTGATTTCTACTAAATGTCATCAAATGAGGCTGCAATATATTTGGACCCAGAAATCAAGGGACTCATTGCTTTTTTGTCCTAATTATTACGAAACACCTTTCTCCCCTAGACCCTATTTGTCTTAAACATTATATAACACTACCATTTGAGGTAGATAAAAAGTCAAGATGTTTTTCTGGGCAACCAAAAAGCTAATTTTGTTGTAAACAGCACTGTTTTAATGGCAAAGAAGTTTGACTTGGCAAACCATTTGTTTAAGTGTGCTTTGGATTCCAGTATACACAGATGCATCAATAAAGGGATAGAGAAGGGGGAGTAGGACTGTCAGGACTTGGGGCTACTGGAAAAGAGGCAGATGGACAAAGCCAATACAGAAAGAGACAGGGCATATGGGCATAGGACAAAGAAAAGGGCCTCATCATTAGGGACAGGGTCTTCTTGGGATTCCCAGAATTCTTCAGATTATGTTTCTTTGCTGAAACAAATATTTTTGTTGTCTTCCTCTTTTCTCCTAAAGCTGTCATTTCTACTCTTCCTGACTAAACCAACAATTCTTCTTACAGATATAGACAACACTAAAGGGGTTTATTGGCTGGGTATTTTTCTTGCTAAACGTTTCCCCAACCTCCTTAGTCCTCTAAGTCTTCCTTGAATTATGAATATGGACTAGCCATACAATAAAGAGGAAAAGCTAGATTTAGATTTTGAACTCTGGATTCTTTCTCACTACATATACACGTAGTCAACCAGCGAATTAAGTGATAATTCCATCCCATACACTCTATTTCTTCTGCAATCATCATAGCATTTATATAGTGCCTACTATATGTCAGGCATGCTACTAAGCACTTTACAATTTTTTACTCATTTAATCATCAAAACAGTCCTTTCAAGGTAAGAGAAACTGAGGGGGGAAAAATAACTTGCCCAGGTCAAACAGCTAATAAATGACTGAGACTGGATTTGAATCCTAGTCTTCCCTACAACAGGCTCAGTACTTTATCCAAAGCATAGTGTATTAAGACGATTAAATACAGGAACAAAGAAGGGATTATTAGCTGAGATTATTTGGGTGAAGATAGAAGCAGGGATAAAAGAGAAGAGATTTTCACATACTACAGATCACCTGAACAGAAAGATGAGAGATGAAGAATTTGGAAAACAGCTGAGAGACCAAACATAGGGAAATATAATAATTGTGAGTGTGGGGAGAGACACGAAGGAAGGACTTCAATTATCCAGTCATCTGCTGAAACTCTCTTTGCTAAAAGCAGAGCAACTAATAATTCCTCTTTTTTTTCCAGTGGTAAATTCATCATTGCAAAGGTTAAGGAACAAAGGAACATTCTATTCTGGATCTCATTCTAACTAATTGGAAGTAACCAGTTGCTGAGATGGACATGATGGAAACTTTTGGGGCACAGTGACCACTCCATCTTAGAGTTTGCAATAAAGGAAAGAGAAGATGGGCCTGCTATGACATGTACCATAGATTTTGGAAAACTGTTTAGTGTTTAGAGGAAAGATGGAAGAATGTGATTTGTTTGAGGAGACTGAAATGAAAGCACAGAAAACTGACCAACCAACTTAAGATTTTAAAAATATAGAATATGAAGAAGATGAAAAGAAGTCAGATCAAAGAAAAGAAGAGTGTATCAAAATTCTATAAAATTTGGTGTCATGAATGTTACCCCTCAGAATGAGCTTAGGTTGGTGAGAGAAAAACTAAAGGAAAACAGAAAAAGATTTTTTTGAATTTAATTTAATATTTTTGCTATGCTGGAAGAAAAAATGCTTAGGGCAGAAGGGATAACTGTTAATACATAGAAGTCACATTTGTTTGATTGTTATTTTTTCTTTTTTTCTCTGCCAAAGACAATTGCCCTTTCCCTGGATATATTTTAGGAGATCAGAAAAGAGCAATGAATTACCTTGAATGTATTCAAGTCACCTGGCCTGGATAAACTACATCAGGTTATGAAAGAACTGATAGATGGAATGGATGATTCTATGTCAGTAATCTTTGAAAAAAATCATGCCTTTTGTCATGTGCCTTTGCTACAGGGGAGATGGAGTAACCTTTGTAGAATTGGCCAAGGATCTTCCTTGGACTTTATGTCTTTCAACCAAGATGGTCTCATTCTGAGATGTGGCTTCAATTTGTTGTTGTTACTGCTGTTGAGTTTTTTTCAGTTCTTTTCAAATATTCATGGCCCCATTTGGGATTTACTGGAGTGGTTTTCCATTTCTTTCTTTAGCTCATTTTACAGATGTGAAAACTAAAACAAAAAGGACCATAAAGCTAATAAGTGTCTGAGGCTAGATTTGAACTAAGGTCTTCCAGACTCCAAACCTGGCACTCTATCCACTTCCCCATCTGCCCTGAGACCTCAATACATTACACCAATGACTTGGGCAGTTCGCAAAAGACATAAGCTTCAGGAAGGAACTTTAGAGGCCACCTAGTCCATTCCTCTCCCTCTCTTACACATTACTCCCCTCCACACACTGTGTGGTCTAGGCATATGGGCAACTTGCTTTCCTTCCACATAACACTCCATCTTCCATATTGACTACTTTGTACTAGTGGTTTCCATGATTCCATGTTACTTTCCTTCTTCATTTCTGACTTTTTTTTTATTCCCTGTTTTCCTTCAATACTAAATCAAATTAATAAACATGTATTATGTGTCTACTATGTGCCAGGCACTGGGCTAAGCACTGGGGTTGCAAAAATAGGCAAAAGATAATCTCTGCCTTCAAAGAGTTTATAACTTGATAGATACTGGGTTCAAGAACTGCCTTCTGCAGGAGGTCTTTCCTGGTTCCTTTATCCCCATTGGTATCTTCTTCTATAGAATACATCATTATAGGATGTGTAAGATATATAACAGGATATATAAGATATATAATAGGATATATATGCATACATACACACACACACACACACACACACACACACACACACACACACACTTGTGAATTGAGTCTCTGGCCAGGGTTACCATTTTTTCAGGGAGTCCCACTTACAGTCATTTCATTCCCAACTCACTCATCACCCAGATTGTTTCACCTCCTTAGCCTTGCACCCAAGAAAGTAGTCCCCATTTTCCAGTTTCCTTTTATGTGCTATCTTCTTCCATTAAAATGCAGGTTAATTGAGAGTATATAGGGATTATCTTCTATTTGTATCCCCAATTTTTACCACAGAGCTTGGCATATAGTAAGTACTTAGATCAGTTGATAGTTGAGAGAAAGAGAAACAGAAAAACAGATTTTAAGAGCACTGATTAAGTACTTCCTTCTACATTGTATATATGTACTTATTCTTTTCTCTGTTTGAATTTAAGCTTCTTGAGGACAAGAATAGTTACATTTTTCCCTTTGTATCCCCAGGATTTGACATAATTTTTGCACATAGTAGAAGATTAATAATTTCTTGTTGCTTGCTTGCTTGATAGCTTTGGTCTGGACTTGGAACTCTTCTGCTCAATAATCTTCAATGTTTTCCCTTTGCCTACTATGTAAAATTCAGAGTCCTTTTCCTGACATTTGAGATCAGACATAATGAGACCAGACAAGGGTGCTTTTCAGACAAGGGTGATTGTATCTCTTCCTCTATACACTCTAAATTATAACCAAACTAGTCCATATTTCATTCTATTTCCCTCTCCCAAAAATTCTACAAACAAATAAAAACCAGTTTGTACTCTTCCTTTTGCCTTCAGTTCTTTCCTCCTCTTCCTTATTTGTTGAATTCTTGCCCATTCTTCAAAACTCAGCTCAAATGCTTCTATCTCCGTGAAGACTTCTCTGATCCCCTCATCAATAACCACCTTCTCTTGTACCTTTTCTCATAATACTTAAGTTTTGAAGCTCTCTAATGCACTTATTATATATTTTACTTTGTAGTTATCTATGATTTATCTTCTCCTCTTAGTAAATTCCATGAGGTCAAGAGGTATGTTTTACTTAAAATCACTGTCTTCCCCAGCCCCTAATCCTATATGTATCTTATGAATTTTTATTGAGTGAATGAATGAATAAATGAATAGAATCCAACTACAATAAGCTTTCAACCCCTTAAAAGGATGGATGATAAATTTTAATAGGTTTTAATAGTGTTTGAGGTTTATAAAGTGCTGTATAAATATTATCTCATTTTATCCTCACAAGAACTCTATGAGGTAGATAATACAATTATGCCTGTTTTATAGATGAGGGAATTGAGGCTGAGGGTCAAGCGACTTGTCCAGACTCAAGCAGTAAGTATTTGGGGTGGTGTTTGAACTCAGGTCTTCCCGAGTCCAAATCTAGCACTCTAATCCACTGGGTCACCTTGGTACCTACCAGCCATAGTACTATCATTTGGTAAATACTTATTAATTCTTAAGGAGAGAATATTGAAGTTCATGTAACTTAATATACATGGTTTATTTGCTTTATTTTCTGTTCATTTTTCCATTGTGAGAATTATCCAAGAAAATAGCATTTTACAAGAAGATGACATTCAAAGTCTATTCAAAACCTATCAGTCCTAAATATGAAAGTCATCAGGTGATTAAAAAAAACTTTAAAAATGAGTGTCTTTCAATTTTTCAACATTAAAACTTCTTTTTCCATTTTACTTATTTACAGATGGAGTATATCAGCCAGAACCAAGAACTTCAAAGGTTCAAAAAATAAACTGCAAACTAGCAAACTTTTAGTTTTTGCTTTACTTCCTTTATTTTTCTAACCTTTCATTTTGAAACACACTCTTCTTGCATTTTCCATTTTCAGATAAAGTTGGTAGGACTGAAATAATTTATTTTTAAAAATTATAAAAATGTTGTTAAACCACTCAAGGTTGGACTTAATGACATACAAACTGTGAAGTTCCAAATTTTACAGCCTTTCCATCCTGCCATAATATTTTAACATCTCCTAGTCTGTTTCATATTAAAAGCTAAGTGGTTGATTATTACTGACTGGTAGAAAAAACAAGGATGCTGTGGGCAAAACAGAATAGATTTATGTCCTTATATTCTCCTGCTAATAAATTTTCTACCCTGTCAGTTAAAGTAAAATCGACAGCTTTTATTTTCTCTTCAGGGATGGAAAAAGCCTGGGTTGTGGAGGAGTTGAAACTCCTTCTTTGGAAATGTTCAAATTTCAGGTTTTCAACTATCATTGCATGAACTCTACCTAGATTAGAGGTTTTATTTCACCCTTTTTTTCAGACCTGTGATTTCATGCATATGTGGAATTCCTCATGAACAAATAAATCTCTGTCCCTTCTTTAGGATAAGTGACTTGTTCAGGGTCACTTAAAAAAAGAAACTGCATGTCTTTCATACTATATCCACTACTCGAGCTGCCTTTCTTGTCACAGTGAGGATTTAAAAAAAAAAAAAGGTCACTTCCACAGTGTCCAAGTGTCATTCACATTATTTAATTAATTGATTGATTCACAAAAGTCCTTTCAGGCTCTTATTGGTTCTATCTTCTGATGAGAATCAATTCAAGTCAAATCAAGATGCATTTACTAAGGACCCAGTCAAGTCAGACCCTACAAAACATTTAGAAAGGATCTACCATGTGCCAGGCACCATACTAAGTTCTAGGCATAGGAAAGGCAAAAGATGGTTCCTGTCCTCAAGGAGCTCACAATCTTACAGAAGATGACATGAAAAGAAGCCAAGAAGTTTAATCTCCAAAGGGAGTAGAGATATAGGATAAAAATCAGGGAAGAATGATCTCAAGTGAGATTTTTTGAGAATAGGGGTGACAGGGGCATGTTTATACATAAAAGGGAATGTCTGAAGATTAGTGAGAGTGAGGATAATTGAAGGAGCCATCTGCTGGAGAGATGATTGAAGGAAACTGGATCATTCATATGTATAAGAGTTTAGGGTCACAGCCTAAGGAAGGAAGTTAAAGTGAGAGAAAGTGATGTGAAATAAGAAGGGAAGAAGGAAGAGCTCTCAACAAATAGCTTTCTTTTTTTCAGTGAAATAGAAAATCCAGGAATATGTATGAGTAGACAGAAAAAAGTTGATCCCTTTAGCTTAGCATTGCCTCCACGACTGTTTATCACCCATTCATCCCCATGGAAGAAAGGAAGAGATAATAGTATCAAAAACTTGGGGCTCCCAAACTCTAGAATTGGTTGATAATTACTGAGTCATTGCATCCCTTGCCATTTAGGCTTCAAAAATTAAAATGAGGAGGCAGAGGAAGATCTTTTCAGGAACTTAAAAAGCATGATTAATAAGGACCCCAACCCAGGAATAATAAAGTTTATTTTAGGGATCAAACTTAGGAAGTTAGCTAACCCAGAGCACCTTGCTCTTTTAAAAAACCAAACAAATGTGTTTGTACCTTGAGCTGAAAATATGTTGGAGATGAGAAACCTAGACCAGGCTGAAGGAAACGCCTTTGAAGGAAATACAGTTGCTCATCTAAAAAAAAAGTCTCCCGTCTTGAACCAAGAGAACATGTAAACATTTCTCATGACATTCTTTCTCATCAGGAAATTAAGGGTTTGGGCTTGATCTAGAAACTAGAATGAGAGTGGATGTGCACAGTCATGTTACCTGTGGATCTATGTCTGGAAATATCCAGTAAAGGCTTATGCAGTGAATATAATGTGCCCAGGGAAGAACAGAGAAATATGAAAAAATTAGAATCCTTGCAGTGGAAGGATGAGTGTCCCTCCAAGCATGGTCCCTAGCCTTACCTGTTCTCTACATGTATTCCTTTCCATATATGTTCCCTACATGGGGATATTCTTCTTACTGATGGCATGTGTGTTTGTGGGAGAATGTGTGCCACATTTATTAGGAAAAATGCTTTATTGATGCCTTTTTATTATATTACTTCATTAAAGAGACTTCCTCTGAAGTGGTTTTGTTCCCTCAGTGACTATTTATTACAGATAAACACAATGGCGGCAGGTCACAAGACATGATTTTAGAAGAAGAATTGATGGCACAATAGATATAAAAATAGATAGAGAAGTGCACCTGGATTCAGGGAGACTTACCTGGCCTCAGACACTTATTAGCTGTGTGGCCCTAGACAAGTTGCTTTACCTCCATTTGCTTTGTTGTCCTCAAACTATTGAATGGGGACTTTAATAGCATCAATTTAAAAGGGTGGTTGTGAAGATCAAATTAGAAAACATTTATAAAGTAGATGCTTAATAAATGTTAATTACCTTCCCCCTTTTAGTAGAGAGAAATTGGGGCACTCTGGACACATCATTCTTTATCCAAGCCTGGCCAAGCCTGAGCCTATCCCAAGCCTGTGACCTCAAGAGTGAGCCAGGGAAAGTGACTTTGGGGCAATTAGGTCCTCCTAATTAGGACCTCCATGGATCCTCCATGGAATTCCTTGTTGGAGCCAAACAGCTTCCCCAAGTCCTTGGCTGATTGCCAGTTCTAGGGGGAATAGCCTGGGAAAGTTCTGGGGAGGTTCAGGGCAGCTCTCTCTGGCTGAGTCAGTGCCCAGCTGTTCCAGACCAGCTCTAGTCTCAGCAACTAGAGAAAGTAATCTCAGGGCATTCCAGATGGGGTCTAGCATGGCACCATTAGCCAGAGTGAAGGAGATTAAAGGAGAGGGGCCCTGAGCAGAATTCAGTGTAAACAACTCCTGAAGCCTATGGTGGGCTGAGCTTTGGAGTTGAAGTGGGAGGGTAAGGAAGGAAAAAAAATACCAGGAGAATCTACAGGAAGGGGAGGTCTCAGAGATAGAGCCCAGTCTCAACAACTCCACTTTTAAGGAGCAATTTAAACTGGTACACAGTTTTCAGGGCAAGGCAAGTCTTGTCCATACCATTCAAGTTGAGGGTTTGACCCAAGACCTAGAAAACTACATAATATAATTGCTAAGACAACTAGGTTGTATAGTGGATAGAACCCTACACCTGAAAAAAGTTCAAATCTGGCCCCAACACTTGCTTTGTGACACTGGACAAGTCATTTGAATTTAGTTTCCTCAACCATTAAATGAAGATAATAATAGCAAACTATTGTGTGGTTGTGATGATCAAAAGAAATAATATTTGTAAAGTATGCCTAGCATATAATAGATACTTAATGAATTCTTCCTTCTTTTTCTCCCCCTTTTCTCCCTTCCTTCCTTCCTTTGTCCCTTCCTTCGTTCCTCTGTTCCTTCCTTCCTTCCTTCCTCCTTCTTTCTTTTTAGTCATATATACCAGTAATGGCAAGCCTTTTAGAGATAGAGTGCTGTGCCCCTCCCCCCAAATACCAGGCACACTATGCCTTGCCCCTTAACCCACACAGGGTAGGGAAAAAGTGCTCCCATTGGGCTGCTGGGCCCAGAAGTAGGTGAAATGAGGAATGTCCTAAGCATGTGTAGAGAGGGGGAGGGGAGTGGCCCACCTTACCCCCATGCACTCCCTCTGTGTTGAAAGCTATCCAACATCTACAGATAATCTGATAAGGACAGCTTAGTTGATAAGAAAGAAATGGACAAAGAAGATCTTTCAGCTCTTCTCTGGAAGCATGGAGTTTATTATATATATTTCACGACTCATTTCACACAAAAGAACCCCCAGAACTTCACAGTTGCACAGAAATTACAAAATATGTCATATAAAAACACAAAAAATCTCATTGACTTCAAAATAAACAAGGCCAAGGCTGAATTTTGGCTGGCCCATTATCAGTAAACTAAGTATGGGATACTTTTCTCAGGGACAAATAGCCCCACTGGAGAAGGTTTTGTCTACATTTGACCTTGAGTGTCTAAAACCAAGCAATTATATTTCTGACCAAAGGAAAGGATGTTAACCACTTGACTGCTGCTTTGCTAGGAACTTAAAAGTTTTCCAATAAGGCTATAATGTTTTTCAATGAGAAAAGGTATGGATCATAAGAAGGGGCCAAAAGAGGAGTCTCAGATTTTTATCTATTTGAAGCTGTTTCTCTTATTGGCCTCCCACACCTTTGGGCTGCTGGGCAGAGGAGCAAGGATGTGGAAAAATATCATCAGGCATAATGGAGAGGGGGAGGGGAGCAGCTCTGCCCAAGTTCCTCTCCCTTTCTAGTAAATAAAGGGGGAAGGACGGCGGGGAAGAGATCTGGCAAGAAAATAACAGGATCTGGCAGCCTCCACACTAAAAGATCACAAAGCTTGGAATATGATATTCAGAAAGGCAAGAGAACTGGGTCTACAACCATGGATTACCTACCCATCAAAACTAACTATATACTTCCAAGGGAAAGTTTGGGCATTCAACAAGATAGAAGATGTCCAAGTATTTGCACAGAAAAGACCAGGACTAAATGGAAAGTTTGATATCCAACCACAAAAATCAAGAGAAACATAAAAAGGTAAATAAGAAACAGAAGGGAAAGAAAGAAAACTCTTATTTTTAAAATTTGCCTCGTTGAGGGCTTCAATAAGATCTAATTATTAGTATTCCTATGTGGAGAAATGTTATGTATAATTCTCGGTAGTGAACTTTATTTACTATTATAGTAATTGGAGGAATTATAAATAGGGAGAGGTTGGAATACTAAATGGTCTAAGATGACAAGGGGGGTGGGAAAGAGGGGGGTGAATAGTAGAGGACACCAAGAGAAACTTGAATGAATGAGAAAAATAGGATAATCTATCACACACGAAGAGGGCATGGGAAGGGGAAGAGATGAATACTATTATAAGAAGGAGAGGAAGAGAGCATTAAGAGGTAATATTTAAACCTTACTCTCAGTTTAATTAACCCTGAGAGGGAAGAGTAGCTATATTATCTACTGGGATATAAAACTCTATCTAACCCTACTGAGAAAGTCAGAAGGGATAAATCAAGGGGAGTAGGGGAGTAGGGAGGTCAAAAAAGTGAGGGGAGAAGAAGGGGAAGGGAATTCCTTAAAAATAAAAAGAGGGGAATAATAAGGGAGGGGGTAGAAATGGAAGTTAATCAAGGGAGGGGACAAGGGTTACTGGCTTAAAGCAAACCACTGGTTTAAAAGGAAATAGTATAAGAAGAAGGGGTAGAACTAGGAGAGGAAACCAAAATGTTGAATACACAACTGATAATTATAACTATGAATGTGAATGGTATGAACTTGCCCATAAAACGGAAGTAAATAGTAGAGTGAATTAGAAACCAAAATCCTACCATATGTTGTCTACAAGAAACACATATGAGGTGGGTGGACATACACAAGTTTAAGGTCAAGGGATTGAGCAAAATCTTTTGGGCGTCAAATGAGAAAAAGAAGGCAGGAGTGGCAATTATGATTTCTGACAAAGCCAAAGTAAAAATAGATATGATTAAAAAAGAGAGGGAAGGTCATTACATCCTGATTAAAGGCAGTATAAACAATGAGGAAATAACACTGCTCAATATGTATGCACCAAGTGACATAGCATCCAAATTCATAAAGGGGAAACTGGCAGAGCTCAAGAAGGAAATAGTAAAAACATACTAGTGGGGGATCTAAATATTACTCTTTCAAATCTAGATAAATCAAACCAAAAAATAAATAAGAAAGGTGAAGAGAGGTGAATGAAGTCCTAGAAAAATTCAATTTAATAGGTATGTGGAGAAAAATAAATAGGGACAAAAAGGAATACACCTTCTTTCAGCTGCACATGGTACATTCACAAAGATTGACCATGTAATAGGGCATAGAAACATTGCAAACAAATGCAAAAGAGCAGATAAAATAAATGTAACCTTCTCAGATTATAATGCAATAAAAATAATAATTAGTAAGGGCACCTGGACAGGCAAATCAAAAACTAATTGGAAATTAAACAATATGATTCTCCAAAACCAATTAGTGAAAGAAGAAATCATAGAAACAATCAACAATTTCATTGAAGAGAATGACAATGATGAGACATCCTACCAAACTCTGTGGGATGCAACCAAGGCAGTACTCAGGGGGAAATTTATATCCTTGAGTGCATATATTAACAAATTAGGGAGGGCAGAGATTAATGAATTGAGCATGCAACTCAAAAAATTAGAAAGAGAGCAAATTAAAAATCCCCAGATGAAAACTAAATTAGAAATACTAAAAACCAAGGGAGAAATTAATAAAATCGAAAGTAAAAGAACTATTGAATTAATAAATAAGACTAGAAGCTGGTATTTTGAAAAAACAGATAAAATAGACAAAGTACTGGTCAATCTAATAAAAAAAAGGAAAGAAGAAAACGAAATTGACGGTATCAAAGATGAAAAGGGAGACCTCACCTCTAATGGAGGGGAAATTAAGGCAATCATTAAAAACTATTTTGCCCAATTATATGGCAATAAATATAGCAATCTAGGAGATATGGATAAATATTTACAAAAATACAAATTGCCTAGATTAACAGCAGAAGAAATAGAATACCTAAATAATCCCATATCAGAAAAAGAAATTGAACAAGCCATCAAATAACTCCCTAAGAAAAAATCGCCAGGGCCTGATGAATTCACAAGTGAATTCTATCAGACATTCAAAGAGCAACTAATCCCAATACTATACAAATCATTTGATATAATAAGCAAAGAAGGAGTCCTACCAAATTCCTTCTATGACACAAATATGGTACTGATTCCAAAGCCAGGTATATCAAAAACAGAGAAAGAAAACTATAGACCAATCTCCCTAATGAATATAGATGCATATATCTTAAATAGAATACAAGCACAGAGACTCCAGCAAGTAATCAAGAGAATCATCCACCATGACCAGGTGGGATTTATACCAGGAATTCAAGGATGGTTCAACATTAGGAAAACCATCCACATAATTGACAATATCAACAATCTAACAAACAAATACCACATGATTATCTCAATAGATACTGAAAAAGCCTTTGACAAAACACAGCACCCACTCCTATTGAAAACATTGAAAAGTATAGGAATAGAAGGACCTTTCCTAAAAATAATAAACAGTATATACCTAAAACCATCAACAAACATCATATGCAATGGGGATAAATTAGAAGCCTTCCCAATAAGATCAGGAGTGAAACAAGGATGCCCATTATCTCCTCTATTATTCAACATAGTACTAGAAACACTAGCAGTAGCAATTGGAGAAGAAAAAGAAATCAAAGGTATTAAAATAGGCAATGAGGAGACTAAGTTATCACTCTTTGCAGATGATATGATAGTCTACTTAAAAAAACCCTAGAGAAGCAACTAAGAAGCTTGTAGAAATAATCAACAACTTTAGCAAAGTTGCAGGATACAAAATAAATGCACATAAATCATCAGCATTTCTATATATTTCCAACACATGACAACAGCAAGAGGTAGAAAAAGAAACATCATTTAAAATCACCCTAGACAATATAAAATACTTAGGAATCTATGTACCAAAAGAAACACATGTTATATGAACACAACTACGAAACACTTTCCAAACAACTAAAACTAGATCTAAACAATTGGAAAAACATTGATTGCTCATGGGTAGAACGAGCTAACATAATAAAAATGACCATTCTACCCCAATTAATTTACCTATTTAGCACCATACTTATCAAACTACCAAAAAACTTTTTTACTGAATTAGGAAAAACTATAACAAAACTCCGCCAAGGACGGTCCCAAGCCCAGCTGAAAAAGGAGGAGGGTTGGGCGTGAGGCTAGCAACCTCACCCCGTAAAAATCTCACTTTCTATAGAAACTGCAGCCTCATTAAACCAACAAAACCAACGATCGCCTAGTCTGGAAGATTGCTCTCCAACAGAGTCCACAACGCGTGCTGGCAAAAGCAAAAGTCAGGACGTTATGAAAAAAAAAGAAAAAAAAATATGGAACCCACCAGGGAGGAGAAAAGTCGGAAGGCCAAAACAGACCTGGCAAAGATATGCCCAGTTGGTGGAAGTTGCCCAGAACAGAGTCCATTGGCATGAGATGCCCAGTTGGGGGAAGTTGCCCAGAACAGAGTCCGTTGGTGTGAGATGGTTGCGGGCCTATGCTCCTCTGGGAGTCAATAGGAATAATAATAATAATAATAATAATAATAATAATAATAATAATAATAATAACAAAGTTCATTTGGAATAACAAAAGATCAAGAATATCAAGGGAAATAATGAAAAAAATGTGAAGGAAGGGGGCCTAGCAGTACCAGATATTAAACTGTATAAAGCAGCGGTCATCAAAACAGTATGGTACTGGCTAAGAGACAGAAGGGAAGATCAGAGGAATAGACTTGGGGTAAGTGACATCAGCAAGACTGTCTATGATAAACCCAAAGAGCCCAAATTTTGGGACACGAATCCACTATATGACAAAAACTGCTGGGAAAATTGGAAAACAATATGGGAGAGATTAGGTTTAGATCAACATCTCACACCCTACACCAAGATAAATTCAGAATGCGTGAATGACTTGAATATAAAGAGGGAAACTATAAATAAGCTAAGTGAACTCAGAATAGTATACTTGTCAGATCTGTGGGAAAGGAAAGATTGTAAAACCAAGCAAGAGTTAGAGAAAATTACAAAATGTAAATGAAATGGTTTTGATTATATTAAACTTAAAAAGATTTTGAACAAACAAAAACAATGCAGCCAAAATCAGAAAGGAATCAACAAATTGGAAAAAAATATAACAAAAAACTCTGACAGTGGTCTAATTACTCAAATATACAAGGAGTTAAATCAAGTGTATAAAAAATCAAGCCATTCCCTAATTGATAAATGAGCAAGAGACATGAATAGGCAATTTTCAGATAAAGAAATCAAAAGTATTAATAAGCACATGAGAAAATGTTCTAAATCTCTAATAATTTGAGAAATGCAAATCAAAACAACTCTGAAGTATCACCTCACACCTAGCAGATTGGCTAAAATGAAAGAAGGGGAGATTAATGAATGCTGGAGTGGATGTGGCGAAATTGGGACATTGATGCATTGCTGGTGGAGTTGTGAACTGATCCAACCATTCTGGCTGGCAATTTGGAACTATGCTCAAAGGGCTATAAAAGAATGCCTGCCCTTTGATCCAGCCATACCATTGTTGGGTTTGTACCCCAAAAAGATCATTGATAAACAGACCTGTACAAAAATATTTATAGGCGTGCTTTTTTGTGGTGGCAAAAAACTGGAAAAGGAGGATATGTCCTTCAATTGGGGAATGGTTGAAAAAATTGTGGTATATGCTGGTGATGGAATACCATTGTGCTCAGAGGAATAATAAACTGGAGGAATTCCATGTGAACTGGAAAGACCTCCAGGAATTGATGCAGAGCGAAAGGAGCAGAGCCAGAAGAACATTGTACAGAGACCAATACACTGTGGTAAAATAGAAGGTAATGTACTTCTGTACTAGCAGCAATGCAATGATCCAGGACAATTCTGAGGGATTTATGGAAAAGAACGCTACCCACATTCAGAGGAAGAACAGCAGGAGTGGAAACACAGAAGAAAAGCAACTGCTTGAACACATGGGCTGAGGTAGACATGATTGGGGATTTTGATTTGAAACTACCACACCAATGCAATGATCAACAATGTGGAAAATAGGTCTTGATCAATGACACATGTTAAAACCAGGGGAAATGTGCATTGGCCAGGGGAGGGGGGAGGGTGAGGGGTAAAGGGGAAAGTAGGAGCATGAATCATGTAACCGTGTTAACTTTACTAAAAAATGAATATTAATAAATGTTTTAAAATAAAAAGTTTAAAAATTTTTTTAAAAATCAAATAAGAGCTCTGAAGGACAAAAATATGGAAGAGGAATAAATATCTTGGAATACATGGTAGAAAATTTGACACAAGTGAATTTTGCAGGAAAAAAAATGGATTGAAGCTAACAGAACTCAATGACTCCAGAACACAAGAAATCTGGAACCAACTGAATGATTTAAAAAGTAGATGAAAATGTCAAGGTTTCCCTCTGGTATGACAATCTTTGGAACTAGTCATGTCAAGTGACTGTTCAGAGAACCCCACCCCCCAAGATCCCTTATAAGTATAAAAACCAAGAGTGAAAACCAAGTCTTTCAACTTTAAATCTAATAGCTCTTAGGGGGATTGATAGGAAGCTCACTAGATAGAGAGGCAGGGCTAGGTATGGAAAGTCCTGGGTTCAAATCTGGTCTCAGACACTTCAAAGCTGTGTAAGTCTAGCCCTTACTACTCTTCTGTCTTAGAACCAATACTTAATATTCTAAGTTAGAAAGTAAGGGTTTAAAAAAACAAAACAAAACTAATAATCTCTCCACAGAACTACAATTGAGATCCCAGTCAATCCACCTATGAATTCAAGATACAATGTTTCCTCACCTATCATGGGGATGAGATACCCCCCCCTGTAATAGGTGAAAATCTGTGAAGTAACAGTGTTATATTTATTTTATTATTCTTTGATGGTGAGCACCTTCCTCTGGCACTTGGGTTCACTGCCAGAAGCCTTAGAAGGTGCAGAACATTTGTGGGGCACAGGGCTTGAAATGAATTCAGACTTTTATAAAAACTTCACAAAAACATGACACCATGCGCAGCGATCAGATATTGATGTTGTAAGATTAAAAATTAATATCCAAATACTCCAAGTATTATATTTTTACAAAGTTTATTAATAATAACTTGAAACAAAAGGAAAATAGCAGCCTCAGTAAAGAAAAAGGAAACTTCCCAGGAACAACACTTGTAGAGGGAGAATTTGTACAGAGCCACCAGAGAAGAGAGCACAAGGACAAGGTTACATATGACTTATAAACAAACATAAGCATGCAACTTGGGGATGAAAGTGAAAGAGATGCTGGGTAATGTAGTTCAGGGGTACAAAAATGTGAAGTGGACAAGGAGAGATGCTGATGATGTGCCCATATGGGCACAGTGCGGGAGAGCAAACAGACTGATGCTACAGTCACTGAGCCAATCAGTACCCAGAATGCAGAACACAGCACTGTGGCTGGTTGCCTTTCATTCCATCAGCCAATAGTGTCTGTGTACAATCTCAGGTTGGCAAACTTGCGCAAGTGGTAGTGGTGTACTGCATTTCCATTGTGTACAGTACAGTATTCATCCATAAAGTCCCTCATTATACCAAAAACTCTGCGATACAGAATTAGATATATATTTTTTTTAAAATTCATGATACACACACTAAGTGAACCATGATATAGAAAGGGACAACTATATATCATTATAACCTATCCACTAGCTGTGTGATCCAAGGACATTCTGGAAAAGACTGGCAAATGCTTCACAAAAATCTAGGTATACTCGATTTTATAAGGCATTGCTTTAATCCAGTAGTTCTTAACCTGAGGTCCAAGAGCTTCTTTAAAACAAAGCAAAATGAAATGAAACTTATTTCAATGTAATTGGTTTCTTTTGTAATCCTGTTTATTTTATGCATTTAAAACTTTATTCTGAGGACTCCTTAGGGTTTCACAAGAGCACCAAGGTGGAGTTTATGGCACAAAAAAGGTTAAGAAACCCTGTTCTATAGGGGTAGGTCATATATACATGGACCATTTAGAGCAGAGGACAGTGAATTTACTACAGAGAATCATCTGTCTTAGAAACCTGCTCTAACTCATCCACTATCATATACGTAAGGAACCAAGGCCACAGAATTTAAGGTCATTGAGCTAGCTTAGAGTAAGAGTTAAACCTGTATCTCTGCTGGATTATACTGCTGCCATTAACACATGTACTGTAAAGGAAGACTAGCCTAGGCAAGGAAGGAGAGGATCCTGAGGTTTGTGGATGTAATTTTTCTAGAATCAAACAATAAACGAATGAACCTCCCAGAATTCAGGAGCCATAGAATACTTTCAGGATGTTGTAGGAGTGATATTGGATTGTCATTATCTCTGATTCCTCTCAATTTCGGATTAAACAGAGATCTTTGTTGACTTTTCTTTACAGATTTACTGAGGGGCAGATGTTACTCTGTCCAAAATGTTATCTTCCCCAGCTTTCTGAGTGGGAGAGAAATAATTTCAAAGTAACTTGCCCCTTTATGCCACAGATGTCTCTGACAGAGGGATTACACAACCATTAATAAAACATATGCTATAGCCTTTAAATATATTATGAGCAAGGTTTATGAGCATTTAGGGAAATAAGCTTTTCGAAATGTTTAATCAGCTAGTTAAAAAAAAATAGATGCTAGGTTAACTCTAGCAAAGTGAAGTAAGGAATTTAATCATCATCTTTGTGAATGTCACCTCTCAATTTACATATCCAGCCCTAGTCTCTTGCCTGAGCTTCACATTGTTGGTGTTGTTTGGTTGTTTTAGTGTGTCCAACATTTCAGGACCCCATTTGGGATTTTCTTGGCAAAAATACAGGAATGGCTTGCCATTTTTTTCTCCAGTTCATTTTTACAGATGAGCAAACTGAAGCAAACAGGGTTAAGGGATTTACCCAAGGTTGCACAGCTAATACATATCTAAGGCTAGATTTAAAATCAGAGAGATGAGTCTTCCTGACTTCAGAACTAGCACTCTATACACTGTGCCACCTAACTTCTCTAGCTCCATATCACCAACTGCTTATTGGATATTTTCAAATAGTATGTCCCACAGGTACAGAACATTTTCAAAATATTTTCTTTTTACTATCAATCTCCACTCTTCTAAATTTCCCTACTATATTAATATAGAAAGCACCAACATCCTTCCTAGGCACTCAGGCTCATGACTGCAATCTTATTTTCAGCTTTTCACTCTGACTTAAACTGCATGTCTAATCAGTTGCAAAAGTAAAGGAATAATATTATTTTTATATCCATAATGTGGTCTTCTTCCACAAAAAGATCTGAAGGCTTTTATCTCCTCTTAGATGAACTTTTTTTCTTTTTATTTCTTTTATATTAATTTGTTTGGGGACCACATCAAGATTCCCAGGTATCTCTTTCTCTCTTCTCCTTGTAGCAGAGAAGATATCACTTGAAAAAATTATGTATATATAAACTATATCTTTATCTATTCTTTCTCTGGAGGTAGACAGTCATGTTATTCTTCAGACATTAGCTTTATAACTACATATCATTTTAAAATTAAATTTTAGTTTTAATGCTGCCTGAGATCATGATTGCTCCCCCTGCTTTTTACACAGCACCTGAAGCATAGTATATTCTACCCTAGTCCTTTATTTTTACTCTGCATGTCTCTCATTTTTAAACAGATTGTTAGATTTTTTTTAATCCATTCTGCTATTCGGTTCTGTTTCCAGGTTGAATTCATCCTATTCACATTATTATCCCTTACTGTTTGTTCTTTCTTCTTTTTGCCGCATTCCTCCTGAGGAGTCTAATTTCAGAGGTCTCTGATCAACACCCGTTCTAAGGGCTTCCAGTGGCTACAGCCATTAGCTTCCCTTTCTGCCTTAAGACTGTGACCAGGGATTCTGCTCTCCCAGGAATGACCACAGCTCAGCAACCACACTCACTGGGATATGCTTGCTATTTGCTCCTTACTTCTCCGTGAAAACCACAGCTTGGGGCTGAATGGCATCTGGTCAGCAAATCTGTGCCCCAGAAGTCTTCCTTGGGTCAAGTGCCCAGTCCCAGCTCAGTGAACAGGAGGAAATCTCCAGAATTGAGGATCCTGCTTGTACAACTGTCCCCAGGGCTTATTGTTAGTTTATTCTGGTGGCATTTGCCTAGAAGTAATTGCTCTTCAGTTATTGGAGAGGTCAAAGACCTTCTTCTCAGGTTGTCCTGGGTGGGACAGTTTCCCTCTGGACTCAATTATTTTTGCCTCTTTAGAGTTAATTCTGAGTTATTATTTTTTATTGTTTTTTTGGGGGGCAGGGAGTTTGGAGAGAGGTAATCTTGTGCTCTATTCTGTCACCTTCCCATAATCCTCTCTCAGATGAACATTTGCAATAACCTCTTTATTGGTTGCCCTGGCTCCAATTTATCTCTACTTCAATCTATCCTCCATATAGTTGCCATAGTGTTTTCTTAACACAAGTCTCACCATGTTACTTGTTCCTTTTATTAAACTTCAGTAATTTTTATGGCCTGCAGGATACAATATAAACTGCTCTTTTGGGCATTTTAAAACCTTAGGAAACCTAGGCTCAACCTATCTTAGGCTTATGACACTTTGCCCTCCTTTTATGGTCTCAATGATCTAGTCAAATAGGTCTTCTTACCCTTCCTCATACATGTTGTGCCATGCCTTTGTCCTGGTTGATTCTTATAGCTGGAATGTATTTCCATCTTACTCTGCTTCCTAGAATTCCTCATTTTCTTTAAGAGTAAACTCAAGCTCTACTCACTTGAATTTTCCTGGAATTCTACCAGTTTTCCTTTACAATTTGTCATGAATACAGTGACATCTGTGCCAGATAATTGCAAACTGGGCCAGCCTTCTTTTTTAAGAAGATGACTTTACTTCTCAAGCTATAGAGTTGGGAAAGCACTTGCCTTCTTTGCTTGGACACTGGAAGGAATGAATTGGTTTTTGAATACCTGGCCTTCTTGGCAGGCTGCTCTCCTTTGTAGGTTATCACAGTGTTTCCCATAGATCCAATGTCTTCCCTAAGTCAACAGGAAAGGAGCAACTATAGTTTTTTCCTAGTGATTCTGAAAAGTTTTGACAAGTAGAATCACCTTCTCTAGTATGCCAGAGGCTGGTTTCCCAACAAAGGCTTGATTGAATTCACTCGTTGTTCCACAAAGCTTTTTCTAACCCTCCCAGATGCCAGTGTCCTACCCACCAAAACATCTATTTTCTATATACCTATATACAGCATATAGATTTGTCTCCCCCAATGGAATATAAGAGGAGACTCATTATTTTTTGTCTTTGTATCCCATCACTGAGTACAGGGCTTGGTACCAAGTGCCTGGCCTATTGATTGATTGATTGGTGTAAGTATTTCCTCTAATCCATCTATGCCTGAACTATCAGATTATTGAGGGTAGTGTGTATTTGTGTGTAAATACGTACATTTGTGCAGAGTCTTGGGCAGAGTTCCTCTTCTTGGTCCAGGACCACCCTTTACCTTTTTCTCCATGGAACTCAGTCTCTCTGACACAGCTACTGTCTTGTGTTCTTGTAGTTCTAGCTTGGCCTATCTCCTCCCTTTCAGTCATCAATGAAGATGAATAAGTTCAATGGAGGGAATTTCAGGAAGAGTAGATTTTTAATCAGAATACTAGAATCCATGTGAATCTGGTCCTCTCTTGTTCTTTTCTCTGGTCTAAGGCCTTTTTTCTTATGCCATATCTCAAGGATGTATGCTGATTATATGTATGAACCAACTGGGGTTGCTCCCTCATAACCAATGTGATATCAAATGAGGGGAGTGAGTTCACTACTTATGAGAAATTGACCTTGTCCATGAATAAGTACTTCTCATTGTGGCACGGGGAGATAGGACAATGCCATGGACACATCTTCTGCCTAGGTAGTATATCAAATATACTAAAAGAGCTAGATAAAGATCATGCATGAACCAAAACCTAAATAATTTAAATTTTTGTGGAAAAATGATCATTCATTTCACCTTTAAAAATGAAGACGTTTATAAAGTTGGAAGGAAGTTTTCTCTTGATGACAGAGATACACACATGGTGTCTATGAAAATTAATGAGGTGTTGTCTTCAAAGGTTGCAAAGCTTCCTTCCACCCTCCTGAATAGGCATGCGTGTGGGCTGGGGGCTGAAGGAAAGGGAGACTATCAAAAACATACATCATAAAGCCAAGTTGTTTTTAATTTAGTGCACCATCTGCATGCCTGGATACAGTCTATTCTGGGCATATAAATGGGTGTTTCAACAGATGTGGCTATAACCATATATGAATTTCAACATCAAACAAGGAGCACACTCCAGAAACAGAGAGAAAAAGGTGGAGCTAAAATTATAAGTAATGTGAAATCATCTTTCCTGTTATAAAACTTAACATGGTAAGGCTTAAGGATAAAGGCAGCAAAATATAAATGTAAAAAAGGAAGAGATTAAATATTTATTAATTATCTACTCTGTGATAGGCACTTTGATAGGCAAATATAATTTTATCTGATCCTCACAATAAGCTTAGGAGATAGGTGCTATTATTATTCCCATTTTACAGTTGAGGCAGATAGAAGTTAAGTGACTTGCTCGGGGTCACACATTTATTAAGTTTTAGAGGATGAATTTGAATTCAGTTATTCCAAAAAGCTGAAGAAAGGGGTGATGATGAACTAAAAAAACCTACATATGTGAACTTGTTAAACTATTTAATGTCTTCATGAAAGTGTTTCCTAAAATGAAGGTCTAGATGATTTGATATCCCTTTCAATTCTAACAGGTAATGATTTTCTCAGTTACTATAAGTTTGTTGTTGCTGCTGTTGTTTGTTGGACTTGTGCCTATATACATTCATAAAATTTTCAAGGAATTACAATAAAATTTACTTGTTACTGAAAGGTGTATGTGTAACATCTTTTGTTAAGTTGTGCAGCCCGGGAATTTTTTTTAAATGCACATTTACAGAATTCAAGAAGAATGTTTATTTTGTTCATCAAAGAAACTAAAACTCATTTAAAAATAAATAAATAAACTTTAATTTAAAGAGAAATCAGTTTACTATCTATTCACTAAAATTATATTCAACCTAATCTTTGATGATTCATGAACTCTAGATTATGCAAGTGATCTTGTACATTTTGCACATCATAGATAATACATTTCTAATGAGTTCTCAATATTATTCACACTGATGATTGCATGTTACTTTAAGGAATTACATATTTAATTTTTTTCTTTTATTTCTAAATGAATTCAATCTAATATATATGGTTCTTTAAGTAAATAGAATATTTTTAAAATGAGATTTTATTGATTTCTTCTGGTTTTTTTTTTACATCCCCATGATTCTGCTAATATTTCTTCCTCTCCCTCTTCCAGAGAGCCATCCCGTACCAAAAAAGGTATTTTTTAACAGAAAAAGAGAGAAAATAGTATAACTGAGCAATGCATCAGAACAAAGGAAATACTGAGACAGACACAACTTTTACAAACCTAGGAGTAAGTAGATTTTTCATCCTTTTTTTTTTTGGAGGCTTATATCTTTTTTATTGGTGTAAGGAATTCCTAGTGAGGAGTCTCCTATCAATGTTGATAAGACAATCTCCCGCAATTTATAGTCAGAGTTGCCAAAAATGAGATGACAAACCCTGGTATTCCTAATTTACTAGATAATATGTCATACTCCCTCACTGTTTATATCTTAATATTATGAAACAGTTAATCAAATAAGTGCAAGCTTAAACATTTAGGGTTAAAAGATCATCTAGGATAATAGAGAACTGGGAGCTGCTCATCTAATGAGAATGGAATCCTTTATAAATTCCGATGTATTTTATATCATAAAACTACCAAATGTCTCCAGCCTAAGAGATGAGTTCCAGTTAAAGATTAGAATAACCAACAGAACATGATTGCATGGTTCTTTAAGGAATTACATATTTAATTTTTTTCTTTTATTTCTAAATAAAGTCTAATGTATATTATTCTTAAAGTAGGTGGAATATTTTTAAAAATGCATATCATATCATAAAGAGTAAATTGTCTATTAGAGAGTCTATGTTGACTAGGTGAGTAGTGGAAAAAAAAAGATAATAAAGGCGATAGAGAGGACTCTTCCTCAGAGGTGCCTCTTCTCTCACTACTGCCCTCAAAAAGCACAGGTGCAACAAACATGATGGACAGCTCCCTTTTCTTCAACTCCTGTCTACCTACGCCCTAAGAGGTTACCCTGTGATTAACACCCCCCGGAGGGTCCCTGAGGAAGGGTTTCTTCTGGCATGTTCACATATCAGATTTCATTTCTTTGTGTCTACATAAAGCCACCATTCTTTCCTGTATGTCTTTTCCCCCCATTAAAAATGCTGAAGAAGAACAACACTTAGGAAGAGAATCCCTCCAACATCTGCTTTTTATTGTGGCTGGTGTGACAGCTGGTGTGAATTAGGTATACATATGGTACACATATACATCTGTGGTGTATATACATACTCTACCTCTTTCCCTTGCTTTCTGCAAGTGAGAGCAGGCTGTCATATAATTAATTAACCTGCTGGCAAGTGTAGCATATATATTTAAGCACCAAGGAATGCTGAGACTATACACAAACTCCCCCCCACCTCTCCAATTTTTAACCCAAGCCCTCCGTCCCCAACCTTTGGGTGGCTGGTCCCTCATATTATGGAAATCTAGTGGTATGGCTTGGAATATAATAAAAATTCCCCCAGTGGAATATTCTCTCATCTCTACTCCAAAATCCATTTTCCTACTTTGGGGCTCTTTCTCTTCATTGTGTATAAATGGAGATTTTGAACCTTGGACTTCATCCTCCATAAGCCTCTTAGTATTTTCCAACAACAAACAGCTGCTGCTGTTTAGTGGACTTGTGCCTATATACGTTCCTGTGCCTTTGCGTGGTCACATTATTGTTTTATAAATGCTGTAGCTCCTCCCTCTTCCTCTCTTCTCCAGGAGTGTGGCTGAAGTTAGTTTAGCTCCTTTTTTCACTCTTTTTTATGTTAGTTTATTATTAATAAAACTTTTTAAAAATATAATATTTAGTTCCTACATATACATTTTAATCTCTACAATTGCTATCCATTCACATAATTAATAGAATATATATGCCATATGCTATCCATTCACATAATTAATAGAATATATATGCCATACTATCATTATGATTATTTGGAAACAATAAAGTAACTACAAAAAACCAAAACTAAAAAAAAATTATATTTTGATTGCTTGCCATTGACATGTAATAGAATTGACAAAAATTTTAATGGCTTTGCTATTCTGATGATGATTTTGAAATGATAATATAATTATAAAATGGTAGCAAGCAAGCTGAGCTCTCTGCTCCAACCCTCCTCCTAGGAAGCAGACGGGCAAGAGAATAAGAGAAAGACTGGCAAGTTAGGACTCTATCATGACTGCTTCAATAAGCACTCTGAAGGAGTTAGTAAATCAATGTAATTGAACCTTTTTTGTACTTGCTTTCCCTCTAGCAAAGGGAGAGCGGAGAGTTCTATTAACTTCTTCCAATCTGATCTCATCCCAATTCCATTCTACCTCTCCAGTCTGACACAGAATGGCTGTCCCCATAGCTGGCCTTCCCCTATCCTATAGGACTTGTATTGGCTCTTCAATAGTCAGAAGTTCAGGACACAGCTGGAACATGGTGAATATCCTCTATAGTTAGTATGATCCAAAGTGTGTATGGTTCTGCCATCTTTATCTCTTCTTGTGTCCTGAAATTTCGTGGCAGAAAAGTATTTTTAAGAGCAAGAGAAAATAGAAACAAAGATTTCAAGAAAGTGATGCTAGTTCACGTTTCATATCTTCACATCTCCTCATCCGATTGATCCCTTTTAAGGCATTAGAAAAACTTGATAGAATCCTGCTTTTATTTAAGGAACTTGAGAGTAAAAGAGAAACTATGAGAATGCTATTCCTTTTCTATTCTATAATGATTCAGAGAAATGGAGAAAACCAATCAAATGTTAAAAGTGATAGTAATTTAAAATAAAAATGGGCCATTCAGATTAAGATAAACCACATTTTACTAGTCCAAGTTGAGAAATATCCCCATTTACATTGCCCTCATGAAAAGAAGAAAATATGCATTAAGCATCCACTGTGTGCCAGGCACTATTCTATGTGCTTTATAAATATAATTTCATTTAATACTAATAATAGCCTTGGGAGGTAGGTTCTATTATAATCTCTATTTTACAGCCGAAGAAACTGATACACAGAAAAATTAAGTGACTTAACTGGCCATTCTGCAAGATTCCAAGCTGGTAATTGTGTGAGACTACATTTGAATTCTGGACTTCCTAATTCCAGGGCTTGGATTGAAGTATATTGGTAGCTTCTAGCTACTTTTCTTCCCCTTGACCTTCAGAATATAATTATTCCATCCTCTGCCTCCAAGAGAGTTCTGTGAGATCTCTTTCTTCAGTCTATGTGAGTTAGTACATCATGAAGTTGAATGAACCTCAACCTGACCTATGGGGTGGTAGAGTAGATCCAGAACTTTATCCTGATGCTTGAGATGTAAATAAAAATGTGTTATTGACATACTGAATAGGAACTTTGACTATATTTCCCCCCATAGAAACATTGCTATAAATAGCTTCTAAAACATGAAATAGGCTTTCATGGATTGGCCTGAGAGGCTATCATGTAAAGTATTATTTTCATGGGAAAACAATATTCTAGACAATTGGCTTACAGATACATTTTGGAACACAAATGTGATTGTGAATTATGAACTGTTTTAAATGAAGATCCCACTCTATCGTTTTTTGCTCAGAGTTGCTTAATACAATGGTTCTCAAATATTTTGGCTTAAAGATTCCTTTGCACTCTTAAAAATTATTGAGGAACACAAATAGCTATTGTTTATACCCATCAGTATTTACCACATTAGAAATCAAAGTACCTAAGCATTATTATCATTATTATAAAATAGTTTTGGTATCTCAGATGTCATGAAAGGATCTTGGGGCTACCAGGCACACAATTTTAGAATTAATTATCTAAAATATTACTACTGGGACTATAAGGAGGGCAGACAGGTGGAGCAGTGGGTAGAATGCCCCGGAAGCAGAAAGATTCATCTTCCTATGTTCAAATCTAGCCTCAGACACTTACTAGCTGTGTAACCCTGGTCAAATTTGCCTTAGTTTTCTTATTCGTAAAATGACCCAGAGAAAGAAATGGCAAACCATTCTGGAATCTTTGCCAAAAAACCCCAAATGGAGTCATGAAGAGTCAGACAGCATAGAAAAAAAAACTCAACAATAAAAACAATATGAAGGAGAGACTTCTTGGAAGAAGGCTGAATATGAAAGTGTGTATAAACCAAGTTTTCCTTCACCACCTCAAAAGAGCCCAAATGTACCAAATAAACTAAAAATGACCTCAAGTAAAAGGGGGAAGAGAAAAGAATTTCCTATTAAAAAACCTCTAAAGAAAATAAAACAGCAGAGACTGTGTAATTAAGAAAGCAAAGAAAAATTTCTAATAAAATGAAGAATATGGTATAAAATTTGGGTAATAATAGCAACTAAAATCCCAGAAAAATATTATAGAATATTCATACAAACCTCCAGAGTGTTTAGAGGAACTAATAAAAATTTAAAAAGATTTTAAAAATAGAGTTTCTAATGGGATAAGGATAAAGCTCTTTATAAAAATACTCAAAAGTCGAATGGATGTCTCAGAACAAAAAATGAGCAAAATATCCAAAAGTTTAACTTTTAAAAGTTGAAAAGAAATATTCAAATTAAAAACAAATTACACAATGATAAGTTCTATAAAATAAGGCAAAATTTAAAACTAGAAAAATTAGAAAACTATAAGATCATCAGTGTCAAAGACAAACTTATAATAGAAAGATCAAAAAAGAGATAAAAGATCATCTAAAGAGATCATCTAAGAATCATGATCAATCTCTTAGAATTACATGATGAAACAAAATAGATTAATATAATAGTTTAGGAGATCATTTAAAGTTTATATAAATATTTGAATGATAAATATTTGAATGATAAATATTATTGGCAAGGTCCAGAGCTCCAAGGATCAAATGATGGTGTACCAAGATTTAATTATCCTGTCAAGTTGAGTTCTTTTGGGGTGGGGGAGAATGCTTTCTTAAGAGAATGAATTTTGGTAGAACTATAAAATAAATTTTAAAAAGGCAAATTTTAAATAAAAAAATCATTCAAAAGAGATTAGTGTTGATTAAGTACTTAAATTCCAAACTAAATGAAAAATGATTGATTCTACTTTGCTTACATGGTAATCTAGTAAACAAAGAGAGTTTAACTGCAGGCTTGCTGAAGTATTAAAAAAAAGGAAATATCAAACAAAAAGGGGAGAAGCAAAGAATTTTCCAAAAAAGAAACCTCCAAAGAAAATAAAATAGCAGACTAAGAAAGACAATGAGAGATAGGCAGAACTTAGCATTAATTATAATTAACAGACTCTAAAGGCAAAGTGATAGAAGTGGAGAAAAGTTAAAATCACCTAATCTGGGCCAGCAAGGGAAGGTTAAAAAACAAACAGATAAAGATCATTTTAGAAGAAGTAAAATAAAGAGGCTAATAATGCAGTCAGAGGGCAAGGAAAGATCTCTGAGAATGGAAGTAGGTAAAAGATTGACAGGCAATGTGGTATAATAGAGAGAATTTGGACAAAGAGTTGGGATGACTTAGACTGAAATCCACTTTAGACATCTGCTAACTGAGAGATGCTGGCAAATCACTTAATCTTTCTAACTTGATTTCTTGTGTATAAAATGGTAATCATAAGAGCATCTATCTTACAAAGCTGTTGTGAAGATGCATTGAAATAATACGTAAAATGTTTGTTAAACTTTAAGGAGTTTTACAAATGTCAGCTATTATCATTTTTTCTGTCACAAGTTAAAAAGATCTATGATTGGTTATCATGTTGATTAGTGGGAGCTAGGGAGCAAAACTCTAAAACTGGGACTGGGAGAAAAGTATATGGAATCAGATTGTTTTAATCTATCAGGCAACAAGTGTTTATTATTGCCACAAACAACACAAAACCAGAGATACCTAGTGTTGTTTATTATTTTCCTCAAAAAGAAATATAATTTGATGGAGAAGACAAACTTGGAGAAGAATGAATGTCAATGGGATGAATTTGTCCAAAAAAATACAGGATGATAAAAGAAATAAAAAGTACACCCCAGCAATTTGCTATATTCAAGAAATACTTAAAAAACATTTACACAGAGTTAAAAATTAGAAGTTAGAATAGAATTTATAATGTTTATTATCTTTTTCATTCAAATCTAAGAAGGCATTGGCAACTAATATTATAGGTTTACACTATTAAACACTTACTAAAATATATAGGTTCAAGAGAGAGAGGCAAGGAAATTAAATGATGCTTAAATGTATATACAATGAAAAACATCAATATTAAATATATATTATTTGACAAAGTCATATCTGTGCTAGAAATGTTAGCTATGCTGATCATATAAAAAGTTGAGGAAATAAACATAAGCAAATGAAAGGTAAAATCATCTGTATTTGTGGATAATATGGTTTATTTAGAATATTGAAAAAATAAATTAGCAGGTAATTATTGGAATCAGTTGTTAGATGTATGTTAGATTCACAAAAATAATTAGCTTTACTTTATCCTTCCTTCCTTCCTTCCTTCCTTCCTTCCTTCCTTCCTTCCTTCCTTCCTTCCTTCCTTCCTTCCTTCCTTCCTTCCTTCCTTCTTTCCT
>NC_058135.1:38669842-38692384 GCF_016433145.1 Gracilinanus agilis | reverse complement strand
GGGAGAGGGAGAGGGAGAGGGAGAGAGGGAGAGAGGGAGAGAGGGAGAGGGAGGGAGGGAGGGAGGGAGAGAGAGAGAGAGAATGCAGTCTAAGTTTTTCTCAGAAGTTGTAAAACTGTCTCTCTTGAATCTATATATATAGAGAGATATATAGAGATTTTGCAGTTCCTTGAAAAATTAGCTGCTATATACAGGACATCTGCCATGATTCGTTAGAGCATCATTGCTTTATAGGACAAGGATGGTTAACCTCGCATCCTGGCTAATCTCACCTCAGGCTGCCAGTCACAGCAAACATTCAACAGCAATAGAAGTAATAAAGTACAATGTCAATAGGCTGCTTCAGTGATGACAGGTCCAAATTACCTACCTAAATGGCAGCAGTCTGTGCAGCTCTAGAGACAAAAGCAAAAGTCATAGCAGCAAAATAAAGAAAAGTTACACTACTAAGGGGCTTAGAAAATAACAAAACATTCACCCAAAAAAGCATATATGCAAAAGAACAAACAGCAAAAGGATGCCCAACTCCATTTATGGTCAATGCCTACTCGGCACACTAAATAATAAATATGAAACATAGTCAGCACATGCAGTAAAGGATGCATGTATCAGTTAACAAATGAAAGTATATTCCAGGCATGAGTTACATGTATAAATATGAGTACGGTTATCCATCTCCATATGTAACCACTTTTCCATTTTCCCCAGTCACCTCATTAGCGTGGTCACCAGTTGAATACACTGAGCTCTCCTATGGCTTCCTGCCCTGTCTGATACTCTACTTGAGTCATTTGTGGGATGGGGCTGTGACTGTTCATGGGCCTCATCAGATTTAGGGTTGTCCCTTCCTAAACTTGAACTTGGAAACAGCCAAGGCTGGCTAGCAGCATTACCATATACCTTGGGATGTTTTGTATCCTGGGGACTGTCTGTGGCTGAAATTCTCGGCTCGGTGGATGTTGACTTGCTTTCAGTCCTCTCCTTCATTTGAGCTTGTTCTTGACTACACAGAGTCTCCTTTGCTTGAAATATCTGATTCTCTTTTTGGTTGTGCTTTTTCCTGTGCCAAAAGATTCAAGCAAGGAGGCAAGAATGAAGCCCTTCTGGGAAAACCGACTTGTAGAGACCTTCATTTCCCTTCCAAGTCTGCTATGACAATTCCATGGCCTTGCCTGCAGTTGCTTCTTTCATTGTTGTATCTATTATTTCATTTTTTAGGTTAAGGAGAATGGAAATTATTATGACCAATCTTGTGAGCTTCAAAATGTCAGAAAATAGATCCATTCACGATTGGTTTTGTGGTCAGTTGTCCAACATTGAGATTTCAGGAAAAGACCTATGGGATGTAGCTGAAATGCAGACTATGCCACATTTGAAAGTGAACTTGGGGGGGACCAATGCTACAGAGGAACCATATCAAGAATAATCCCATTCTTCCCAAGGACTGAAGGATATGAAACAGTGTTCCCTCTCTAGGTATTTTTTTTTGGTGGGAGGAAAGAAGGAAACAAGCATTTATTAATGAATAAATTATTTACTTTTATGTGCCAGTTATTGTGCTAAGCATGTTGCAAATATTATTTTATTTAATCTTTAAAACAACACTAAGGAGTAGGTGCTATTATTAACCCCATTTTACAGTTGAGGAAACTGAGGAAGAAGGCATTTCAGTGAATTGCCCAGGATCACACAACTTATAAGTGAGTAAGGCTAGATTTGAACTCAGTTTTTCCTGAGTCAAAGCTGTTGTTCTCTCACTGCACTCACTCACTTGCTAGTTAGAAAGATGGAAGGAGATGTTTGTACCACTGTTCTTGCTAACTTTCTGAAGAGAGTAACTCCCTACCCCCTTTTTTAATCTTTGTACAACTGGAAGGGGGTCTTTCTATCTCTCTGTCTCTGTCTGTCTCTCTCTTGCCTACTGAGGCAATTGTCCATTGGTTTCTGCCTGCTCATCAGGGAATCTAAAACCTCACTCATAAGCAATAAGTGATTGATGAATTGGCTATATAGGGTTGTCCCCAGTCCCCAGGGGCTATTCTGCAAACAGACAAGTTGCCATAAAAAGGTATGAAGTCGCTTTCTGTCAATTACATTGTATTTCCTGTGAACACCAAGATTTCTCAAAAACTTGGCTTCTGCTATAAAGAAGCTCACATTCTAAATGGAGGAGTCCCGAGGAAAACATCTGTACATATACGACATATACACAGTATAAATGGGAGGCAATCTCAGAGGGAAGACACTAGGAGAAGGTGGGGCTTGAGCTGAGTCTTGATGGAAGTTCAGGGAACCAGGAGGTGGAGATGAGCTGGAAGATTCCAGGTATGAAGGAGAGCTATTGGGAAGACACAAAAAGAAGGAGAGGTAAAACTGCAAGGAATAGCAAGGAGACCAGTGATCATAGAGTACATGGAGGGAATAAAGTATTGGAAGACTAGAAAGATAGAAAGGGTCCAGGGTATAAAGGTTTTTCAAAGCCACACAGAAGATTTTATATTTGTTCCTGCTAAAACTGAAACATTAGGAAGATCAGTTCAACAAGTGGGTAGAAGATAACTAGAAAAGGAAAAGACTGGAAGCATGGCAACCAACCAGTAGCCAGGAGTGAGATGATGAGGGTTAGGGAGAAGGGCAAGTATAAGAAAGGTGTTATCAAGGTAGAAATTACAAGACTTGACAACAGATTGAAGACATGAAGTTTTTCTGAGTGAAGAGTTAAGGACAGCATTGATACACAAACTTGGGTGAGGAGGATAGTGGTGTCCTTGACAGTAAAAGAGAAGTTTGGAATAGAGAGAAGATAATGAGTTCCATTTGGGACACATTGAGTTTGATCTATCCATGAGATATCTAGTTTGAGTTGTCCAATAGGCAGTTGGAGATGCAAGACTGGAGGGTCAGGAGAGAGGTTAAGATTGCATAAATAGATCTGAGAATCATCTACGTACAGATGATAACTGAACCTATGGGGAGTTGATGCAATCACAAAATGAAAAAAAGTGAAGGGGAAGAAAAGAGGAGCCCAGGACAAGGCAGAGTGTTTGTAGCCTCTCCTGCCTCAGAGACTCTAAACTGCAAGTTCATGGGCAGACCTGACTCATATCTAAACACAAGAATATAAAGCCTAAGGCATCATTCCTGGTAGAATTGTACAGATGAGTAAAGAATGCCATGTTTGTTAATTCCCCTGAAGTTTTCATTTTGGTCAGTGTCCCTAACATAGTTAGCAGTGATATTTGAAATGCTCAGGCAATGGGTCTCTTTTAGGATGGAAAAAATATAGTTCTAGATTTCTTGATGACAGCTCTCTGAACAGTGTTTTCAAAGACTTTGCCTGATCAGAATGGATCCTGACACGAAATATGAACACTAAGAGATGCTTTTCTTGCAGCACTTTAGCAACTGTGGAAACTTTCTGCTTCCTGGATAAGGATGCATGTGAATGAGTGAGAGCAGTCACATGCAAATTAAGGTTTATAGTCTTCCTATTTTTAGAGGCAGCTGGAGGGCTCAATGGATAGTCAGACCTAGAGAGATGGGAGGTCCTGGGTTCAAATATGGCCTCAGACACTTCCTAACTGTTTGGCCCTGGACAAGTCACTTAACTCCAATTGCCTAGCCCTTATCACTCTTCTGCTCTGGAACCAATACTTAGTATCATACTAATTCTAAGACAGAAAGTAAAGATTTTTTTTTTAAAAAGGAAGAAGAAATTTAAAGTCTTAATATCTCTTTCTGGAGAGAGTAAATCAATGCAGACAAGGTCCAAAGGTTTTATAGTTCTTGTATTCACCAATATTCATCTCAAGTTGGTAGCACTTTACTCTGCACAAAAGTATGTCTTGCACAGTCATTTTGAACCAGAAAAATGTGTTTCTTACTAGCTCTAGGGTTAGACTTGACTATATGTCCAAAGTCATCATGTAAACCTTGTGCAGCCACAGGGTGATATGTTTTGGATAGCACCAACTGTTATCTCGTGATGGTGAGATAAGTGATAATTTGATAGTTATTGCATAGCTCAGATCTAATTTCTGCTGTTTTTGTTAACAGTAAGGTGCCCTTGGGACTAAAACATGAATCGCTTAGTATCACTGTCTCATTACCTGCCTTCTATCACTTTTTTCAGACCCTTATCAGCCATTGGCTCTCACTCTTAGTTATCAACATTAACTGAGGATGAAATTGTTGGTTCACTAAGACCTGCTAGGGTGCTGGTAGGATGATGTCTCAACTGTTCTGTAATTTCTTGTAGCCTAACTCCCTACATGTTCCATATTGACTCCATTCTTTCTTTAAATATTATCATTGCTTCATTGTTATGGTGATCATCTGTTTTGCATTACTTGAAGTGTAGGCTGGACTTACTGGAGAGTGCTCCTGAATTAGGGATAGTCTGATTTCTAAGGTTAGTAGAAGGAAGGCAAAATTCCCTTCCTTCAACTAACCCAAGAAATCAGACAATCCCTAACTATATTCTTATACTCCTACCCATATTTGCTCAAATAGCATCTAACTTGCTTATATCAAGATATAAATTAGCGTATTTTTGTTAGTCCAGACTTGCAATTACATTCCTTATAGTCTTTGCACTTCTCAGTGACAGTCCACCAAAAAGCTAGGACTCCTACTTGTCTAGAGGACTATGAGTTTTTGTTATACAACCCTCCTGGCTAATGTTACTAAGGTAGTGAAAACCATCTTTTTTAACCCCTCAGAGGAAGTACCAGAGTTAACTCAGGCTACTTGTAGAGGAAAGACAGACAGAGAAAAAAATTGTTCCTTTTTTTAGGGTCCACCGAGGGAATAACTTATCCCAGCATAGGGGCCAATTCTATCCAATGAAGCTTTGTCACAGAATAATAACATTTCAAATTGTATAAAATTTTTATTCTGATCACAGTGACCCTAACCTATTTAGTGGTGGCATTTGAAATGCTCAGGCTATGGGTTTCTTTTAAAATGGTAAAATGTAGTTCCAGACTTCTCCACGTCAGCAAAAGCTAACAGCTCCTTGATTAGTGTACTTTCATAGTCTCTAACTTATGGCAGAGTCTTCTCAGCTTTCACAGAGTGGGGAACCACTAGAGGTTGCTTTGTAATCCCAAAGCAATAAGTTCTTCAGAGGTAAGCACATGTTTTCCTAGAAATCGCCTGGGCAACTCAGCGCACACCCCTGCAGGCTCAATCCTACATGTGTTCCGTGGGGGTGGAAGCCCTATTACATGCAGAAAAGTAATTGCTTACTTTTAGAAATACACTTTAGAGGTATCCTATCCCATATGCTAAAAACATAATCTGAGGGCTGCATTTCATTATAATGACATTTTGATGATCAAATTCCAATTTCTTGATGAGGGATTCAAAATATGCCCCCAACTCTCCAAGTCAAGTCTCCAGTACCAAGTTTAGTCCCTCCACTGCTCTAAATCCCATCGTAAGCATCGGGGGAGATATGAAGATAAACATACTAAATATTGCATACATCATAGTGGCCATCTGTTTTTATTTTTCTTTTTCATTTGTTTCTCATTCTTTTCAACTCCAACAAATAACACAAGAATAATTTTAAAACTAATTGTTGACCAAATCACATGAATTGCTTTAAGTTAAAATAACATCTCCTAAGACTAATCAAAACCATAAATGCGGACAGTTGTTTTCATTTGAAAAAAATGTATCGAATCCTTTCAAACAAATCCCATAATCCATACCCACAACTTCTGCTGCTTAACAATATCTCAAGTGAAATATAATTTAATTACTTTATTTTTTAAACTCATTGTTGTGTTATGTTGTAACTCAGTTTGAATCATCTGCCCTTTACAAAGTCAATATCATTACCAATGGTTTTAACTAATAGAACTGTAATATGTATGTTTATAAGAAAACACATCTACACTTTTTACTGGAAGATATATTTTAAAAGTCTTTGCCCAAATAGCAACATGCTAATATAACTCAGCTAACTCTATCCTCCATATTATAAATATTATAAATCCAAGATGTTGATAAATTCTTAGGAGAAATTTTAAAAGGCTTTTCTCAGTGTATAGAATAAAGGACAGGGAACCAAGAAACCTTGTCAGAGTTCACAGGTATTTAATGAATTATCTTTCACTTTCCTCTAGGTGAAATTCAGTAGGAAATGGGGAAAAAACAAAGTCCCTCTGCATATAGAGAACCAAAACATAATATTAATATCAATCAATAAATATCCATTAAATGCCTATTAAGTATCAGACACTGTCCATAGTGCATTCTTCAAATTCCCTTAGATATCTAGTGTTACTATCCCTCTTTTCCGGTGAGGAAAATGAGGCTTAATGAAGCTAATTGACTTGATTGGGTTCACATGGGTGTTTTGTGGCAGGAACTAGGATTTGAACCAGGCTCTCATGATTCAAAGTCCAGATTTCTTTCAACTGCTCTATGCTATCTGTTACTTCAACTCCCAACCCCATCTTATATTCAGCTTATCTTAAAGGGTTTTTGTTTGCGAAGGAAGCACATTCTAAACTTTAAGTTCCACAGAAATGTGAGTACACATTTATTGAACACCTATCTAATATGTACCCTGGTATACATTCCCTTAGGTATGTATACATTCTAGTACCTTTTCACATAGAAGACAATTTTAATTTATCACCCTGTTGAAATTTACGTCTACTTCAAATTGGATGAAAATTCAGAGTCTGAGTACTCTACTATATTTCTTATTCTCCTTGAGATCACTATTTCACTGTGCTAAGTGCTTTACAGATATTATCTCATTTGATTCTCACAACAGCTCTGGGAGGTAGGCATTATTATGTTTCTCATTTTAGAGTTGGGAAGACAGAGGTTAAGTGACTTGCCCAAGCTCATACAACTACTATTACTGCTACTGCTAATTATCTGAGAATGTGAACTTGGGTCTTCCTGATGCCAGACCCAATGCTGTCTACTGGACCACCATCAAAATCTAGTTAATCAAATTAAAAAGGATAAAGTGAAAAGTTGAGCAGGGTTTGTTTTCCTTTACCTATTCAATAGACATTGTTAAAGATGAAGAGAGAGGAAAAATGGTCAACAAAGAATATATGTATTCTGCCATATACTAACCATGTGGTGGAGAGTAAATTTCATGTAACTCTTTTAATAAAATACATTTATAAATACATTTAAGGACCTTAGTTTCCTCATTTACAAAATGGAAAAGTGAGGTTATATGATCTCTAAGATTTCTTCCAGCTTTAATGTTCTGCAACTCTTTGTGAATAATTAATATCCTATGAATCAAATTGATGAATATCTACTTAAGTTTCCAAAAAAGCAGAATTTAAAGCACCCATTTATAAAAATGTTATTTTTGCTTATTGAAAGTTAGAGTTTGGTTTATTACACCACTTTAACTAAATGACATCCAGAAAGATTTTTTTTTTATTTTGAAGGTCATAAAAATTATTATACTGAGAAACATCAGATGAAACATTTTGGGCATATTTTTCTGGGAATTAACATATTAGCTTTTAAGAAATTTAACTCAAAATCATAAGAGTTAACAATGATATTGTACTTTAAGATCTGCAAAATATTTTATACAGATTGTAATATATGATTCTCAAAATAGTCCTGTGAAGTATGTGCTAGAGGAACTGTAATTTCCTCCTTTTTTAAAAATACAGTTTAAATACAAATACATGGCATGCATAGCCAGGAAATATGAAGGATGGATTCAAACCAAGACCTCTGGATTTGAAACCAGATCTCTATATACTGAGTATGCTTTCTTTTATATTCTAAAATGCCTCATCCCACAAAAGACAATTTTCACTATCACCTGTGGATATTCACACCAACTTCAACTTGGAAGACTGTTCATAGTTTTATTACTCACACTATTGGATTTCTTCTTCTTCCTCTGGTCACTACTTTACAAGATATTATTTTAAGATTCCTTATCCTTCTATTTACAGAGTACCACCATATTATCCCCACTTAGAGCTTTAATATAAACATTTCACAAATATATTTCTTTATTCTCACTCAATCCACATCTCTTAACTTCACATATATCCCATTTACCCTAGTGAAATATGGCACCGGGTCAAGGTAATTGGGCATAAAGTCAGAGAGACCTGTGTCTCAGTTTTAGCTTTCCCAGTTAATTAGCTGTGTGAACCTGGGTCATCATCTTCATCTAATTAACTGTGTGACCAATGTGTGACTATGTCTAATGAGCTGCATGACTCTGTTTCCTCCAAATCAGGAAATGAATGCATTACCCACTAAGATTTTTCTAGGATGCATCATCACTCTGGTGGTTGAAGGAGGCTTCATATCTTTTAAGTGGTATGCCAATGAAGCATATGGGTTAGCAGGGTCTATACCATGGTGGAAAGGTGTTAAGAGCAGGCCTAGGGATGAAATATAGGTCCTACATCTTTAGTCTTACTATGTTGTTGCTAGTCTTACTATGTTGGAGAATATTAGATGCCAGTAATGTGATGAACTTGATGAATTGTAACCCAAAAGTAGTTTCCCAAGGTATAAATGGGTATTGATTTCTACCAGGGAAGAAGCACTGATGCCTATACCACAAATCCTTGAAATAGAGTTGTGAGGAATAAATGAAATAATTGTTAAATGCAATTTTGTTTATTTTCTATCATACTATTTATACCCTGAAGGCATCTCAAGTATCAAAGTTTGTTCAGTAAATGATTCATCATTATGAAAGACAATTTTTCCCTGTGGAAATTCCCCTATTGGAAATAACTTTATAGATGTAAATAATTACCCATTCTTGCCACTGAGTCACTTTCAACTCCTCATTCTTATATCTTATAGCTCTTCTACTCTTTTTGATTCTATTGTCACGATATCTCCCTTAGCAATGCCCTTCATTTACCTCATGCTATCCTCACCATCTCTCGTAAGGTCTACTACAATAACATCCCTGTTTCCTTGGGTACAACCACTCCCCTTATAATCCATCTTCCACAAGGTTGAAAAAATGGATATCCCAATAGCACCAATAAGACTTTGCCACTCTTCTCAAGAAGCTTCAGTAGCTCTCAAATGCTTTTAGAATAAAATACAAATGCTTTTCTTTAGCATTTGAAGCCTTCCATGGTTGCGCTTTTGCCTCTTTTTGATTACTAATTTACTTATTGTTTCCTTTTGTGCATTCTATTTACTTATAACATTTCTTAGTTTACCCCATACCTGACATTCTATCTCCTATCCATGTGCCTTTGAACAAGGCATCCTACATTCCTGGAGTGCTCTCCTATTCATTTCAACCTCTTAGAATTCCTTTCTCCAATAAATGTTCAATTCAAGGACCATCTTGGATGTGTATGTATAGGTATCTCATATATATGTATATATGAGATATGGATCTACCCAGGACCTATCACAGTGTCTGGCACATAACTTGTGCTTGATAAATACTCATTGAATTGAATTTAACTAGTAATAGGTGATAGGGACTGGTTCAGCATTTTCACTGTTATAGGGAACAACTGGGTGAGAAAATTAACCTTTCCAATGCAGGTTGGGCGTGTGAAGATTAAAATTAATATACAACAACTATTATATTTTATAAAGTTTATTAATAATAACTAAAGTAAAAAAGCTAGCTAACCCAGCCCTAGCCATGAGAGAAGAGAGAGAGAGAGGTGGAGTCACAGAACTTATAAACAATACATGACCATGCAACATGGTGGAAAGATTAAAAGGAATTCTGGGAAATACTGAAGGAATTCTGGGGAACATAGTTCAAAGGTACAAAATTCTCTAATTAATACAGGCATCTTCCTCTGCAATTTTCTCACTTAATTGCTTGGATTTCTATGAGATTAAATGATTTGTCCTGGATCACACAACTAATATATATCAGAAATAACACTTAAACCCAGGATTTCTTTCTTTTAAAGTCAACTCTAAGGACAGGTAAGTGGAGTTGGGAGCCCAGGACTAGAATTGTGAGAACCTGAGTTAAAATCTGGCCTCAGACATTTCCTAGCTATATGATCCTGGGCATGCCACTTAACCCCAGTTGCCTAGCCCTTACCACTCTTTTGCCTTAAAATCCGTACTTAGTATTCATTCCAAGACAGAAGGCAAAGGTTTAAAAAAAAAGTCAGTCCTCTGTCCACTATGCCATATTCACTTCCCTAAGATAACAATACTTGTAGTAAAACATGAAAATATTGGAGATTATTGAATAGAATATAATACTGTCCTTTCCAGTGGATCATATGATTGCATTTATTCCTAATGGACATGTGTGACCAGTGGCTCCTGGTTGGTCTACAACTGTCCCTATGGCTAGAAATTATGTCAAAGAGGAATGGTGACAAAGCTGAAAGAAGCTCATCTCTGTGGGCTCTAAGGAGCAAAAAGATATTGTTTCTAGCCTCTTTTTTTTTTAAAGGAGAGAACCAGTACCAGCTCTCCACTGGACTTTTTATGAGAGAGATGGAAGCTTTCTCTCCTCTCTATCTCATTTATAGAAATATTGGGTGCATGTACCTGATGGCAAGAACATATGTTTGCCTAGACTAAGCCTGAGATGAGACATCAAGACCTTCTTTTTTGAGATTTTTTTTTTTACCATTGGCCCAGACAATCAGTAATGGTGAACAATGTATATTTCTAAGCCTGTCCTTGCTTGTTGATCTCTTCCACTTGAGTCCTATATCTACCTAACTCCCAAGTAATCTTCTCAAAGTGAAGATCTGACCGTGTCACCCCTCCTCCTAGGCACTCATTGAACTCCACTGGCTCCTAATTACCTTCACTCAGAGAGGGATTTGCCTTAAAGGAAAATGGCTGCTGCATCATCTAAGTCCAGAGTGAAAGAGAATAAAGGATGATATCGGAGTGACGTAAGATAGAGAAGAGCAGGAGAGGAAGCCTTCTTTGACCAGTCTCAGTTTTTGGGTGATTCTCAGGTGTGAGGGGAAGAGTACAGGATGATGGTTCGGGAGAGATAAGATTTGGAAGATTCTCTGTGGAGACTGGGATAGTGAATCAATTAGGTGGGGTGTTGTGAGGGTTTATTTAGCAATTAATTTAGTAATAGTGTTGGACCTAGCAGGAAGGGCTGGAGGATTCCAAGATGGAATGAAGGAGCAGGAAGTGGGCTTGTGCTCTGAGAGAGACTCCATTAGTGGTTGGACATAACTGTTGCTAACCGTGGGAGATCTCAGAGTTAGGGAAAAACTGCATCCTGATTCCCTGGGATCCTGAGAGGTGAAAAGGCTTTTAGCAAGTGGACAAGACCTGCAGAGCTGCACCAAGTGGGGAAGTGGTTTGGGATCTGGCGGGCAGCATTTCAAACTCACTCTCCCTACCTGGGTACCTTGGATCACCTGGCAGAATTGGCTCTTGGCATCCTGTGACCATCCTTGGATTACCGTGAGATCCCAAAGCCACCCCCAATTGCCCTTTAGCTGAGCTGACCAAACCTGGCTGGAACCAGGTTTGAAGGAGCCTTCCCTATGACTCCAGTACTGCTCCTTTGGGCCCTGCCTGGCTTAGGTCGATAGGATAGAGTAGTTAAGTCCTTCCCTGCCCCCTGTGTTTTGCCCGTAGGTTTTCAAGTGTAGAATCCCCTATCCCATCCTTTATTTAGTTACCCACAATTAAACTGTATGAACTTTTACCTTTGCCTGCTGGTTCCATAGACCCTGGCCTAGGGTGAGCTGGGTGACCTTTGGGCCAACTGCCATTCCTGTGTCAGTTAAAACAGTGAACCCTGGTCTCCTGGTTGGTCCTGTCTCTCCTTCAACCCAGTGTGGACCCACAAACATTTAGGGTACATTTTAATAATAATAACAACATCCCTGATGCCTCACCATTTCAGGGGGGATAAAGTTTGCCAAGCTTCAGTGAGGAGGACCCAGTTAACATTTGTTATAGCTAATAAATATTGATAGGAGTCTGATAAAATTTGGGAAGAACAGTTTGGTATACCACTGACATCTATTTATTCACAGGAAAGTAGGGATGGGAAATAGGAAGTAGGAAATAGGATAGTATATCTCTTAATTCTTATACTATACTAAAATCTCTAAAAACCCTATATCTAATAATCTTCTTGCCTGACAAAGCAGGCTTACCTAAAACTACTCTGTCTAAACTAATTATAAATTCACTATCTATCTTAACTAACAAATTGGTGAACATTTATCAGTACCAAACTCCTTAAAGTAATTCTTCTATTAACTGTCAGTTATAAACTGCCTGTCTACAGACACAGACACAGAAAAAACTTCCCTCAAAGTTCTGAGGAGAAAAGCCTTCTGAAATCAGACTTTTTTCTCAAATTGGTATCTATATCCCAAACTTTCAAAAGTAACTGTCAGATCTTTTTACTGAGAGAGTGACACCGAAATCCCCAGAACCCTACTCCCTAGGAAGACAAGAGAAAATGAAGTGTCACTTAACTGAAATCTGTCCTTATAAAAACTGTTCTTAAAGTAACTTCTGCTCTTACATATATACTCTGCTCTTAACGAGACAGACTGAAATTAAAATAAAACTCTTTATAACACATTTGATAACACAAAATTATTCTGGGCCTAGTTAGCACAGTTTAGTGATTTTCTCTACCTCCATTCAATGGCATATAAATTGGAGCATAGGAAGAAGATGGTGGGAGTAATAATGATTTGATCTTGGAAAACTGTGATTATGTGAAGATGGGGTTAACTCTACCCTATTGATTAAGTGGGGGAAGGAGGTCTATGACCCAACTGTGCTAGTGAGTGACAAATCAAAAACAACTGACCTCACCCAGGCAATCCAAAGTAAAGTTAAAGCTGCCATTGGTCCATGTAAAAGTGGAAGGTAGACACAGAAAGTGACACAAAGAACTGTCTTTTAAATATGATCGTAACTTCCTGTGAGGAGGTTTTTTTCCCCTTTGAATTTGGCCTTGGAGGAGCTTGGCCTTGAGACCTCAGACTGTTTCCCTTTGGACTGCCACTTGGGTGAGTGAAAAGGCTGACTCCTTTTCCTTGGCTTTTCTGGAGGCACTAGCCTCCAGAGGCCTCCAGTCTTGGAGGAGGCTTCATGGCTTTGTTTAATTAACCTCTGTGACCTCTGTGACCCCCTTCTCTGGGTCCTTTGAAGCCCTGCCTGGTTCATACCAGGCCGGGGTAATTCTCTCTCTCTCTCTTTCTCTCTCTCTCTCTCTCTCTCTCTCTCTCTCTCTCTCTCTCTCTCTCTCTCTCTCTCATTTTCCTTGCTTTCACTCTTTCTATTTGTAAATAAACTACCATAAAAGTCATTCTGACTTGAGTCTTTCATTTGGAATTAAGTACTTAATTCCTGGCGACCAAACTCTTAAATATTCAGTCCAACCATAATTTTGCTCCTTACATTTAGTAGGAGCACAGTGGGGCAAGAGAATCAAGGGTGAAAGATAGTGGTGAGTTAATAAGAAATTGAGATAGAGAAGGGAAGAGAGCATTCAGGGCAGGGATGATGATCTGGGAACTAATTTAGGGATAGAGGGAATGGAGGTCTCAGTAAGGAGAAAGAACAGGATTAAAGGTCATAAAACATAGGAAGAGATGGAATTATTAGCAGCAGCTGGGACTCTGGTAGTTTTAATTTATTCATAAGCACTCATTTTCACTCCTAAGACTATAAAACACAATAACAATTGTTGGGCAACAATAAAAGCAAAACCAAAAACAACCTAATTGATGTGTTTTACTGAATTGTCAGATAAAAGAGAGTGGGTCTTCCTCTTAATGAAAGATAGATTTATTCAGCTAAATTGAACTGGGAACTGATCCAAGAGGAAAAAAAAATGTGTGTCAGGGGGTGAAGAATTGGGGAGGGGAAGTGTTTGACTTTCATAAACCTTGTAGAATATTTGAGGTATTTTTAGATTATTTCCTCTTTGGTGAAAAGGCAGTAAGCCAAAAGTGGTGTGTTGTAGGGAAATAAAAGCCATTGCTTTGGTAAGAATTGGGGGTTTTCTTAATGCATTTAGGAAAAGGGAGCAAGGAAGTCATCAAAGTGAAGGCATCAAATATTTCTGTGAAATTAGAAAAATGACTTAATACTATTAGTGTCTCACCTTGCTCATGAACTTCCCTTGGTGATTAGATAAATTTTTGTTAATTTGCAAAATGAATCTTCTGTGTTTTAAACATTTCTTTAGTGGAGGAGGAAATAAATAGCTGTCCTATATATCTGATATTTACTACTTTGTATAATGACATGCTTTTTAGAAGGGATCCTATCCTGTTAATCCTATTTGGGAAATTCCTAGATATGAGTCATACCTAACCTTTGTTTAAGAGACTTTTCTCTGCAGGAAAATAATGAGGATGGAAAATAATGAGAAATAGAATATGGATAAAAGTTAAATCCTTTCTCTTTTTAAGGATCAAGCTCTCCTAGAATTGAATCTGACCCATAAGAGTTTTCAATTAGAGCTCATGTTTGGGAATGAGCTTCCCTTCTATCATGGATGATGTCATCTACATTAGATAAAACATAAAGGTGAATATTCTGTCAGTAGGAAAATTAGGTGAGCACTTATATAACTTGAGTACTATTAGAAAACTTCTTCCATATATCCTCCTTTAGCTGACTTAAAGTCCTTATGTTGGATAGAATCATTGTCTTGGATACTATGATGAAGAAAAGAAATATTGATGAGTCCTTTGGCCAATGAAACCCATAAATCAAAGACAATATGATCTTTGGCCATGTGTGATTCCATTCTGATACCTCAGAGATGGTGGCAGAATGTTGAAAAAAAAATGAAGGAGGGTGATAAGAATCACAAAATTTTTAGACTAAAAATTCCTCCAAATGTGAGATTCTTGTTCTTACTGCTTGAAGAACAGCCTTATATCAATCATACCTTTCTCACTACAAATCCCAGAGTTTCTCCTTGGAGAGATAAAAAAATGGAAACCCTCTAAAAATTGGATCACTAAATTGATTTAAAAAAATGGAATGGAAAACCAAATTGCCAATATCAGAAATGAAGAAGACATGTTATATGAAGAACACATAATGAAAATAATTAAAAACTATTGTGTCCAATTAGATGCCAGAATAAGGGTGGAAAATTAAATGAAGCAATGTTTAGAGAAATTCAAAAAAGATTATCAAAAAAATAAATAAAGATTTTTGAACAAACCATCAATGAATTCCCTGAGGAAAAAATCCCAGCTCTAGAGGGTTTTAAAAGAGAATTCTATGAACCATTAAAAAAACATTAACTTCAATTTTGCATGAATTGTTATAAAAATAGAGAAATATAGTACCCTGCCAAACTTTTATATGACAAATTTGGTGCTGATAGCTAAACCAGGAAGAGATGGATCAGAGAAAGAAAACTATAGATCAATACCTCTATGAATGCAAAGTACTGAACTTAAAATTACAAATAAAACATATTAAAAATTATTTACTATGATTGGGTTAGCTTCGTACCAATAATGGAGAATTATTTCAATATTAGGAAAACTATATCATTTTATAGCTGAGAAGTGAAGTCAACAGAAGTTAAGTGACTTGTTTAGGGTCACACTGCTAATAAGTATCTGAGATTGGATTTGAACATAGATCTCCTGACTTCCTGGAGTCAGGAAGATTCAGCTTCCTAAATTAAAATCCAATCTCCGATACTTAATATCTGTGTGACTTTGGGCAGGTCATTTCACCCTGTTTGCTTCAATTCCTCATCAGTAAAATGAGCTGGAGAAGGAAACAGCAAATCATATTAGAATCTTTGTTAAGAAAAGCCCAAATGGAGTTACCAGGAGCCAGACATGACTGAAAACACTTGAATAACTCCTGACTCCAGTGCTTCATCCACTATACCACTAGCTGCCTCACAAAATAGTGAAAAAGCATTGAAGAGACAAGACAAAGGACATTAAATGGAACAGATTTGCCAGCCTGTTTATAATGAAGAAGGTGTGGGACAGGGCTGTGGCGTACACTAACAGTTAGGAAGAAAGGTACAAAGAGTTGAGAAGTGATTGAGAGGGCAGAAAGGCAATGAATATAGATAGTTTTTTCCCTCTAGTTTGACTGAATAGGGGAAGTAAGATAACCAGAGGCATGTTGGGGTCTAGTGAGTGTTGGGGTTTTCTTCAACTGGGGAAAACGTGAATCAGTATATAAGGAAATGCTGAAGATTAGAAATGGGGAATGATTATGGAGATAATATCCTGGAGGAAACATGAGGGGCTGAGATCATAGATATTGTAGAGGCTGACCCCAGTGAGAAAAGCCACCTTTTCATCAGAGACTGGATGAAAGGGAGGAGAAAATGAGGGTTTCTGAGATGCAGAAAAAGGACAAAGAGGAAGCTTACTCTGAATGGTCTCAATTTTCTCAGTAAAATATGAGGTAAGATTTAGAAAAGCCTCTGTGGGGTGGGAATCAATTAGGGAATGAGGTAAGAGCCTACTGAGATTAGATAACATAAGTTTGTTATTGATATTAAACAAAACATAAAACAGGGAGTTATGCTCTCATCAACAATATTTACCACTATAATATTTTTGCTTAAAAGTAAATGAAATTACTTTCTGTGCTGAAGGTCTAAGTTCAGTGACGTGAGTTTCTCTAATATAATTAATGCTTGAACATCTCAAACAGATCAGGGAATTACATTTTGTTTTCTGCCTTAGGTGTTGATGACTTCATCAGTTCTTGAAGAAATCCAGGAATCTTGGCAAAGGAAAGTGGAATGCATTTTCTGTTCATTTGCTTTAAAAATATTTTTTTAATTGTCTAAGTGGTATAATATAGAGCTACTCAGAGTTATGAAGACAAGTTCAAATCCTCCCTCAAACTAGCTATGTGACCCTGGGCAAGTTACTTAATTTCTGTTAGTCTCAGTTTCCTCATATGCAAAAGCAAGATAATAACACCTACATCTCAGGGTTGTTGCGAGAATAAAATCAGATTAAATGCACTTTGCATACTGAAAGGCATTACACAAATATTAGTTGTTATTTCTGAAATCAAAATTATATCATGTAGCCTCAATTAAGCACTTTTAACTATATTATCCATTCTCATTCTTCCACTTTCCTCACCTTTTTTATTTTTTGGCTTTTCTTGATTTCTTCAGAAAATTTCTCTGACTCTTGCTTTTGTTAGGGCCAGAAAAGAATTTGGAGGTTATTATCAGATATTTAGCAGAGGAAAAGAAATTCACAAAATTTGCCAACACATTTGGCAATTGACAGATATGAGTTGAATATCAGAGCTTACCAACAAGCATTGATGACTAGCTGTCAATGCTCTTAAGGTAAATACCAAGCCCAATAAATGCATGTTAGGACTAAGGAACATTATGTTGACTCTGACATTCACCTCCACTAAGATGAATTTTTCACAAGGCAATTGTCTCAGTGAAATATAATGGTGAAGTGACTAACTTCAATGTGAAAGGATTTTGTAGTCCTATCAAGAGTGCCACTTAGTGCCACATCTTGGCTGGAGGAGGGAACTAAAGAGATACACAAAAATGTTATTTTAAAAGAATAATAACAATGAGGAGTTTGTTGTTATTCTTTTTAAAAAATCCACATTGACAGAAAAAAGAGGATGGAAGGATAATTCTTTTATTTGGGATGGATGGGATGATGATAACTGATGACAGAGAGCAGAAAGAATTATTCAATTACTATTTTGTTTCTGTTGTATCTGTAAAAAATGACCATCACACAGGAAATTAGAGAACAGAGATAATGAAGGAGATAGTAAGTGCACTGGGATGCTCCTAATAAATTCAAGTCACCATGCCCAGATGACGTACAGCAATAGATCTTGAAAGAACTGGTAGCTATGACTTCTAAACCACTGTCAGTGATATTTGGAAGATCATGGAAAATAAGAAACATATCAAAAGACTGGAGGAGAGAAAATGTCCTGATTTTCAAAAAAAAGTAAGAGAACAGAATTTACAGAGGATAAGCCATTGAATTTGCCCTTAGTTTATGAGAAAAATTATATAAAAATTATATACATCATTAAAGTAGTTGGCATATAGAGAAACAATTATGATAGAAAAGTATCAATAGCAGGTCTTGCCTGATTAGTTCTATTTCCTTTTTTGAAAGGATTTCTAATCTGAAATAAATGGAATACTAAGGGATATAGTTTACCCAGACTTAGGCAAAGCTTTTGATAAAGCATTTAATACTTATCTCACAAAGAAGATGGAAAATTATGTGTTAGATGCTAATTAAATCATACTAAACTCAAAGAATAAAATGGTACAATGTCAACATGTCAGGAGGTCTTCAGGGGAATATCCTGAGGGATCTGTGCTGCATCACTTGTGCTGTTTGATATCTTTATTGATGACTTGGATAAAGCCATAGATGATATGGCTAAAATGAAAAAAGAGCAAAGTGACAAATGTTGGAGGGGATATAGAAAAACAGGGTGGAGTTATGATGAAAGCATTTTGGAGAGTAATTTGAATTACACCCAGAAAGTTATAAAACTGTGTATACTCTTAGACCCAGCAATATCATTACATTTTTTGTTTCCCAAGGATATTAGGGAAAGAAAAAAAGAATTCATATATTCCAAAATATTTATAGCAGCTCTCTTTATGGTGGCAAAGAATTGGAAACTGAAGGAATGCCCATCAATTGGGCAATGGCTAAATAAATTGTAGTATATGATTGTGATGGAATATCACCATGCCATAAAAAATGATGAACAAACTGATTTTAAAAAAAAGTTGGAAAGAATGATATGAGATAATAAGCAGTGAAATAAGTGGAATCAAGAGAACATTATACACAGCCGCAGAACTAAAACTGGAAGAATAAACTGAGATGTTACCTCCAGAAAGTGAACAAAAAGGTAAAACATGAAAGAATTATTTATATGAATATAGTCGTCTCCATGATGCTATCCTATGTGAAGCAGGGAGGATGAAGAGAGGTTGGGACACTAGTGGATCAGATATATTATGTAGATATGAAAAAAATAAGTTATAGGAGATCTGTGATTTCATTTGTGTAATATCTTCTCTTTCTTTATATTTGGACATGTTTGTTTTGTTTGGATTTGTAAATATTTGGAATGAAAAAAATTGCACATAACACCAAGCTGGGAGTAATAACTAACATATTGGATGATGAAGTCAGGATCCATAAAGATCAACTTGACATTTGTGAGCATTGGATTAAAACTGATGAGATGAAATCCAATAGGGAAAATGAACCAAAAAAGCAGAAAGACAGGAAAAGTAAGATTAGTCTTTAGTGGTTGTGAAAAAGTCTCTAAGATTTTCAGTGTACTTCAAGTTCAATATGAGTTAATAGTGTAATGTAGCAGACAAAATAGCTAGTACTATCACAGCTGTTTTGAGGGGCATAACTTCTCAGAATAGGGAGATGATAATCCCACGGTTATCTGCTCTTAAAAGACCTTCATTTTTGTGTTCATTTTTGGGTGCCATGACTTAAGGGCATTTTAACAAGCAGAGGAGGTCCGCCACAGATAGTTAATTCCATGACGTATTGGAATTGGTTGGAAGAATTGGGCATGTATTTCCCTTGGAAAAGGGAAAACTTGGGGAGATATGACAGTTTTCTTTAGGTATTTGAAGGGCTGTCATGCAAGAATAAATTTGATTTTATCTGTTTGGCCTCAAAGGACAGAACCAGGAGCAATGTGAGAAAGATAAAGAGGTCAACTTAGACTTAATATCAGGAAAATTTTCTTAATAATTAGAGATATCATGAAGTGAAATGAGCTACTTCTAGATATACTGTGTTTCTTCTCATTGGGAGTCCTCCAGGAGAAGATAAATGACCGTTTTGTTGCATATCTTATAGCAGGGGTTCTTTCTGTGAATGGTTGGATTAGATCAGTGACGGCAAACCTTTTAGAGACTAAGTACCCAAACTGTAACTCTCATGCCTCATGTGAGCCACTCTTTACCCCAGACAGGGAAGGGAGGAAGTGCTCCCATTGGGTTACAGGGCAGAGGGGAGGGTGATGTAAAAAATGTCCTCAGACATGGTGGAGAGGGGTTGGAGGATAGCCCCCGTCTGGCACATGTGCCATACGTTTGCCAACACGGGATGAGACAATTCCTAAAATTCTGTTATTGCTGTCATCATTATTGAGCCATTTTAGTTGTGTCTGACTGTTTGTGATCCTATTTGGGGGTTTTAAACACCCAAATTCTATAATTTGACCATAAAAAAGTCATTTAAATGTAGCAATACTTAGACTTTAATTTGTATCTACTTCCATGTAGGGCATTTGTGAGTTAATCTTAAAAACAAATGCACAGATGGTTCCGGGTTAAGATGGCGGCAGAGTAAGAAGCAGCTCTTAACCTCTCCTGACCGAAACACACAAAACTCCTCAAGGGGACATAAAAACAAGTCCAGACGAATGGAGGAACCCCACAACAGGGCACAGCGTGGAAGGTACGTGGAATTGAGACATTTCCAGGCTATAAAGGGGTGAAACAGCTCTCACTAAATCGCGGGCTGAGCAACCACCCCACCCCCACCCCCTCCACACATATCTATAGCTTTGAAGCCAGCTAAAAAGAAATAGAGCAAGTTTGGGGCACCCATCGAGTCATTGGCAGCTCCGGGGCCTGTTCCTGAGAGCAGGAAGATTTAGGACCCCAGTAAGCCAAAGAACGCACGTGAAATCTGAGCGCGGGAGCAGAGAGTGGACGCCAGGCGCAGAGCGTGGGCTGAAAGCACAGGCACGGGTGGAGGCGTGGGTGGAGGCAGACACAGCCAGGAACTAAAGCTCTGAAAACCTGAGTGGGGTACCAGTGCAGACGGTTATACGACTGCGGAAGCAGCGCCCTGAGACTTGTAAAGTAACCTCCTGCAGAGGATCAAGCAAGGGGGTCCACCAGGGGACTTGACCTTGGAAAAAACCAGAACTCAGACCTCAGGAGCCAATAGACCGCGGACAGACCCCAAGCGTGAGGATAAACCTGAGAAGCTGCTGGGCTAATGATGGCTACCCAGTCTCAGGAAACTCAGAAGAGAAAGATTAACAACAAGAAAAATAAGCCTTTAACACTCGACAACTTTTACACAGAGAAAATCCAGATAACTGAGCAAACAGAGGAGGAGAACAAACAAGCATCCGGACCCTCCTCAAATAAGGAAAACTCCTCACAAGCTATGGAAGAGTTCAAAACTGAGATTTTGAGGAAAATGGAAGGGATCTGGCAAGAAAATAACTGTTTAAAAGGTAGAATCTTGCAATTGAACACCAGAAGTGACCAGATTGAAAAGGAATACCAGAAGATTATGGCCGAAAACCAGAAGATTATAGCTGAAAATAAATCCCTAAAGGCTAGAATTGAGCAAGTAGAAGCTAATGATCTCTCAAGACAACAAGAACAAATAAAGCAAAGTCAAAAGACTGAAAAAATAGAAGGAAAAATGAAATATCTCAATGAGAGAGTGACAGACCAAGAAAACCGGTCTAGAAGAGACAATTTGAGAATAATTGGTCTTCCAGAAAAACCAGAAATTAATAGAAACCTGGACTCCGTACTAAAAGAAATTATTCAGCAAAATTGCCCTGAAGTCCTACAACAAGAGGGCAATATAGACATCGAAAGGATTCATAGAACACCCACTACATTCGATCCAGAGAAAAAAACGGTCAGAAATATTATTGCCAAATTCAAAAGCTTTCAAGCAAAAGAAAAAATCTTACAAGAAGACAGAAAGAGACAATTCAAATATCAAGGAGCACCAATCAGGATCACACAGGATCTGGCAGCCTCCACGCTAAAAGACCGTAAGGCTTGGAATACAGTATTCAGAAAGGCAAGAGAGCTGGGCCTGCAACCACAAATCAACTACCCATCAAAATTGAATATATATTTCCAGGGGAAAGTATGGGCATTCAACAAAATTGAAGAATTCCAGGTATTTGCACAGAAAAGACCAGGGCTAAATGGAAAGTTTGATATCCAACCACAAAAATCGAGAGAAACCTGAAAAGGTAAATAAGATAAAGAGGGGAAAGAAAGAAAACTTATAATTTTTAAATTTGCCTTTTTAAGGGCCTCAGTGAGATCTAATTATCTGTATTCCTATGTAGAGAAATGTTATGTATAATTATCTGTAGTGAACTCTATTCACTATTATAATATTCACTATTATAGTAATCAGAAGAATAATTCACAGGGTGAGGGTGGAACACTAAATAATCTAAGATGGCGTGGGGGATGGGAAAGAGGGGGTAAATAGCAGGGGACACCAAGAGAAACATGAGTGAATAAGAAAATAGAATATTCTATTACACACAAAGAGGGCTTGAGAGGGAGAGGGGACAAATACTATTATAAGAAGGAGAGGAAGAGAGCATTAAGAGGTAATAATCAAACCTTACTCTTAGTGTAATCAACCCGGAGAGGGAAGAGTAGCTTTATTATCCATTGGGATAAAAAACTCTATCTAACCCTACTGAGAAAGTCAGAAGGGATAAACCAAGGGGAGCAGGGGAGAGGGAAGGTCAAAAAAGGGAGGGGAGAAG
>NC_058135.1:38632016-38664863 GCF_016433145.1 Gracilinanus agilis | reverse complement strand
TCCAGCCATTCTGGCTGGCAATTTGGAATCATGCTCAAAGGGCTATAAAAGAATGCCTGCCCTTTGATCCAGCCATACCATTACTGGGTTTGTACCCCAAAGAGATCATAGATAAACAGACTAGTAGGAAAATATTCATAGCTGAGCTTTTTGTGGTGGCAACAAATTGGAAAAGGAGGGTATGTCCTTCAATTGGGGAATGGCTGAACAAACTGTGGTATATGCGGTGATGGAATACTATTGTGGTAAAAGGAATAACAAACTGGAGGAGTTCCAGGCGAACTGGAGAGACCTCCGGGAACTGATGCAGAGCGAAAGGAGCAGAGCCAGAAGAACATTGTACACAGAGACTGATATACTGTGGTAAAATTGAATGTAATGGACCTCTGTACCAGCAGCAATACAATGACCCAGGACAATTCTGAGGCATTTATGGTAAAGAAAACTGCCCACATTCAGAGGAAGGACTGCAGGAGAGGAAACATATAAGAAAAACAACTGCTTGAAATCAAGGGTCGGGGTGGAGGTGATTGAGGGTGTGGACTGGAAAGTACCACACCAATGCAACTACCAACAATTTGGAAATTGGGCTTGATCAAGGACACAGGACAAAACTATTGGAAATGCGCATCGGCCATGGGTGGGGGGAGTGCTGGGGGTGGGGGGGGTGGGGGTGAAGGGGATAGGAGGAGCATGAATCAGGTAACCATGTTAAAAATGTATATTAATAAATGTTAAAAAAAAAAAGAAATAGATATTCCAGATTAGGAAGATAAAAACAAAAGCATATAAAAAGTGCAGTGATAATACAAGAGATAAATGATAATGCAATAAAAAATAATCAAAGAAATCCTTCATGGCAACCCCTGAGAAAGGGCCAAATGAATGGCGCAGATGGTCAACACTGAAGAAATTCAGAGAAGGGAGAGAAATATTTGTGAGCTAGAATAGTTTTTGAAGTCTATTCTAATGAGAGAGGATTGCAACTGGGTCTTGAAGAATTGGTCGAGTGAGTATATCTTGTCTTCTCTACTATATTATTGGAAATAAAGAATCATCTTTGAAAAAAAAAATGAATCAATAGGGTAGCTCAGTGGATTGAGAGTCAGGCCTAGAGATGGAAAGTCCTAGGTTCAAATCCGGCCTCAGACACTTCCCAGCTGTGTGACCCTGGGCAAGTCACTTGACCGCGATTGCCCACCCTTACCACTCTTCCACCAAGGAGCCAATACACAGAAGTTAATGGTTTAAAAAATATGAATCAATAAACATTTATTAAATGCCTCCTATGTTCCAGATACTATGAAGTGGAGATTTATGGTTCCCCATAAAATTCACTTTTTACATTCTTCTGTTATAGAAATCTTTTTTTTAGTGTTTAAGTTTAGAATAAAAAAAGTAGAAAATTTAAAAATGAAGGTAGATACTTTTAAGATTGTTTCTTTGTGCTTTTTCTCTCATGTAAGTTACTTTTCATGGTCAACATCTCATATTTTCTTCATATTTCTTTCTTCTGACCCTGCTATTTCTCATTTTAGCACTGACTGAGTTCTGTTCTCTCCATTATTTATTTACATAGCTACTGATCAATCTGACCGTTACCTAGTGTTGATTTTAGTCCATTTATTCCATTCTTATCTTTCTTTGATTCTGTTATCAGACCTTTCAACCATTTTCAGAGTCCTTGTGACTATAGCAGGGCTTTTTTTTCCCCTGCTGGTAGTGCCAAGTTATTGGTTTTCTTAAGTTTTATTCTGGAAATGTCTTACCCTATAGTAAGTATTCACTGTATTATTAGTTTACCTTTGGTTATTAACTCAGTTACTCCATTATTCCTAACTCTTTGACCATAGAAACATGACTTCAGAATATCACCAGGGTTGAGAGCAGAATACTAAAACTAAATCACCACTGAAGGGAAACTCTACAAGGATTGATTAAAGGTTTTTGGTGAAAGTCTGCTCCACTTGGGATATTTCTGGGCCATCGGAAATAATGAAATAGATCATTTCAGAGGAAACAAGGAAGACCTCTGAACTGATGAGGTGAAGTGTGCAGAAATCAGAGAAAAATTTATACCATGATGACAACATTATGGGGGGAAAAACTATGAAAGATTTTAGAACTCTGATCAATGCTACCAGAAAGTTGTTTTATCCCTCTTCATCCAATAAATCATTAAGCACTTTTTGCAAGTAATAATTTTGGCAGCATTCTGATCTGATAATTTCTGGTCCTGATATCCTCCACATGATAGCATGGGAAATGAACGGAGTCCAAATAGATCTTTAAAATCAATTTTCAATCTATCCTGTTGTACTTTTAAAGGTAAATTAAATGGTGCCAATAGGTAAGAATGTGCTTGAAACTTTTCCAGTAAGATCAGTGTCTTTCAAACTTGTGATTGGAATTAAACACTTTCACTGAAAAAATCTGTTGTTTCTGCCCAGTGCTATAATCACTCCCCAGGCTATTCATTCCATGGTTTAATTGATAACACCCTCTCACTAACTGCTCTATAAGAAGGGAAATGCTTTTAAACAGTGACTAAGGAATAAGGCAACATGTGATTAAACTTCCAGACATTATCTCTCAGTATTTTATTACTACAGGTGCAGATCACCACTGATCAGAGACCGCTAAGGGCAAGGTTCTCTTTCACTGAAAGCAGCTCTATTTATGCACCTGCACTTATAAAAGATCCTAGATGGAAAGGTGGAGAAACAGGTCATGGGTTGACAAAACAGCAGCAATAGAAATGTAACAGAAGCTCATTTAGTCCCTCCCCTTCCTTAGGACAAGAAGGGATACGAGGAATCCTTAACCAGAAAAATGCCATTTTCCCAAAGCTTAGGCTAGGGTTTTCATTTTAATTCAATTTGATTTAATTCAATAAATGTTTATTAAGTGTGTACTAAGAGGATACTTTTGTAATTAATTAAAAGAAAGACAGTCCTTGACCTTAAGGACTTTGTAGTTTAATAGGTGAGTTTACAGCATAGTTACAAATAAAGCTTTATATGTGCCAAGGGAAAAGATATTTTCCTAATTTATCATCTTCTTTATTGTTAAAATATCTTTTTATTTTATTTTTATCTAAAAAATTTATTTTATTTTATTAAAATAAAATTGATAAAATATTGTTAAAATAAAATAAAATAAAATAAAAATCCCCTCTGACACATGTGGATCTAAGTGGTCATCTTTTTTGTCTGATTTATTGGTCTTTGATTACCTGTTTCCTAGGGTTTCAAGGATTGTGTGCATGTATGGATGGCATGCTCAGATAATGAATTCCTCATGTGGAAGAGGCCAGGGAACCTGCTTCCAGAAAAGATAGAGGGACCTTGCTCTCTGACTTGGAGCATCCATCAGCATTCTGAAACTGACTCTGTCAAGTTGGCTATGTGAAAGAGGAGCCTTTTTGACTATCTGTGGGGCCAGTAATGGGTACCCCCTTCAAAAAGCACTAACCAAGTGAAGGAACCCCTTTGCTTTGGCTTTTTCATGCTTGGCCAGGATGGAGTGTAGACCAAAGGAGGGAATCTTATAAACTTGTTAAGTGTAGAGAAGGGTCTTGTACTGCTCCCTGTGAGTTCATTAATTCTCCCTTTAGTAGGTCTGCTTTTTTCTTGTTGAAAGTTCTAGCGGCTTCAAGTTTGGGTCCATTCTCATCAGAGACTGAGATGATATAGGAAGGAATATGCCTGTGAGTATTATAGGGAAATATTTGTACTCCAGTTGTTGGTTATAGTTTCACAGAAAATATCCTTTGATAATTGATGTGGATTGGCTAAATGGAACTGGGGTACTAATGATTTCTGGAATTATGAAGAGAACTAATAGCAAGAGAGAAGAATTAGCCCAAACCCTCAAGGTATCCCCAGAAACACGAGAGAGGGGAGGCAGCTAGCCTCCCTTTGGGAGAATGTGTTTAGAGTCTCATTACACTTGTAATAAATGTCTATTATCAAAAGCAACATCTTGAAATTAATGTGGCCATGGACATTTTATGGACTGAAAGTTATTAGCAAAGCCCCTAAATCCTGTTCTATGAAGATTAGATATTTACTAAATACTTACAATATACTAGACTTTGTGTACATCAATAATATAAATGAAAACCATAAGGAAACATAAAAATAGAGGGATAAGAAATTATGTATAAATGGAGATTTTGAATCTTGGACTGAATCCCCCATAAGTCCCTTAGTATTTCCCAAAATTCCCTTTAATCTCTCCTGCGTCTCCATGTTTGTGTGGTCACATTATTGTTTTATACTTGGCTGTAACTCCTCCCTCTTTCTCTTTTTGCTCTTGGGAGCAGGCTAGTTAGTACCTTTTTAGTTAGTCTCTTTTGTTAGTTTATTATTAATGAAAATTTATAAAATATAATACTTAGTTACTGAATATTAACTTCAATATCTACAATACAAAGTAATTTTGAGAGACTCTGTGAAGTTATCAACAACTGGGAGAATCAGAAAGTGCCCAGGAAGGGGCACTTCAATTGAATCCTGAAAGAAATTAGGTTTCTAATAGATTAAGATGAGGAAGGGGATATGTTATAGCCATGGGAAACTGTATTGAAAATAGCAAGTAGGAAGGATCGAAAGAAGCAAACATTTATTAGGCACTTAGGGTGTACTAGAAAAAGGCAGCTTGGTGACTTAGTGGATAGAGTACTGAGTCCAGAGTCAGAAAGACCTGAGTTCAAATCTGGTTTCAGACACTCACTAGCTGTGTGACCCTGTGGGAAAAACATGGCAAACCCTGCAATATCTTTGCCAAGAAAATATTCATTTATTAGGCACCTACAATGAGCTAGGAATTATACTAAGTACTTTACAAATATGGTCTTATTTGAACATCACAACAACCTAGGAGGGAGGTGCTATTACTATTCTCATATTTATAGATGAAGAAACTGAGGCAAACAGAAGTAATTTGGCCAATGTAACACAGCCAGTAAATATCTGCAGCTAGATTTGAAATTGGATCTTCTGTCAGGCCAGTGCTCTGCAGTAGTCCAGTCTAGACAGGAGTATAATAGATTATGACAGTGAGAAATATACTTGTCTAGAGTGGTACTCTCAAGTCAGAATGTGAAGGGTTTTAAATGCTTAAATGAAGAGTTTGCATTTTTTTCTGGATCTTTGGTTTTGTGCCTTAGGAATATCAATTTGGCAGCTGTGCAGAAGAGGGGGTGCTGAGGCAAGAGGGGGATTTTGAAGCAAAATAACGGAAATCAATTCTATTTTTATCTTGAAAATTTTTTTCATGTAGTCATTATTTTGGACATCATTTCCTACTTCTGAGGAGTATATGAAACACCAGGGTTATGAAGCACTTTGTTTTAGATATGCTGCTCTAGGGGCTGGGTAGCTTTTTAGGGAATTTGGTCTATATTGTGCAATCTTTGACAAAGATGGATATCTGGCCAGCTGGAAAAAACAATCTCTATTTCCCAAAACCTTGTGTACAAATCTTGATTGGATAAATTCCCATGAGTGTTTGTTTTCCAGTCTTTCATGTATGGGGAACACAAACGTTTTTCCATTTGGCCAGGTAGCCCCGACTGTCGTATTGGCTTTACTTTTTAAAGTTTTACATGTGGAAAGAGATGATAACAAATTGTGAGCTCTTTGAGGGTAGAGATTGTTTTTTGCCTCTTTGTATCCCCAACACTTAATACAGTGCCTGGAATATAGAAGATACTTAATAAATGCTTATTGACTGACTGACTAATAATATCTGACATTTACATAGCATTTCAGGCTTTCAAAGAACTTTCATTATGTTATCTCTTTTGATTCTCTAAACAAGTTACAAGAGGGGTGTTGTTATTATCCCCATTTTATAGGGAGGAAAACAGGTTGAGAGGGTTATCTGGGTCCACATCTGGAATAATTTAAACTTGGTCTCCTTGACTCTTAAGTAATTCTATAGAACATGAGAAATCTTAGCAACATTTACCAAGTTAAGTAAAATGTTATTAATACTATAGAAAATTGTGTGAATTACTAGGTATATATCAGAATTTTGATATGATTATTTTTGTGTAAGCCAAGGTTATACCCATGATAATTGTTGCACATTCCTGTTTCATGATTTCCCCCTCTTTTCCATTTATTTGCTTTGCATTAGCATCATGTATGTAATTGAAGAGTTTGTTAACTATGCTTGATTTGTTATTAGACTCAGACAGAGAGCCTGGCTATTGTACAAAGGCTACTGGTGTTATTACCACTTGAGTGTCACAGTCATTTTGGTAAGATTTGAAATGGCTGCCTTGTAAATTGGGGCTGAGTCACCAAAGTTTTATACTGGCTTCAGAAGAGAGCAAGCTAGCTCAGGATGGAAAATGGAAGATGGAAGGTTTGTGCCTCACTGTTTCTGTTTTGGACCACAGAGGTCATTTAAATCTTCTGGAGACAGAAGAACGTTAATTACCAGATATGATTAGGAATTGTTCTATTTAGAATGTTTCTGAGATACTTCACAAGGCAGTGGGACAAGATCTGCTCAAATCACTATCCATGATTTAGGATTAGGAAATTTGCTAAAATACCTTCGAGTAGATTTGATAAGGAGAAAAAAAAATTAAAACTGGAAGGAGACGATAAGGGAGTAGCTCCACTGATTGCTTCATCCCACTTAGAAATATTTGATTTTAAGTACTGGTATTTGGTGAATGACTTAATCAGAACTAGATTTGTGCTTTAGGCCTGATTTTGAATTTTGAATATTTGAATCAATAAAAGACACTGAAAATAGGTGTAATGGAAGTCTATTCTTATTGGGTAATAGACTTGGTCACAACTAAAGAGCTTGTATAAAATCAGGAGTCTGATCAGCCTTGATCAAATGAAATTTTTGGAGGGCAAAAGTTTAGCTGGAAAGAATCAGCAAAGCAGAAAATGTAGCATTGAACGTGCATTATGAAAGAGAAAGGAGAAATTGGGAAGTGTTATTAAATCTCTGGGCATCTTGAGGCCAAAGTCTCACCTCCTCAAGAACTAAGGACAGTTCCAAGAAACGATCTGTTATTTCTCCAATCACTCCTTCTGCTGTCTCTCTTAACAGACAATGTAATTTACTTAGCTACTTCTTTTCCCAAATGTTTCCAGTCAATTGAATTTCCTCTCAACTAGAAAGAAGCTGAGAATTAGCTAGCAATAAGTATAAATGTAAAATAAAGCAGTCAAGTCTTTGCTTAAGGGTTGAAAATTTTCTTTATTGGGTCTTAAAGCAAAAAGTGAGGAGAGAAGGGAAACCTATGACCCTGAGGAGCCATTATATTTCCCTGAGGCTTAAAAGAGCTACTTATTTCAATACTGTGTTACACATATTTGATTCTGCTGATATGAGGCTAACTTAAGTCAAACCTTGACCAGATGAAACTAGATTGAGCTGTTTGCCCCCTTTTAATTTTCAGTCAATTGAATGTTGGAGTGTCATTCCACATACATGGGTTTCATTGTTCTCTTCTGTCATGTTTTTAATTGTGTGAGTTTTATAAATGGACATTATTCTAAGAAAACATGTAGTAGCTGTGGCTCTGAAGGAATATACTTCAGTGACTTTTAGAGATGTTACAGCAGTTCTTCACAAGAAGAATTCAAGCATTTCAAAGGCATTTAATCCTACAAGGTACCATGATCAGTCACAATGAAATACAAAGGAAAGTTTCATCAAAAATAACAGACAACCTCAAAAACTGTAAAATGGTTGCTGTGAAACTGCCTAATTCATCCTAAGAAAAGAAACCAAAATATTTAGAGGGAACTGGCAGCTGGAGAAGTTGTAACTGATTCCTCCACAGCATGAAATGGGCTTTTTGAAGTTAGAAAAATGACAACAGGATCAGTTAAAAAATAATAGCTGCTCACTTTTACCATGAAAAAGAAAAAAAGATGCTTGGCATAGGCAAGGCAGTACAAAGACCAGAATAGGAACGATTGGGGAAAAAGAGGATTTATTTAATTTCCAATTCATTTTTGATTTTCCTGTCCAAGTGCCCTCACTAATTATTATTTTTATTGCATTATGATCTGAGGTTACATTTATTATTTCTGCTCTTTTGCATTTGTTTGCAATGATTCTATGCCCTATAACATGGTCAATCTTTGTGAATGTGCCATGTGCAGCTGAGAAGAAGGTGTATTCCTTTTTGTCCCTATTTATTTTTCTCCACATATCAACTAGATCTAATTTTTCTAGGACTTCATTCACCTCTCTTACCTCTCTCCTATTTATTTTTCGGTTTGATTTATCTAGATCTGACAGAGGAATATTTAGATCTCCCACTAGTATGGTTTTACTATCTATTTCCTTCTTGAGCTCTGCCAGTTTCTCCTTTATGAATTTGGGTGCTATGCCACTTGGTGCATACATATTGAGCAGTGTTATTTCCTCATTGTTTATACTGCCTTTAGTCAGGATGTAATGACCTTCTCTGTCTTTTTTAATCATATCTATTTTTACTTTGGCTTTGTCAGAAATCATAATAGCCACTCCTGCCTTCTTTTTCTCATTTGACGCCCAAAAGGTTTTGCTCAAACCCTGAACCTTAAACTTGTGTATGTCCACCCGCCTCATATGTGTTTCTTGTAGACAACATATGAAAAATATGGAACGCTTCACGAATTTGCGTGTCATCCTTGCACAGGGGCCATGCTAATCTTCTCTGTATCGTTCCAATTTTAGTATATGTGCTGCCGAAGTGAGCACTGCAGTATTGATTCTAAGGCAGAAGGTTAGAGGTTTTTTTAAACATAAATAAAAATAAAAAAGAATAGAAAAGCTGCTGTGGTAGATGAAACAATACATCAATTAGGGAGTTATAAAAAGAGTACCATGTGACAGAGAGAACTCAATTGACTTTCTATAATCATTATTATGTAGTGGACCCATTCAATACAGTTTCATAATTTTCTCTAGCTTTGTAGCAGCCCAAGAGTAGAAGTAAATGCTGTGGATGGTGGGAGAGATCCAAGACTGGGTTTGAAAGGTTTATTTTTTATAAATGGACAAAGGACTCAAAAAGATGGTGTAGAGATGAAGTGATTCAGAAAAGGGTCAAGATAGGGAAGGAAAAAGAGAATAACCTAAGTAGAGATGATAGGGAAAGAACTGAGGGGTAGAAGGATTAGAGGTTACCTTGAAGACAAGAATAGAGTGTAGAGTTGCAAAGCATCCAGAGAAGCAGAAAGGTAACAGATTATTATCAGAAAAAGGAATTTCAGGGTTCATGAATATTGAAATGGAACACTTCTGGATGATGATGAAATCAATAGTATGACAATCTCTGTGTAGCTGTGATAGAGTGATAAGTAATAGAGAATTAATAAATTAAGGATTCAGAAGACACCTAACTAATATCCATAAGCATAATATTTTCTTTGAATTCTTTATTCTGATTAGAGTCTTAGAGAGACTTCATACTGACACATGATGAGTATTTCATAAAACGTGCCTACTTTCTCTTTGAAGTTCTATGCACAAACCAGATAATTATCATTTTTCTCCAAACTACCAAACAATTCTGAGGTCTCTACATCTCTTCTATCCTCCTTTGTACCTCCCAAGTTAGGACCACAGGGGAAGGTCATTGCTTTTACCACCTGACTAATCAGATTCATATCCAGATAAAGTTAGCCCAAAGTTCAGAGGAGTTTTGGGATACTTTATTATAGAGTATAGTTTTTAGAATATTATACAAAATCTTACTCCATCCAGTGTCTTATGATAATACAGAAGGGACTCTGAGTTCTCAAAGGCTATGCCAGAAGAACATAAGTTCTTTCTCATGCAACAAAGCTTCCAACAGTCTGCCTCCTTTCCAAAAATAAACCTAAGTATGGAGAGTCACACTAGTCATTGGTGATCAATTATTTAGCCAACGAAACAATAAAGAATAAAAATGACTATGTGGTCCTTTTCTATTTCTGCGCTGACCATGGGAAATAGTAAGAAACAGAGCAAAGAAGGGTGCTGAAGAATCACATAATTTTAGACTATTTATAAATATTCATTCAACTGTTGTTATTCAAAATGGGTTGGACTAAGGAACAAGGGAACAATAGCTAACAGAAACTGGAGCATATTAATGTTAATAATATTTTCTGTATAAATGCAACCAAAAGACAAAAGGAAAGTTGCTGTAAACTCACAGGTTCCCTTTAAAGAGATAAATAATGGAATTTGTAGGTATACTTTTATTAATCCTCCAATGGCTGGAGTGATATAATTTCTTTGGATATTCAGTTGGTCATCTCATATTGGAAAGCACATAAGAAATACTTGCAGCAAGACCATTATGAAAAAAATCCCAATTTATGCACTAAAATATTCTGAATAAGAAAATATGATAGAGAAAATTTATGGAGAACTTAGTAGAACCTTCCTAATTAAATACTGAGTGACTTCAACCCCTAGGTAGAGACATGAGGGAAGACAATGAAAAGTAATTAGGAAAATGAGGTTCTAGGGGAAGATCAAAGATTTAGGGAAGATGCAAAAATCTCACACATGTATATATATATATATATGGTCAGTCCTCAACTTTCACAGGGGTAATGTTCCTGGTAAACAGTTTGAAAGTCAAAAATAAGAATGGTGATACATTAAATACATGGGAAATAGGACCTTAGGCTTCCACGACCTCCAAAAACTATTATCTTTTGCTAAAGATATCTGAAAAAACACTTTTTTCCTGCAAACAATTCTTTATTACAAAATTAATTGTAATAATGTGAATTTTTTTTCCTAACAAAGTAACCATGAAATAACCTGTACAATGCTGGGGAGAGGAGTAGTGATTTGGGGGACAGGAGTTGTCAAGTATTGCAATGTCAGAACTCTGTGGTAAAAAAGGGAAAAGAGCAACCTTCCATCTCTAATGTCCCTTTAGGCTCTAGGGTTGAACCATTGCCTGATGAAAAACACATGCTTCAATGTGAGCCCTAGGACCTCTTCCCCTTAGTACTCCCAAAGGACTGCTTTGTGCCAGACACAACCAGATTTGAATGCTCAGGAAGGTGACAAGGTACCAGAAGAGGCTAAACATTGTTGAGCCAGCATGCAAGAGGGAGGGAGTTACCATCATCTTATTTATCCACAAACTTAGCCACTTTTCCAGTTTTTCAATTCCCTAATCAGTCAGTTGAGAGGTTTCTGCACTTCTGGACCCAATTCACAAACACTTTTACAAATACTTTCTTTTTTCTGGATATAACCTTGTGCATATTGTGTCTCTTATTTTCTTCCTCTACAAAGTCACAAATGTGTGTGGTTGCCAGTTGAAAGTGAAAATGAGGTTACTAATAAAATTACACAAATGCTTGAAGCGTGAAAGTTAAACACTAGATTGACTCTGTAAAACACTTTCTACGCAAAAAGAATGCAAAGGCATAGACCAACAAGCATACCATCAAATAATATTAAATGATAAGTAAATTGACTATATTTTCACAGAGAGAAACTCTTCATCACATATGTGGGAGGCATTCCCACATCAGATGTCTATGTGTAGTCAAAGTTAAACCTACTTAGATTCAAGATAGAAATGAGTATAGTAGAATTATTTGAGACATTCTTCTCCCTAACATCTTCTCATTCAAACACCTTCCCCATCTTCTATTTCTTTTCTAACCCAGTCAAGGTCCTCTGTTTGCTGTATTGTATTTCCAATAGTATCATCTCTTTGTTATTGTTGTTAATCCCCCCCCATGAGTGGGTAAAGTTCATGATATTTTTTGGAAATTATCCTGACAAATAAATAAGGAGTTGTGGTCTCCCCTTCCTCTCACTCACAAAACCCTATTCTTGTAATAATTTTTCTTTATATTAGGAATTTGGGGGATAGAGCCAAAATATCAGAGTGAAGTGAATTCTCTGAATTCTCTGAATAGCTTTTATTTTTTTAAGTTTATTTAATTAATTAATTTAGAGTATTTTTCCATAGTTACATGAATCATGTTTTTTTCCTCCCCTCCTCTAACCCCCCTCCCATAGCCAATGAGCAATTCGACTGGGTTTTACATGTGTCATTGATCAAGACCTATTTCCATATTATTAGTATTTGCACTGGGGTGATCGTTTAGAGTCTACATCCCCAATCATATCCCCATCGACCCATGTGATCAAGCAGTTGTTTTTTTTTTTTCTGTATTTCTACTCCCACTATTCTTTCTCTGGGTGTGGATAGCATTCTTTCTCATAAGTCCCTCAGAATTGTCCTGGATCATTGCATTGCTGCTAGTAGAGAAGTCCGTTGTATTTGACTGTGCCACAGTGTATCCATCTCTGTGTATAATGTTCTCCTGGTTCTACTCCTTTCACTGTGCATCAATTCCTGGAGGTCCTTCCAGTTTACATGGAATTTGTCCAGTTCGTTATTCCTTTGAGCACAATAGTATTCCATCACCAATAGATACCACAATTTGTTCAGCCATTCCCCAAACAAGGGGCATCCCCTCATTTTCCAATTTTTTGCCACCACAAAGAGCAAATATTTTTGTACAAGTCTTTTTCCTTATTATCTCTTTGGGGTATAAACCCAGCAGTGGTATGGCTGGATTGATGGGCAGGCAGTCTTTTAACATCAGCATACAAAAAAAGTTATTTTCCATGGTCTTCTGTGGCACACAGCACTACTCCTATGAAAACTTATTGGGAGAGATTATCATTATCACTTTTTCTTTCTGTTATTGATGATATTGATGATGGTTCTGTTGTTATTATTATTGTTTTAAGATAGTTAGAATTTTTTAAACATTTATTAATATTTATTTTTTAGAAAAGTTAACATGGTTACGTAATTCATGCTCTTACTTTCCCCTTCACCTCCCGAGCTCCCCTCCCCCCCATGGCTGATGCGTATTTTCACTGGTTTTAACATGTGTCATTGATTAAGACCTATTTCCAAATTGTTGTTAGTTGCATTGGTGTGGTAGTTTCGAGTCTACATCCCCAATCATGTCCACCTCAACCCATGTGTTCAAGTAGTTGTTTTTCTTCTGTTTCCACTCCTGCAGTTCTTCCTCTGAATGTGGGTAGCGTTCTTTTCCATAAATCCCTCAGAATTGTCCTGGGTCATTGCATTGCTGCTAGTACAGAAGTCCATTACATTCTATTTTACCACAGTATACTGGTCTTTGTGTACAATGTTCTTCTGGCTCTGCTCCTTTCGCTCTGCATCAATTCCTGGAGGTCTTTCCAGTTCACATGGAATTTTTTTTATTTTTAATTTTTTTTAAACCCTCACCTTCTGTCTTGGAATCAATACTGTGTATTGGCTCCAAGGTAGAATTGTAGTAAGGACTAGGCAATGGGGGTTAATTGACTTTCCCAGGATCACACAGCTGGGAAGTGTCTGAGGCCAGATTTGAACCTAGGACCTCCCATCTCTAGGCCTGGCTCTCAATCCACTGAGCTACCCAGCTGCCCCCAAGATACTTAGAATTTTTAAGATATCATTTTAGATTCTAGTTCATAGAATTACAGCTAGATTGAGAATTAGGTGGCACAGTGGATAGAAAACTATCCCTAAAGTTGGGAAGACTCATCTTCTTTCATTCCGATCTGACTTCAGATACTTCCTAGCTGTGTAACACTGAGTTCCTCACTTAGCCCTATTTGCCTTAGTTTCCTCATATATAAAGTGAGATGTAGAAGGAAACAGCAAGCCACTTTAGTATCTTGGCCAAGAAAACTCCAAATGAGGACACAAAGAGCTAGACATGACTGAAAAACTGTAATTTAAAGGATCACAGATTTAAAGCCATAAGGAAACTTGGAAAACCTTTTTTTAAATTTTTATTTAGAATATTTTCCCATGATTACATGATTCATGATCCTCCCCCTCTCTGCTTACTCCTCTCCCCTCCCAAAGCTGACAAGCAGTTCCACTGGGTTTATCATTGTTCAAAATCTATTTCCATGTTATTCATATTTTCAGTAGTGTTTCTTTAACATCAAAACCCTAATCACATCCCTATTGCACTATGTGGTTGATCATATATTTTTCTAATGCATTTCTGGTTCCATAGTTCTATCTCCGGATGTGGATAGCTTTTTTTTCTAAGTTTCTCTGGACTGTCTTGGGTCATTGCATGGCTACTTGTAGAAAAGTCCATTACATTTGATTGTGCCATAATTTATCAGTCTCTGGGTACAATGTTCTCCTGGTTCTGCTCTTTTACTCTTCATCAATTCCTGGAGGTTGTTCCAGTTCACATGGAATTTCTCCATTTCTTTATTCCTTTGAGCACAATAATATTCCATCACCAAAATATACCACAATTTATTCAGCCATTCCCCAATTGAAGGACATCCCCTCATTTTCCAATTTTTTGCCACCACAAAGAGCACAGCTATGAATATTTTTGTACAAGTCTTTTCCCTTATTATCTCTTTGGGGTACAAACCCAGAAGTGGTATGGCTGGATCAAAGGGCAGGCATTCATTTAAGTCCTTTGTGTGCATAGTTCCAAATTGCCCTCCAGAAATGGTTGGACCAATTCCCAACTCCACCAGCAGAAACTTGGAAATCCTAATCCAACCTCCACCTTTTAGAGATGAGGAAACTGAGATCCATAGTGGTTGTTATCCTATAGACCTGGGATTCTTACACCTCCAACTACAAATCAGTGCTATTCCTACCACCACTGTTATAAGTACTATGTTTTTTAGTGTATGTCTCATTTGTTTTTAAAGGTGTAAATGTTCATTAAATTTGATGGTTTTAGCATTTGAGCTTCAGTATGAAGGAGTGAAAACAACTAATATTCAACTATTACAATCAAGTAGTGTCTTCCATTGACAAAAATCAAGTCCTACCAAAAATCTCAAATACTACCTCTGAAATTCATCCTGTATTAGGAAATCACCTTGGGGATAGCCATCAACAGAAAACTTAGCATCCATTATAGAGTAGCCCACAAAAAGAAAGAATTCAGAAGGTAAGTGTATGTTTTGCACCTAGCCAAGGTAGTCAGATTAGCAGCTAGTCTTAAGAAAAATCATCCCTTGTCTTAAAAAAATAGCAACAATACTACTGACCTCACATTGTCATTCCAATTTTATCCTTTACCATTCCCCATAATGATCCATTTTCTAGTGTTGACCCATCTCCTTGTTGATTGCTAAAAATCTCTAGTGAGATCTGAATCCCAGTGTTCCCTCTGACACTTATTAGCAGTGTGTCCATGGGCAAAGCACTTAATTTCTTGAAATCTTAGCTTCCCAATTTGAACAAAATGGGGATAATAATGCCTATATAACTCTATAGGGTCATTATCCCCCATAATTGCTATGAGGATCCAATGAGACATCTGTTATAAACACCAGCCAGATTACATGTCATGGAAGCTCTGCTCAAGAGTTTATCTTACATGGCATTTGTATAATAATCTGATCAAAAAGTTTTTTTTTTATGTCTTCCATCCTTCTCATTAAATATTCATCTCTATACTCCTCCTTTTCTCTAATTGGTGTCGTTCAGTCGTTTCATTTCTGTCTGACCCTTTTTGACCCTACTTAGAGTTTTCTTGGCAAAGACACCAGAATGGTTTATCATGAACATCTCCATGTAATTTTATAGATGAGTAAACTGAGGCAAGTAGGGTTAAGTCATTTTCTCAAGATTATACAGTTAATAAGTGTCTTAGGCCAAATTGGAAGTCAGGAAAATGAATTTTCCTCACTTCCAGGTCTGGCACTTTCTACATTAAGGCACCTAGCTTCCAAATGTAACAACTGCTATTTATTTATTTATTTGTTTTTAAGTTTAGAATATTTTTCCGTGATTCCATGATTCATGATCCCAACCCCTTTCTCTCCCCACTCCCAGAGCTGACAAGCAATTCCACTGGGTTATACATGTATCATTGTTCAAAACCTATTTCCATGTTATTCATATTAGTGTGCTCTTTTAACATCAAAATCCCAATCATATCCCTATAGAACTATGTAATCAATCATATGTTTTTCTTCTGCATTTCTGCTCCCACAGTTCTTTCTCTGGATGTGGATAGTGTTCTTTCTCATAAGTTCCTCTGGATTGTCCTGGGTCATTGCATTGCTGCTAGTAGAAAAGTCTTGTTATATTTGATTGTGCCATAGTGTATCTGTCTCTGTATATAATGTTCTCTTGGTTCTGTTCCTTTCACTCTGTATCAGTTCCTGGGGGTCATTCCAGTTCACACGGAATTCCTCCATTTCTTTATTCCTTTTAGCACAATAGTATTCCATCATCATCAGATACCACAATTTATTTAGCCATTCCCCAATCAATGGACCCCCCCCCCCCATTTTCCAATTTTTTGCCACCAAAAAGAGCATGACTAAATATTTTTGTATAAGTCTTTTTCCTTATTATCTCTTTGGGATACAAACCCATTCTTTTAAAATCCTTTGTGCATAGTTCCAAATTACTCTCCACAGTGGTTGGACCAATGCCCAACTCCACCAGCGGTGTATTAGTGTTTCAGTTTTGCCATATCTTTTCCAACCTTTATCACTTTCCTTTGCTACCATATTGGCCAATCTGTAGGTATAAGGTGATATCTCAGAGTTGTTTTAGTTTGCATTTCTCTAATCATGAGGGATTTAGAACACTTTTTTCATGTGCTTATTGATAGTTTTGATTTCATCATGTGAAAACTGCCTATTCATGCCCCTTGGCCATTTGTTGAGAATGTCTTGATTTTTCTAAAATTTGAATTAGTTCCTTATATATTTGGGAAATTAAACCTTTGTCAGAGAGTTTTGTTATAAAAATTTTCTCTCGGTTTGTTGCTTTCTTTCTAATTTTGGTTGCATTGGTTTTGTTTGTACAAAATCTTTTTAATTTGATATAATCAAAGTCATTCATTTTAGATTTTGCAATGTTCTCTATCTTTTGCTTCATCTTAAATTTCTTCCTTTCCGAAAGATCTATCAGATATATTCTTCTATGTTCACCTAATTTATATATGATTTCACTCTTTATATTTAAGTCATTTACCCATTTTGAATTTATCTTGGTATAGGGTGTAAGATGTTGATCTAAACCAAATTTTCTCCATACTGCTTTCCAATTTTCCCAGCAGTTTTTGTCAAATGAATTCTTGTCCCAAAAGCTGGGGTGCTATTTATTTTCTTAAAAATTTATAGGTAAGAATTTTGCTTTGGTCTAACTAACATTTGCATAGAGTTTGACCATTTGTAATGTACTTTCATAGACATTGTTTTATTTGTTTTCCACAACAAACTCTCTTTTCACACTTGGGAAAATTGGAGCTTAGAAAGGTTAATTATATCTACCCAAAGTCATAAAATTTGAAAGTTAAACAGAAAATTTTGTTTCCATTGTAACACATGACTTCCCTTACTGGTCAGGTTATATTTTCTCATTTTTTTCATATATTTCTATAAATGAAAGGAAAGGATGCTTGGTGCAGTAAATAGAGAGCTGGCCTCAAAACTGGAAAAAGAGCCCTGTCTCTGGTACTTTCTGGTTGTGTGACTCTGGGCAAGTCACTTAACATCTCATCACTTAGGACACACTTTCTCAAACTACTATAAGAAACTCTGAAACTTCCTATCTTGTTTTATTTTAATGAACCCTATGTTAATGTTAATAGGCATCAAAGTGATAATTTTAGAGAATTTTACTAGAAGAATTCTGTCAAAATTTTGTTTATAATAATAATATTTTTATTAGTACTTTAAGGTTTATAAAATGCTTTTCAAATTTTATTTTATACTCAAAAGAATCCTGAAAGGTTGATGTTATTAATATCTTTATTTTATAAATGAGGAAACTGAAGAAGGATAGAGTATAAGTGACTTGCTCAGGGTCATAGAGCTCAGACTGTAATTTGAACTCAGGTCTTCTTGACACTATGCCCAAGCACTCTGTCTGTTGTACTATATCTATATCTATATATCTATATCTATATCTATATCTATATCTATATCTATATCTATATCTATATCTATATCATCTATATCTATATCCATATCTATATCTGTCTATATATATCTATATATATCTATATATATCTGAAACAGAATGATTCTAAGAATTGTAGAAAAGTTTGAGAACCACTATTCTAGTCAATCCTTAAGACTTTAAAGTGAAAAGAAGGTCCAAACCTGCCATCTGTCATGGTAGAGGGTATTTCCTTTATACAGGTTCTTGATACCTGACGAAATAACTGTTCTAGTACTGATTTCCTAGTCTGAATGGAACTTAGGTAGTGTAGAGTAATGAAAAGAGTACTAGACTTAGGATGAAGAAGATAAAATTCTGCACAGACACATAATAACTGACCCTGTGGAGCCTTGGAATTTTCATCTTTAAAGCTAAAAGAGATAGATAGATAGATAGATAGATAGATAGATAGATAGATAGATAGATANGCTAAAAGAGATAGATAGATAGATAGATAGATAGATAGATAGATAGATAGATAGATAAACAGAGAGATAAATAGAGACAAGTAGAAGTTATGTGGCTTTGATATGTAATGAAATTTTTAAAATTTAATGCTAGCATTCCTTGAGTAAATGCTTTAAGTATATATTTCTACATAACTTGTAAATGATCCCCTGGGAATTTAATATGAACAAGCCTTTAACATAATCATTTACTCGTTGTGGGCCATTTATAATTTTTTTCTTGTATTATAATTAATGTCACTCAAGGTGAATGTTGAACATAAAGCTACCCTGGATAACCTTAGGCAACTTCACCTCCCAGAGAATTCCTGTCTTCTTAGGCTTTCCCTTTTTGTTTATTATTTTTTAAAATTTCTCTGGTGAATCTCTGACCCTTTCCTTTCACTGAAATAGACTTCTATCCAGTTAGTAGAGAGCAAAGTTAATTTTCATAAAATCTGAAGGAATTCTGAAGACTAGAATTAGAATTCAGGAAAATAAGGGTCTTAAAGTGTTAAACATAGAGTCATAAAAACTGTGGAATTGGATTTATATAATTTTAATGCATAAATAGTTTCTTCCAAGTTCTTTTTATTTCTCTGTAATTTAGTACTTCTAGTCATATTCTAGATCTCAGAATTTGGAGACAGAGGTTACTATTCTTTCTTCCTAGTAAATCCTTACTTTTCATGGTCCAGTCCAAAACTGAACTCTTTCTTTTAGCCCCATTTTGAAAGAGTAACTATAACTATAGTTAGTTGCAATGGTGGTAAATTTTCGTGTAGGAAGAGTGGGGGAGTTGAACTTGTTATTTTATTTTATTTTTTTTTTATCCTGGGACTCCATTCTAGGAGCATAGAGCCACAACCAGTAGGCAATGGGTCACACAGTCGCTCAGGGTCACCCAGCTGGGAAGTGTCTGAGCCCAGATTTGAACCTAGGACCTTTCGTCTCTAGGCCTGGCTCTCAATCCACTGAGCTAGCCCAGCTGCCCCTACTTTAGGTTGCAGTTTCTTTAGCAGATGTAGTTTTTACAGGGTGGGGTTGCTAGCCCCATGCCCAACCCTCCTCCTTTTTCATCAGGGCTAGGGACCGTCCTTGGCCCAGGAGTGGTAAGGGTGGGCAATAGGGGTCAAGTGACTTGCCCAAGGTCACACAGCTGGAAGTGTCCGAGGCCGGACTTGAACCTAGGACCTCCAGTCTCTAGGCCTGGCTCTCAATCCACTGAGCAACCCAGCTGCCCCTGTGTTATTTTATTAGTATAGGGAATTCCTAGGAAGAAAATCCCTTCTACCAAGTAATTCTCCAACAGAGAATTACCTGGAGCATCACAAGGTTAAATGAATCACTCAGGGTCAATATGTGTCACAGGCAGAATTTGAACCTAATTCTTCTGGACTCTGAGACCAGCTCTTTATTCACTTTGCTCCATTTTCAGGGTCCTTTTTTACAGGAGATCTGCTTCCCGCAGGATCCAAGGGGTCATTAGAGGAGAACAGCATCGGAGAAAGAATATAAAAGACAGTTAAAGTTTCACCTGCAGCCAGGCATCACAGAAACTGCTCCAACCAGGCTTGGGCTGACTTTATTTTTATACCCTTTACACATATGGTTGGCATGATATTTCATTTTCAACATACACCTTTTCTTGGAGACAATGAATAAGTCATACATTAACTTTTACTAAATTACAAAGTTTGACATTTTACTAAATTACAAAGATTGACATTCTATAATTATCCTATATTCTTCAATTTAAACAAAAGATGAGAAGACTTGCAGAAAATGTTTGTGCTTTCATTATGGGGGTGGCTGGGCCAGAGATTGCTTCTCCACCCATCTGTGAAGTACAAGACATGTGTTTAAATGAAGAATAATTGTTTATTACATTAACCAATTACACTAAGGACGGTTATTTGTTACTCTAATCAATTACACAATTAATCAATAATTATTCATTACACTTTACTGATTATACAATTAATCAGACTTCAAAAGATACAATTACCATCACCCAGTCCAAATATTATTCCAATAACAGCCTTTCATTTTTCAATATTTTTTCAAAGGTAAGTTTGACATGTTATCTAGGCTATGGGGTTAATAAACAGTCTGATATAGTGGGGTATACCAGCCTTCTCATGAAAGGCAACTTCTCTATTTTTCATCCATTGTCCTCCCATGTTAACACACCATATCAGGGAAGCTTATTGTTTTTGGCTCTCTCTTATGTAGGCTTCTGTATGTAAGAGTGGAAAATCTAAGTACAATTTTGATGTGGGTTTCATATCTAGGAGAGTCCCATCTATGATCCCTTTATTATCATTATAGGAGCAAATGGATCCTTAGTAGATTGGAAAAATATTTGTTTCAACACTGCAAGCATTTGATGCTCATTTATGCCATTTGCATAACCAAGAAAAGTCTTTAACATTAAATCACTCTGTTAAATTGTTAAGAAGTGACTTTAGGGGAATTTCTATATCCCAGGAAAATCCCACGTTTACATGTAAAAAAAGATTCCAGTAACAGTCCCTAGCTGTTCTTCTGTATTTCCCTGGGGCTGAGTAGGGATATTGATCAAAACAATTCCAATAATAAGGGGCGTTAGTAAGAGAAAAATCACACAGGGGAGTATGAGTGGGTATTTCCATTCTCCCTGGAGGCCACTTTGCAGTCCCAGGATTCTACCTTTGACCATGTCAGACAGCATGAATTTGATGGTTCCTGACACTTTTTCTTTGGGAGGGCAATGCCTATTCTCTGACTTCAAGTAGAAACTAAATTTCTTGAAGTCATTTGAATTTGACTCATTGTCCTCTGGACTCAGTCTGGAGAGATTTCTTAATTAACCTCTTTTGTTCTAATTAGCCAGCCTACTATTTATCATCCCTCATTTGAGTCTGAGATCCTAATTAAACCTTTCTGGGTTTCTCATAGTTCTGCTGTTTCCACTTCTTCTTGAATATATAATTCCTCTAAAAAGACCACAGTTTCTTTACAAGTTCCATTATTACCCAATTCCATTAATAAATTAATAAAAGTACAGTGTCTCTACTCAATAATTGTATTTCTAGGACCTCATTTCTATGGCATGATATTAGCATAAAAGAATTACCATTAACATCTCCACCCTTGATTATGGGTCCATTCCTATTGCTTCAGACAAAACTCCTAATTCCATTATTGTGTGTGGGAGGATTCTTTCCTCTTCAACATATATTTTATTAAATATTATGTAATTAGGAGTTATGTTCCTGGACTAGCAGCAATGCAAGGATCCAGAACAATGCTGAGGGACTTATGAGAAAGAAAACTAGCCACATTCAGAGAAAGAACTGGGAGTAGAAACACAGAAGAAAAACAACTACTTGAACACACGGGCTGATGGGGATATTATTGGGGATGTAGATGCTAAACAATAACTAGAGTCCAACTATCAATAATATGGAATTAGGTCTTAATGATACATGTAAAACCCAGTGGAATTGTGTATTGACTATGAGGGTTTGGGAGGGTTTGGGGGAGAGGGAAAGAATATGAAACATGTAACTATGGGAAAATATTCAAAAGAAGAAAAAAGAAAAAAGAGAAAAAGAAAAAAAATGAGTTATATTCCCTATCATATGAAGATATCTTTGAGGTTGAAATTGCCTTAAATTGAAAATATCTTTAGGATTTTTTACTTTTACGAAATGCATTTGAGCAAAAAAAATCTGATTGCTTTAATTTTCAATTAAGTAAAAAGATTTGATGCATCATTCATTATTATAAGTGTAGAGATTGTTGATGATTATATAAATTTATGTAGGTGAGAGGTCAGGATATTCTAGCTAATCCAGTATTGAGAAAGTCTTTCTATATTTGGAGATTTTGTCCTGTAGGCAGAATCAAGAAAACCAGTGGGTTTCTTTTTTTTTTCTTTTTTTCACCAGAGAGCTCCCAACTTAAAATAAAACTTGCATAATTTGTAGGCTAATTATTTTAACTAACTATTGTAGCATTACAGAAATTTTTTCATTATACACAATGTATACATACATCTAAATGGTGTCCTTGATGGAGGTACCTAGGAACAGATCTGGCATGAGGAATTTGAAATGCAGGAAGGAAATTATGTCCATTCAACTCTGAACCTTCAGTGTCAAGTTTCCTTTCTTATGCTTGACAGGTGAATAATTGCCATATATTCTCAGCCATCCAGATCATGTTGCCAAATAACTAATTAGAATAGAAGCTTCCAGGTTTTTCCATTTCTATCAGCACCATGTGCTGCCTGATAAAAATATCCTGAAATACTAGGGCTTTAAAAAGGAAGTGAATGTAGATAAGTTGCTTGTACCATTCTGTTCACTCCATGACACTCTCCATCATTATCTCTAAGTCACACATTGAACTATGGAGATTTGGGGTGATTAAACATTGATGTTCATAATGTATTTACTTTAATACAATATTAAATCAGCTTCGAAAAAGTGCAGGTGTGTTCGGGTAGCTTTCCATCGTAAGCTGTGAATTTGTTTTATTAGCAAAAAAAATGTTTTTGCACCTGGATTTGAGCAGTGATAACAAACTTTCTCTACCTTGGAACAAATTGTGACTCCTTTTTAAAATTTTCTGACTTTTAAAAAATGTTTTCATACTGAGTAGTTTTGAGTGGAAGCCACAATAACAAATAAATGAAATCGGTTTAAATAGCTGTTATAAAATATTTCCTTTTTATGATGATTGTTTGTTCATTGAAACAAGTTAATACTCTTCAAGTAAAAGAAATGGAAGCACAGGAACTCATCACAGATCCCAAGTCACCTTCCTTAGCAGAATTGTGATATATGTGCTTATTACATAGGGTTATTTTGATCCTTACTTCACTTTCTTACTAATAACTCCTATTTCTAACCTTTTATTTTGCTGTTATTTTTAACTTGGAGCTTTAGGATGCCAATTGCCACAGACCAGCATTTAAAGCCAAATTGCACTCATTTTATCACCTTCTGAAAACAGCACCCTTCATTTAGAAACCTTGAAAGATGGAAGCAGTTTTTAAGCTACCTAAAGCCCAAGTTTCAAAATAATTGCTGTCAGTCACATCTCCTGTTAGCCTCTCATTGCCAACAGTTACAAAATGACCCAATATTTCATTTGTGATCTAAAACATTCTTGTAAAAGAATAAAAAGTCTCTCATCTTTTCTAAGTGTCAAATTGATGACTAAGTGAAGAGTCAATAACTTTTAACATGTTTAAAAATATTATCTGTAGGATTTTTCTTATTATTTAACTTTTTTACTTTGGGATAAAAATGCTGAATCCTTCAACAACTTGTTGACAGAGTGAAGCTCTGAAAAAGTTTACTTGATCATACCAAAGGTTTTATGTGGAACACTCAGTCATATTTTTTGTTTAACTGGAATAAGGGAAAAAAAGTGATAAGAACACATTTAATAAACAACCTGAACATATGAAAAGGGCTTTCTTTCCTTCTGTATTGTTATTAATAAGTTTCAGCCTCTTTACTAAGCTAATTGTGTGGTATTTGCATAGTACCCATAAATAATCATAGAGGATAAGTCTAATTTTTAAATCTACTAGATTGTAATATAGTTACAACATCCTAAATGCTTAACTATATTGATTCATTGTGGTACTCTGCTTGTGATACTGAAAGACTAAGAAATTGTTTTTTTTGTATTTTTTTCTTAGAATTTGAAGATTTTTGTCATTGTTTGTTGTTTGGTTGTTTTCTGTCATGTCCAACTTTTTATAACCCCATTTGGGGATTTCTTGGCAAAGGTACTAGAATAGTTTGCCATTTTCTTTTCCAGCTCATTTTATAGATTGAAATGGAAGTAAATAGTGTTAAGTGACTTGCCTAAGGTCATACAACTAATAAATGCCTAAGGTCAGATTTGAACTCAGGAAGATGAGTATTCTTGATTCCAGGTCTAGAACTCTATCTATTGTCCCAACTAGATGCTCCTTTTTGTTATTAGCAAATTTCAAGTTGTGACATTAAGATTGTCACTGTTGAATGACATTCTGAATTATCTCTAAAAAATGGTAGTAATCTTTTCTGGAAAGTATACCATATAATGGTTATAAAAAGGGCAATGTAAATTGGGTGCATCCCTAGAATATTCAAGAACTATCTGAATCCCATGAAGTATTCAAATCCACAATGTTGAAATCTGCAATGAAGAAATCAAAGCAATGTATAAGTATATGAAGAAAATTCTCCAAACCATTACTGATTAGAGAAATATAAACTAAAACAATTCTGAGATACCCTCTCACTCACCTGATTGGCTAAAATGACAAATGTTGGAGGAAATGTGGAAAAATAGGGACATTAATACACTGTTAGAGGAACTGTAAATTGATCCAACCTTTTTGGAGAGCAATTTGGAATTACACCAGAGGGTTACAAAACCAAGTACACCCTTAGACCCTACAATTCCATTGCCACATGTGTTTCCCAAGAAGATAAGGGAAAAGGAAAAGAACTTACATGTTCCAAAATATTTATAGAAGCTCTCTTTGTGGTGGCAAGGAACTAGAAATTAGGGGAGTGCTCTTCAATTGGGGAATGGATGAACAACTTGTGGTATATGCTTGTGATGGAATATTATTGCACCATAAGAAACAATGAACAGGCTAATTAAAAAAAAAACTTAGAAAAAACTACATGGATAATGAGCAATGAAATAAGTAGAACCAAGAGAACATTATATATAACTACAGATTTGATATTTGAAGAATAACTTCCAAATGTTCACCTGTATAGAATGTACTAAAAAATGGAAACTTGAAAAATATAATCTATATATACATATGTGGGGAGGGGAAGAAGGGATTTAGATACTTGTAAATAAATTCTATTAATTAAAAATAGATATACTTTTAAAAGTCTCCAAATTATTTTAAATTTCTATAATCTGTTCCTGAAGAATAGTAACACCTTTAAAAATAACATAGGGAAGACTGGTCTTTGAAGGAAACAAATACATGTGTATCCCATAGCAGGGGAAGGGCAAATTCCATGGATTAACTGATGTCTTTATCTTTAATTGTGCCTAATAAAATATCAATCCCAATATATATGACTTTAAATTGATCAATTATAAAGTAGTTTCTAGCTCTTTTTCTTTATGCAAACCAAGATACCAGCTTATATTATATCCTAGAAGCAACACTGTATATAGTACTTGGTTGAGTAAACTGCTTTTAGTAATGAATTAAGTTGGTAGACAGTTTAACTTTATTTTCATAAATTAAATTTAATTAATTAATTAATTTAGGGTATTCTTACACAGTTACATGATTCATGCTTTTCCCTCCCCTCCTCTCACTCCCACTCCCATAGCCAATGAGCAATTCGACTGGGTTTTACATGTGTCATTGATCCAGACCTATTTCCATATTATTATTTGCACTAAGGTGATCATTTAGAGTCTACATCCCATTCAAAACATGTGATCAAGCAGTTGTTTTTCTTTTGTATTTCTCCTCCCACAGTTCTTTCTCTGGATGTGGATAGCATTCTTTCTCAGAATTGTCCTGGATCATCGCATTGCTGCTAGTGAGAAGTCCATTATATTCGATTGTGCCAGTGTATCTATCTCTGTGTATAATGTTCTCCTGGTTCTGTTCCTTTCATTCTGCATCAGTTCCTGGAGGTCGTTCCAGTTCACATGGAATTCCTCCAGTTCAATTCCTGGAGGTTGTTCCAGTTTACATGGAATTTATTCATTCATTATTACTTTGAGCACAATAGTATTCCATCACCAACAGATACCACAATTTGTTTAGCCATTCCCCAGTCAAAGGGCATCACCTCATTTTCTAATTTTTTGCCACCACAAAGAGCGCGGCTACAAATATTTTTATACAAGTCTTTTTCCTTATTATCTCTTTGGGGTATAAACTCAGCAGTGGTATGGCTGGATCAAAGGGTAGACAGTCTTTTAAAGCCCTTTGGGCATAGTTCCAAATTGCCTTCCAGAATGGTTGGATCAATCCACAACTCCACCAGCAACTCATTAATGTCTCAATTTTGCCACATCCCCTCCAACATTTATTACTTTCTTTTGCTGTTTGCATTTCTCTAATTATAAGAGATTTAGAATACTTTTTCATGTGCTTATTGATAGTTTTGATTTCTTAATATGAAAAATTGCCTATTCATGTCCCTTGCCCATTTATCAATTGGGGAATGACTTGATTTTTTTGTGTAATTGATTTAGCTCCTTATAAATTTGAGTAATTAGACCTTTGTCAGAGGTTTTTGTTATAAAGATTTTTTCCCAATTTGTTGCTTCCCTTCTAATTTTGGTTGCATTGTTTTTGTTTGTAGAAAACCTTTTTAATTTGATGTAATCAAAATTATTCATTTTATATTTTGTAATATTCTCCATCTCAACAATTTAACTTTAAGGGAACTTGTTACAGTCTCAGAGAGGAGAGAGGGGGAAACAAGAGAAAGAGACTGGAGGCAGAGAAAGAGAGGAGAGAAGAAACACAGAGAAATAAAGTGAGGAGACAGAGAAAGAGGAGGGTGGGGAGAAAGAGAAAATAAAGGAATAAAATTGGATGCAAATAATTAAATTTCTCAATTTCCAATTGAAATCTATAAGAAGTCCAGAAATAAAGTCAGGTTTTGTTTTCACATTATGATTTGCATTGTCTTTTCCTGTCCTCTGACTGTCCAGATCAGGGGGAAAAGATCTCTGCTCATTTTGGAAGGGCTCCTAGACTCTTTTATAAACTTACTACAATATTAACCCCTTCTCACTTAAGGGTTAATTATATATACCTGAAAGGGGGGGGGATCCCAACAAATCAAGTACCTGTTAACATTATACAATGGTGGTCAAACTTTTCTGGGCTCCATTCCAATATGAGTTTTGGTGAGTTTTCAGCACTAATTGTTTAAGATCTTAACCCCCCACCCCCAATCCCTCACCCCAAGAGATTTAATTTTTTTTCCCATTCCCTAACAGATTAAACTTTGCCAGATCAGTTGATGTTCCTGTGGCTAATTTAAAGAAACTGCCTTAGAACTACCCAAGCAGGAGTTAACTTGAAATTCGACCACTAGGAAATACTAGTTACAAATCATTTTAAAAGCTCTAAGAGCCAGCAAGCTGAGAAAACACACTTTTTTATTCTGGAACCTAGTTTACACAAGAGGCAAGTTTGCAATACATATCTCTGTACATATATTGCACTAAATAGACACTTCTGAATTTATCTAGAACCAAAGCAAATTAGCAATAGATCTGACAAATAAAATACACCCACCCACACATACTTATACAGAAACACATACACACACAACAGAGCTGGCTGCCAGAACAAGGAAGAAGAAGGGGGTCTGGGGGAGTTCCCAGAAGAAATTGCAAGAAACCAGATATCTCCCCCACAGCTGGGGGATAATTAGTAAGAACCCTTACCCACAGCTGGGAGATATTAGAAAAAAATGTTCCCCACAGCTGGGGAATTATTAGAAAGAGTAGCTATCATGATTCCTAAGCAGCTCACAGTAAGTAACTTGGATAGAGAGAGGGAAAATTAAACATTCACCTGTTGGGATTCCTTTCAGAAGAATGCATTGTAAAAATCATACTTTTCCTTCTCCTCTCCTTCCTTTCCTCCCCTCCCCCATATATACATAGACACAATTCAGGAAGCTTAGAAAGAATTCGACCTTCACAGAACCTCTAATTACATATTACAAGAGGTATCCAGGGTTGAACCCAGGGTGAGGGTGAAGGAAGACCTCCCAGGCAAGCTAACCTGAGGCAGAAAGCCATGCCCAACCAAAGGCACTGAATGAAAATAAGTCAATGAATTAATTTAGCACTCTACATTTTCCAGGTTTAGCTGAAACATTTTTCTTACTTGTGGAGACAATGGAAGATTGGACCATGGCTATACAAGGAGATCTCCTCGCCATTTTCACCCCAAAGATAGAGTATGGTTGGCCAATCAATAATTTTATAATTGCATTAAGGAGAAAAAGAAATAATGGGAGAATACAGAGTTGAAAGATCAATAAAGAAGGTGGCAATGAAATGCAGAAAAAGTACAAAAATATAAGACTGATAGAAGAATGATTAGATTAGTAGAATAGGTTGACTAAATTGTTATTAGAACTTCTTAAGAGCAAGTATTGCAAGGTGATCGAGTGTTTTCAATTATCCTACCTAGGGTCAGCAATCCTTCTCATTATAACACATTTCCCCGTAATTTATTCATTATAACCTTGTCCAACTTCAGATACTGAAAGAACTGTCAGGTGTGATTACTCCTCTACTGGGAATGATCTTAGAAAATTGAAAGGTATTATATGATAGAAGAAAGACAAATGCCCTGCTTTTCAAAAAAAGGAAATAAAATAGGAGTCTGTAACCTGCAGAACAATAGACTTGACTTCTATTCCTGGAGAAATTCTGGAATGGATTGTTAAAAAGATGCTTAGGATTCAGAAAGGAAGTGGCAGATATAAATAACCAGCCAAGGTCTACCAAGACCAGGTTATGCCAGACTTCATTTCCTTTTCTGATGGGATTACTAAGCTAGTCAATGAAGGGAATACCTGGATATAAGTGAGCATTTTCATAAAATATCTCATGCTATTGTTGTGGAGAAGTTGAGGAGTTATGGATCAGATATTTGAATCAGATCACATGGTTCGATGGGTATATGTTTGGAGATTTGGACTTATAATTTAAATTTGTACTCTACTGAAAATATAAATAACATGGAAATAAGTTTTGAACAATGATACATGTTACACCCAGTGGAATTGTTCATCATCTCCTGGAGGGGGAGGAAAGAACATGAATCATGCAAACATGGAAAAATATTCTAAATTAATTAATCAACCAAAAATAAATAAATAATTAGGGAAAAAAAGATATTTCAATTATTTGGATTTAGACCTGGTTGGATGACTAGACCTAAGAATAGTTAACTAAAAGGTCAGTACCATTTTGACAGGAAGTTTCCCAGGGATAACGTATGTATCACTGACTTAGGGAAAAACAATATGTTTATCAACAGTATGTTTATCAAATTTAGGCTCACAGGCCAATTCTGATCCAGTATCAGGATCTTCCCTCCCAAAATACTTTGAAATGGTAAGATATTGGGCTGAATCTAATGAGACAAAAATTCAATAGAGATTAATATAAAGGCTTGTGGTTAAGTGAAAAAAAAATCTTCATGTAGTAGTTGCTCTGAAAGAGATGAATATTTTCATGGGTTGCAAGTTCAAAATGAATTTTCCATAGCAGCCAAGGAAGCTAATGTGAAATTGGGTTGTAATGAGAGAGGGATAAATTGCAGGTATGCAGAAATGACAATCCTACTGTTCTCTGTGCTCTTGAGTCCTTATGAGGGGTACAGTATTGGGTTCACAAGGGGTACCACAATTTAAGGAGATCTAATAAGCTGGTGAGTACATGGAGAGGGGCACTTGGATTGTGAAGCTATTTGAGTCTATCACTCAATTATTATTATTAGTTGAAGGAAACGGATCTGTTTATCACACATATGAGTAGATGCAGAGGGGACATTATAGCTGTTAAAAGGCTGACATATAGAGGAGGTGTGCAACTTATTATATTTGTCCCCAGAGGGCTGAACCAGGAGTAATGAGTGGAAGTTGCAAAAAGGCCATTTCAGGCTCCATGTCAGACATGAAATCATTTCCTATCAATGAAAGGCCAAGAGTAGAATTGAGTTCCTCTTTCCTTGGATGCCTTCAGGTAGAGGCTAGATGACCACTTATCAAGTATGTGATAGTGAGTATTCTCTTCATGTCAGAGTTAGGTTAGATAGAAAATGAAGCTCCTTTCAACTCTCAAATTCTGTGATTCTGCAATACCTCAACTAATCGTAATGTCAGTCTCTCTGGAAGCAAAGGAAGACAGGTCTTTGGTCCTCCTTCCATTGATATGTTTAATAGATGTTAATTCTGTTGTTTTTCAGTTGTTTCAGTCATGCCCAACACTTTGTGACCTCATTTGGGATTTTCTTGGCAAAGATACTGGAGTGGCGTGCCATTAACTTTTCCAGATCATTTGACAGATAAGGAAACTGAGGCAATTTAAGTGACTTGCCCACATTGTCTCACAACTAGTGAGTGTCTGAGGCCAATATTTGAACTCAGGTCTTCCTGACTCCAGGCCTGGCACTCTATCCACTGTGCCACTTAACTGCCCTTTTAAATGATGTAGGCAAAAATTAGTTTAGAAAACATTGTAAAATGTTCTTTATTGAAACTATATAACTGTATTTGGGTGGAAATTGTGACTTCCTATAATTCGAGATGGTATAAAATCTTTGCCACATTCACTGTTTCCCATGTGGAGCTGAGGAAGCTAGTAAAAGAACAATGTTTATGTCTCCCTGTGATTCCAAAGAGCTATTTGGGACTGCAGATAGGGATTGTAGATATGTATCCCAGATTTTTAAACAAGGGGAAGAATGCCATGAGCTATGGCTAATGAGAACTTAGTGAATATACTCTGGCTGGGGATCAACCCACTTTGGAATGTCTTATGTCTTTAAATATGTAAATTGTCTTTGGAATTAGAAATTTTCCAAAATGGAATCCAATCAAGGGCTTTTGCACATATCCTCTCCTTGTTTCCTATTGACTTATTGCAAGATTACAAAAAGCCTTTTAGTTATTGCTGATATATATATATACATACATACATATATATGCATATATGTATATATACACAAAATTTTTAAGGAGATAAAAGTTCTCTCTACCTTCCCTGACTCTGATTAAGGTAAGAATTGATGAAACCTTCCAGGTACAGGGAGAAATAGTGTCATTGGGTTCTTATCTCTACCCAAGATACCATGCTACATGGCACTTCTGTTGCTTTTGTCTGTATTGTGTCTATTATTTCCTAATGTTAGGTGACTATCAGAGATAATATCAGTCTCCAGGGGATTCCTAAGCATCCCCTTTACTTCCTTGGATTACACACTTGGTTTTCTTTCCCCTCCCACCAATAATCCAATAACCCAATCAATGTCTGACTCAAGTAGTCTTGTTCTATGGTTTGTGAGCTCTCTATCTCTAGATCCAATGAGTCAACCTTTCAGAGTTGGCTAGGGCTCCAAACTTATCCCAATTTATCCCAAATGGCTATGCTAGCAAAAAATAGACCCATGTCAGATGCTTTAGTAATTGAGACACTCCAACATTCTTTGCCTCTCATTAACCTTCTACATTAATCCTTCCACAAATCCAAGAATCTATTGCCAATGTCACCAAATGATTCAGTTGCCAATTGACCTCAAATGCAAGGGCTAGATTTAATGATTGAGTAAATGAGGTAAATTTTAAACAAACATGCACCATATTCCACAATAAATTAAAAATGAATCTATAACTGATATTTTTTTTAACATTTATTAATATTCATTTTTAACATGGTTACATGATTCATGCTCCACCTTTCCCCTTCAACCCCCCCCCCCGCACCCCCCCCCACCCTTGGCCGATGCGCGTTTCCACTAGTTTTGTCATGTGTCCTTGAACAAGACCAATTTCCAAATTGTTGGTAGTTGCATTGGTGTGATAGTTTCGAGTCTACACCCTCAGTCATGTCCACCCCGACCCATGCGTTCAAGCAGTTGTTTTTCTTATATGTTTCCTCTCCTGCAGTCCTTCCTCTGAATGTGGGTAGCATCTTTACCATAAATCCCTCAGAGTTGTCCTGGGTCATTGTATTGCTGCTGGTACAGAGGTCCATTACATTCGATTTTACCACAGTATATCAGTCTCTGTGTATAGAGTTCTTCTGGCTCTGCTACTTTCGCTCTGCATCAGTTCCCGGAGGTCTCTCCAGTTCGCCTGGAACTTCTCCAGTTTATTATTCCTTTTAGCACAATAGTATTCCATCACCCGCATATACCACAGTTTGTTCAGCCATTCCCCAATTGAAGGACATACCCTCCTTTTCCAATTTGTTGCCACCACAAAAAGCTCAGCTATGAATATTTTCCTACTAGTCTGTTTATCTATGATCTCTTTGGGGTACAAACCCAGTAATGGTATGGCTGGATCAAAGGGCAGGCATTCTTTTATAGCCCTTTGAGCATGATTCCAAATTGCCAGCCAGAATGGCTGGATCAGTTCACAACTCCACCAGCAATGCATCAATGTCCCAATTTTGCCACATCCCCTCCAGCATTCATTACTCTCCCCTTCTTTCATTTTAGCCAATCTGCTAGGTGTGAGGTGATACCTCAGAGTTGTTTTGATTTGCATTTCTCTAATTATTAGAGATTTGGAACACTTTCTCATGTGCTTATTGATACTTTTGATTTCTTTACCTGAAAATTGCCTATTCATGTCTCTTGCCCATTTATCAATTGGGGAATGGCTTGAT